>NW_003852491.1:5652676-5666702 GCF_000181295.1 Otolemur garnettii | reverse complement strand
GCTGGGTGTTGTGGTGGGCGCCTGTGGTCCCAGCTACTTGGGAGGCTGAGGCAGGAGACTCGCTTGAGCCCAGGAGTTGGAGGTTGCTGTGAACTATGATGCCACGGCATTCTACCCAGGGGGATAGCTTGAGGCTCTGTCTCAAAATAAATAAATAAATAAATAAGTGCTAATGTTGGGCGGCGCCTGTGGCTCAAAGGAGTAGGGTGCTGGCCCCATATGCCCAAGGTAGCAGGTTCATACCCAGCCCTGGCCAAAAAATGCAAAAAAAAAAAAAAAAAGTGCTAATGTGAGCCAATCTCAATTTCTGCTGACAGTCTAAAAATCACCACAGATGACCCATCCTCCATCTTCCAGTTTGCAGGGGTCAGGCATGCTGAATCTCAGAGAAGACACGTTGCTCAAGGCCGTAGAGTCAAGACCAGAATGTGCATCTCTAGAACTGAGGATTTCAAAGACCAGGAATAATATTTTCTATTTCTTGGTGTTATTAGTACTGTTAATAACAGTAACAGTGAAAATAATAATAATAGCTGAAGTTTTAGAGCCCTTAGGAAGAGCCAGGCATGATCCTTACAGCACTGCATCAAGGTAAGATCTATTATTATCCCCATTTTACAGATGGGGAAATTAGAGGCTATGTGAGTTTCCCATGGTCATGGAGTTATAAGGGTTTAGCTTTGAAAGCAGATCTTTCTGCTTCTCAAGCCGAAAGTTCATTTAGGTATAAATAAGAGCATATATATAAAGCATGTAGCACTGTACCTGGCACAATGCAAAAATTAAACATGGTAGCGGTTTTCGTTTTCAATACATTTCAACAAACCAATAATTTTTTTGGAATAGACAATGCACGCATATGGCAGGTAATTCACAAGAGCACCCAGAGAAAAGTCTTATTATCACCCCTTCCCTCTGCCCACCCTGTCCCTGGTCCAGACGTGACCTCTGTTCCCAGTTCTCAGAACAGAACCCTAAGAGATAATTAGGAATGATGTAGCACAGCACAGTAAAGATTATGATAACTTCACCTGATTATACTGGATCAATTTTGTTCATAGTCTTTTGTGTCCAACTTGTAACTGGCAGGAAGGAAAAAAAAATGCCAGTTCCTTTTAAAATGTTTTAAAACTGTTAGATGGGCAAAGGAAAGAAACACTCATTGCTCGTTGGGTGTATACCCCATGGCCCAGGGATGCAGGACCCTGAGGTGTTGGCAAGGCCCTGGGTCAGGCTGTAGGATATAAACTTGGCTTCACTGCCTTCCAGCTGTGTGGCTTGGCCAAGTCAATGCTATTCTCCAAGCCTCAGTTTCTTCCTCTACAAAATGAGGGCACTGACCTTAATGACCCCTGAGGCCCTGTGTTTGGTGGTGATGCTGGTATACTGCAAGATGGATCAAAGTGGGGTGAGTGGGCTCCCCCAGAAAAATCCCACAGAATAGGGAACTGGGATAGAATTCAAGGGGACACAGTTTGGAGGCCCCATCAGCACCAATCTTGAAGCTGCTCCCCCACTTGGCCCCAGTAAATGGCTGTGGTAGATTATGTTACTCTCCCCTCCCGACACCCCTCTTATCACAGACTTATCAAGGGCAGAGAAAATGCATTGACGTACACAGCAAAGAACCAATCCAGTGTCCCTTCCACTTACAGCTAAGTTTCTGTTGACAAGGCAGCCTAGGTGCCCGGGCGTATCTGTGTTCCGGATATCCACGTCATGGGGTGACACATAAAGCTTTGTGTCATTTAGATCAAAGAACTCGACTTCTGTGAGACCCACCCACAATGGGTTGCCCCAGTTGGACAGGATTTCCATGGTCACGTAGACAGCATCTTTGATCTCTTCTGCTTTCACTGTCTGTTTGTCCTTAGAGAAGAAGAAAATAACACCAAAGGATTAAAACACGACCTGCTTAAGTTCAGCTCCACCACTGCTGTAAGGCCTTTGGCAAGTTGTTTAATCTTCAGAATCTCAGTTTCTTCATCTGTACAATGAGGATAAAAATAGTACCCGCTACCTATGGTCATAATGAGCTGGGCGTGGTGGCTCACACTTGTAATTCCAGCACTCTGGGAGGCCAAGGTGGGTGGATTGCTTGAGCTCATGAGTTCAAGACCAGCCTGAGCAAAAGTGTCACCCCCATCTCTACTAAAAATAGAAAAACTGAGGCAAGATGATCACTTGAGCCCAAGAGTTGGAGGTTGTGGTGAGCTATGATGCCACAGTACTGTACCCAGGGGGACAGCTTGAGTCTCTGTTTCAAAAAAAAAAAAAAGGACTGAATGAGCTCATACTGTAAAGCATTGAAAATATCCTTGCTGTATACCTTGCCACTTAGTAAGTATTCTATTTGAGAAGTTGTCTGAAAAGCATTAGATTTTGCTGGGTGTGGTGGCTCATGCCTGTAATCCCAGCACTTTGGAAGGCCAAATGGAGAGGATCTCTTGAGGCCAGGAGTTCAAGACCAGCCTGAGCAACATAGTGAGACTCCATCTCTACCAAAAAAAAAAAAAAAAAAAAAATTAAAACTTAGCTAATGGTGGTGAGATGCAGCTATAGTTCCAGCAACTCAGGAGGCTGAGGTAGGAGAATTGTTTGAGCCCAGGAGTTTGAGGATAGAGTAAGCTATGATTTTGCCACCACACTCTAGCCTTGTCAACAGACCCTGTCTCAAAAGAAAAAAAAAGGAAAAGAAAAAGAATCACATTCGACCTGAACATGCACATCTCTCCATCACTACCCAGAGTTCAGGTCCCAGATGTGTGTCACAACATCTGCTGAATTGGGTCGGTATTCTGGGCTGAATTATGTCCCTTCTGAATTTATCTGTGGAAGCCCTAATCCCCTCAGAATGTGACTATTTGGAGATAGGGGCCTTAAGAGATGACTAAGTTAAAAGTGGGCTGTTATGGTGGGCCCTAATCCAATTTGACTGGTATTCTTTTTTTTTTTTTTTTGTCGAGACAGAGTCCCACCCTGTGCCCCTGAGCAGAGTGCAGCGGCTTGGTAGTTCACTGCAACCTCCGTCCTGGCTTGTGGGCATCCCGCTGTCTCAGCCTCCGAAAGCCGCTGGGATTACAGGCGCTCGCCGCGGCGCCCGGCTGGGTTTTTCCATTTTTTTCATGAGTCGGGGTCTCACTTTCGCTCAGGCGAGTCCCGAACTCCTGAGCTCCAGCGATTCTCCCTCCTCAGCCTCCCACAGTGCTGGGATTACAGGCGTGAGCCACCGCGCCCGGCTGGTATTCTTATAAGAAGAGGAAATTTGAAATATAGGGAGACACCTTAGGGATATGTGTACACAGAAAAAGACCACATGAGGACCCTCCAAAGAAGGTGGTCATCTCCAAGGAGAAAGGCCTCAGAAGAAACAAAATCTGCCAACACCTTGATCTTGGACTTCCAGCCTCTAGAATTATGAGGAAATAGATCTTTGTTGTTTAAGTTACCCAGTCTGTGGTAGTATTAAGGCAGACCAAGCAGACTCATACTGTAGATAACAAGGCCCCACTGCCTTGGACAAGTCACTTTACATCCATTAGCCTGGTCAGAGAAGAAGACACCATCTATGTGATAATTCTGTCAAGGACATTAAGCAAGATAGCAACACCCAAGAAGGTCCTATCACGAGCCCTGGTCCTGGGTGCACTCTCTAAGTGTCTGTGTCTTTCTGTTTCTCTCCTTCATTGATTTTAATGCCTGCCTCCTTCCTGGGTAGACTGTCTGCTCTCAGAGTCTGCGTGAGTGCCATCAATAAATGGCCACCCTTTGGAATGGCTTCCCGAGGCCCTCAGGGGCCGAATGCAGCACTGGTCGCCACGGATCAGTCACTCATAAAATGGTGCATTCCCTGCGTGCACATGCCCTCTGTTAATTAGCACTGCTAATCTGCAATGGTTCTGTGAGCAGGGAGCTGAGCAAATGAACAGCAACTGTTCCCCACTTATTTTTTTAATTAATAGCCAGCGAGACGTGCTATCGCTCTCAGCGTGTGCTTGGAAGAGCCTTGATTGCCACGTGGTGGGAATGGGGAAGGGAAGGAGGAGGGAGGTCAGCTCCTAGGAGAAACACAGGGCCTGTTTTGATTAGCTCAATCCTCCCAGCCACAGCTTCCTCCTCTCCTCTCCTCCACTGCTGTGTGGAGTCCTGGCCAAGCCCTCCACTGCCTTGGGCTTGAGTCCCAGGTTTGCAGGATGGTGATAAAGCTGAAATGTCCTGGCCAACTTAGAGGGAACTGGGAGGTTTATAAGCCTGAGCTTGTAAGGAACAGTCCAGGGCCAGGTGAGCTGGTGGATTGGTGGAGTGCAGAAGTGGCACCTTTCGTTCTTGCACTGTTTGTTGGTGGCAAAGAGGAGGGCCAGATGGGAGGCAGGCTGCCTCTCGGAGGGTGGCCCCGGATCTCCTACCAGTGCAATCTGAAATGTGTGAATTCCTGAGCTGAGTTTCTAAATGAAGAAGCGGAAGGATCTATTAACTAAGGAAGTGTCACAACTTGTCAACTGGTAACTCTAGATGGCTATCAAAGCATTGCCCCATTTAGGACCCCCCTGGGGTGTGAGGAGAGCACTGATTGGGAAGCGGGTAGTCCTAGTCACTGTCCCCTCTGTCACTGAGGCTGCTGATTTTCCTCTGGGGGAGTCACTTCTTCTCTTTTCTCAGACATGGGGTGTAAGATGGCTTTCTCACTCTAAGGAAGAGCCTGACTGGGACAAGGAATCAGTATGCCCTGTCTCCTGGGCCACCAAGAGGGAGCAGCTCAATGAGGGGCATGCACCCCAACATGGGTCAATGTGAGCATGCCAGTAAGCATGGTGATTGTTTTTGATTTACACGGGGAGGAACACTCTTCTCTCTTGACAGTGCAGTTTGAGGAAGGGAGCTGCCCCAGCAATTTAGGGACAAGGAGATAGCACAGCTGAGACCCAGCTCCAAGGAGCAACTGACACTGAGGAAACAGTGGAAAGACATGGTAGGAGCTGCTGGATCAAGTTCTACCTGGATCAAAATCCACCTGTGGGATTTTCAATGACAAGAATCTGTGATATGTCTTCTCTTTGCTGTGTGAGTCAGTTTACCCTGGATTTTCTGTCTCCTATGATATAGAGAGACGCAATCAATCCAGGCTCTTTTTAATGTGGCTGAAGTCACACCACGCTTAGAATATTCACAGCTAAGAAAGCAATTATTGCAGTAGCGGGGAGCAAAGTTTTGATTTCTCCAGATGGCAAATCTTCAGCTGACACTTACCAGTTCCTCTCTGCCACGTTCAAGGGCACTAAGTCATATGCCCTCACAGACCCTTCCTGTTTCATCCTTACAGTAGCCCAGCAGGTGTGACCCTGTGTGACAGCCAGGACCACAGAGCTTAAAAGGTCTAAGGTCACAGAAGCTCTAAATAATGGTGCCAGATTCAAAGCCAGAGCTCTAGTCCAGGGCTTCCCAGGGCCCTGACTGCTATCACATGAGCTGTACATGTGGCTTTGGGAGAACTTCACACTAGGTCCTCATTGGCCAATGGGAAGACTGATAACCACCTACCAAATAACTATAAGGTAGGCTTAGGTGACGATACGGGCAAGAAGGGTGTGCTGGAACATACTCCTTTTGGCACAAAAGAAAAAACAATCACCATTAATCCTATTGCCCTGACAACAGAATTGCCTTTAGTAGTTTATGTCCCAGTTCCATGAATACAATCACAGGGACACCTCTTTGTATGGCCGTCGCAATCATATTGGACTCAGTGAAGATTAACATCACCTTTTACAATTATGTCCTTAAACTTTCTACCTGCATAATCGTCATAATGATAGCTTCCATCTTTTTATACTACTGCATTGTGCTAATATATCACACCTTCCTGATTAACTCCATTGTTAAGAGACATTTAGGATTTAAAAAAAAGTCCCTATTTCTAATAATTCTGCAACAGCTTTTTATTCCTTAGGATAAGGCAGTGCTATTGTTGGGCTGTAAGACATAAGGCTCTTCCTAAGTGCAACCATTCTGCTTTCCAAGGGCGTTTCTCCTGTTTATATAGCTGCCTAAAATGTGTGGCTGCCACAGCTTTATTGTAACCTTGCCAGCACTAGAGGTTGTCATCGAAAATAATTTGTTAACTCAGATAGCAAATGGGACACTAAAGTTGCTCTAATTTGCATCTGTTGATTACCAGCAGTATTGGACCTTTTCCTATGGGCTTGCATGCTATTTATATTTCCTCCTGTGTGGACAGGCTTCTCTCTCTCTTTCTGATTCTACTTTCCACCACATGCCTCTGAATGCTGGGAAGGTGGGGAGATGGAGTCACATGCAGAGATGGTAAGCTGACTGCTGTCAGAACAATCCCCACTAAACAGAATGACTGTTCTGAGGGACCTCCTTGAAGGCATTTGGAAATCCCAGCAAGCTGCAGTCTCACCTCTAGGTCCGGTAGTTGGTCCTCAGTTGGTGAAACAATCATGCTGAAGTGGGCAGAGTCACTTTCAATGGCGTGGAGGACTTTCAGAAGCCTCTGCTGTTGTCTGAAATGAGATTTTGTAGTAAAAAATGATGTACAAAATAGAACATTCTAGTGAAAGATATCACACTGACTTTTCTACCTCAAGGAGAAGTAACAATTTGAGAAGAAGGTATGTAGCCTGCATTCAGTTCAAAAGCACAGGGAGGCAGGGCATCTTTCTCCCTTTATGAATAGCTGTACGGGCCGGGCACAGTGCCTCATACCTGTAATCTTAGCATTCTCGGAGGCTTAGGTGGGTGGATCACTTGAGCTTGGGAGTTCAACACCAGTCTGAGTAAGAGCAAGACCCCACCTTTGATAAAAATAGCAAAACTAGCCAGGCATTGTGGCGGGTGTCTATAGTCCCAGCTATTTGGGAGGCTGAGGCAAGAGGATTGTCAGCGCCCAGAACTTTGAGAATGCTATGAGCTGGGCCACAGCACTCTAACCTGGGCAACAGAGTGAGACTGTCTGAAAAAAAAAAGAGCCAGCTGTACAATTAGTGATGGAATCAGAACCCAGTTAGAGAAATAGCACTTAGGGCATGACAGACAGCTGACCTTCTCCTTAAGCTAAGAACTTGAGAGTTAAGAGCAGGGGTCAGCCCAACTAAGGCCTGCAAGTCATATCTACCCTGAGACCCTGAGACCTATTATTGTATCGCCTGTGAGCTAAGAATGGTGTTTACGTTATTAAAGTGATTAAACAACCACCTTCCCTCACTCCCCAACCAGCCTCCCCAACCCCCAGCAAAGCCTAAAGTACTTGCTATCTGGCTCTTTATAGAAGGTTTGTTAACCCCTGGTCTGGAGACTTGCTCTGCTCCTCTTATCTCTGAGAACATTTCAAACCCAAAGTGTGCCTTAGTCATTTGCAAATGCTCCCACATAGGCAGTTTAAGGCTGAGTGCCCTCAAGACCCTGAGGCACAAAGGATCTTGATGATGAAGAAAGACATATGGCACTGTGTGCGCTCAAGTAAATAAAACTACATCAAATGTAAAATATTCTCATGCCCCAGCCTTGCAAGTTCTTATTTATGGCCACGATGATATTCGGCTGTGCTGTCCATCTAGTGCGGTCTCCTGGAGCACTGCCTTTAGCCTGCTCAGTTTTCCTATGAGTAAGAACAAGGGGCTCCCTCTGGCAGGATGTAGACCTGGAGGGCACACAGCTTGGCTGGCAATTCCTCCTATGTGCAGGGGGAAAGCCCCTGCTCCCTTTCTGGGCTGACACAGATCCAGCTCAGGCCTCAGCTTAGAGACAGCATGCGGACTGGATTTCAGCCCCCTCTAGCTCCTCAGCCAGGCACTTTGCACAGTGGACAATGTGCACAGCTCAGCACAGTGGCTCTGGGCTGGAAGTGTGTCTGTGTCCCAAGGCATGCCAGAAACTACAAGCTAGGCCAGGCACTGTGGCTCATGCCTGTAATCCTAGCATTCTGGGAGGCTGAGGTGGGTGGATTGCTTGAGCTCAGGAGTTCGAGACCAGTATGAGCAAGAACCATACCCAGTTGCTACTAAAAATAGAAAACTAGCCAGGTATTGTGGTAGGTGCCTCTAGTCCCAGCTACTTGGGAGGCTGAGGTAGAAGGATCTTTGAGCCTGGGATTTTGAGGTTGCTGTGAGCTAAGATGAGGCTGTGGCACTCTAACCTGGGCTAACAGAGTGAGATTCTGTGAAAGAAAGAAAAGAAAGAAAGAAGTAAGGAAAGAAAGAAAAAGAAACTATAAGCTCAATGTGGCCCGTCTTTCTGATGATCAATTCTGCCTAAAGACTAGAGAGAAATCTTTATTTTGATCACAAAACTTGAGAGTTCTGATAACTGATGCCATACATATTAATAGAACAGAATGCTGAGCGTGAACAAACTTTTAAGAGAGAAAAGGAGCTTCGAAGGGTGCTGTTTGGGCCACCTTTGCCCTCCAGGCCAGCGGGGAACAAGTTCACCACCCTGTGCTGCTGTGTGGGTTACTCCAAGGGAAAGCTACAGGAGGTTGAAGTTTTAGCTAGGTTAGGACCATTTGCCTGGAAGAAATCAAGTTAATTGAATACTTTAGGCCTGGAGGGGGCAGGGACAGTACAGTCTAAACAGCAGTTTAGAAGGGTCTGGAATAACAGAGAGAGGTGCACTGCTATGGGGTTTTGGTTTTGACTCAGCCTTGGTTAACTACCTGCTTCCCAAAAGGCCGATTCTGTCAATGGCTTGGTCGATGGCTTTGTCTCCCCCTGCTGCCCTGGATGGCTCTGGAGTGGTGGTCGCCGTGGTGATGGGAAGCAGCTGAGGATGGAAGAGCTTATTAAACACATGTTGAGGTAACGTTCCTGGCCCAAGGCACAGCAGGGCCATGGCCAAGGACACATACTTCTCAGACTGTCAGTCCCTTTGTGGGAAGCAGGAACAAGAATGTGAGGGTGACAGTACCTATCTCTGGCCAGTTCTATCTAGAACCTGTCACAATCTCAGTTTCTCACCTCTGGGAGGTCCGAAGAAACAGTCTGCTTCAATGAGCCACTGAAAAATTTCTCTCATCAAAACCTTTCACCGTTTCAATAAAGTCCCCCTTCTGTTGGCTACAAAGTAACCAGACTCCATGGAGATTCTAGTAACATTATTAGATCTTTTCAATTTTAATCCTCTGAGCCTTTTCTCTTTCTTTTTTCATTTATCATCTAAACTAGAAATGTGCCCTGCTGCTTATCTGAAGAAGATTTTAGTTGTTCGAAGCTCTGTGGGTCAGGAATCAGGTCATCCAAAGACCCTGGACCACGGCTCCTGAGTCTAAAGGAGCAGTTTAAAAGGGTCTGGAATAAACATAGGAAAAGCAATAAAGGCTTCATAAAGAAGAATCCTATGGGTGCATTGCTATGGGGTGGGGAGGATTGTAGGCCCGTTAGAAATTACTGCTGATGGCAGCTAAAGATGACCAGGAACTCTCATAGGACAAGCAGGAATGAGGCAAAAAGACAACCTCTCTGGTGCTCCAGGGGCACTGTCCCTTTCTTCCCCTGTCCCCTCCCTTCCTCCACACCACACTAAGAGCTCTTCCTGCTCCTGATTAGGCTGGGCTCATTCCCATCACAAAGCTTTTTCCTGTTCTTCCTGTAATGCTGTTCCCTGCTATTGGCACCTTCTGAACAGGCAGGGTTCAGCTCAAATGGGATATACCTTCACTTTCAAGGGGCCTCCTGGACCCCCCTGTCAGAGGCAGCCACCCTCCCACATGCTGTCACTCCCTCACACCCATTAGCAGCTTTGATTGTCATCTCTTTCTGAAGTCACCCTGTTTACTGATGGCTTTATTTGCTGTTGCCTATAAGCTCCATGTGGCCAGGGGCTCATCAGTCCTAGCCATCTCTGTATTCCAAGCACACAGCATACAGACCATCTGTGTCCAGTCTAGCAAAGACATTCCCGTACATTTTATTAATTCATGGTCTGATTTGCCAGGGCCTTCTTTGCTGAGATACAACTAATTAACCTAGATAGATACAGATTTATTTATTTATTCAAAGAACTAAGATCAGTTTTTGCCTTATCTTGTCAGGAAATAGAAACATAATAAGGAACTTGAGTCAGCAGGCCTGGGTAAATTTTGGCTTAAACTCATGACCGAGGGCAAGCCATTTCAGCCCTGGCGTCCCCATCTGGGAAGTGGGCAGAAAGACAATGACACCAATGGTCAGGGTACTCGGTGAGAACTTGATGGAAGGCCATCAGGCATTGAGTGCATGTCATTTGTCTCAGCCTTGCACTGACCTCAAGGGTCTCTTCCTTCTCATTCAGCAGACTGGTCCATGGTTTTACTGGTGGTCCCTCTGCATCCTGGAAAGACATAATCATGTGATGTGGTCAGAACGAAACCATCCATTGTATGCTTTCATGGCAGATGAGGGCACAGAGGAGGCAGGGACAGTCTCAAGGTCTCATAAACATTAGGGGCAAGGACAGAGCTCCAGAAAAACAGACGATAAGTACTGTTTGGTAAATGCCCAAAAGAGCATCCTGGTGATAAAGCCTGGGGAACAACTGGCACTGTGAATGAGACCCTGTGACCACAGGTGGGCAGACCTCAGCCACTTCCAAAGATATGACTCAAGCAAGCCACCTTGCTTCTCTGGGTGCTACATTTATAAAGCAAAGTGCTAAAACCAGGGTTACTATGAGCACTGAGGGGGACAAGCTAAGAGAAAGGGTTTCAACAAGCTCAGACACCATGCTTCTGAGAAAGGATGTGCACGCTGACATGTGTCCACTGCCTCCTGGTCCCCCAAGGCCCTGCCCCTTCCCCCTCCCCCATTTCTCCTCCTGCTGGTTGGTCAAATCTCAAATATCTGTGTGCTTAGGGAAGTTTTAGGAACAAGTGAAATAGGCCAGAAGTAGAACAATAAGGAGTGGTGAGGACTGTGGAGCTCACAAACGGCTCACTGAAGGGCTCATGCTCTTAGGAATAAGACCTTTTGGGGGGTGGCTGGGCATGGTGGCTCCTTACCCCTGATGTTTATGTCTATGAGTAGAGACCAGTTCTCACTCACACCTATAGTCCTAGAACTCTGAAAGGCCAAGGTGAGTAGATTGCTAGAGCTCAGGAGTTCAAGACCAGCCTGAACAAGAGTGAGAACTGGTCTCTACTAAAAAGAGAAAAATTAGTCAGGCATCATGGCAAGGGCCTCTGTTCCCAGCTACTCAGGAAGCTGAGGCAGGATGATCACCTGAGCCTGAGAGTTTAAGGTTGCTGTGAGCTATGATGATGCCATGGTACTCTGCCCAGACTGAGACTCTGTCTCAAAAAAAAAAAAAAGACCTTTCCAGGGAACCCAGAGCTTGTTGCTTACTCCATTCTCCCACTGACCCACCAATTTGCAACCCTGTTGCAGGGTTTGCAGGGAAATCAGCAAAGCCTGGAGGTCATTTAGCACCCATATTAGGCTTTCTGAAGCTGAAAGAGGGTGGAAGAAATTGGAACTGTGGCAGGTCAGCAAGCCACTGGCTGTGAACAGTAGAAATGCAGATGAGTCTGAGGTCAGTAATGCCCACTGCACTTCTCTCTTCTCCCCACATGCTCTTTTGAGCTGCTGCTGAGACACTGCCCAGCGCCCTCCTGGCTGCCTTCTCCCTGCCCAGGATGCACCTGCAGAGGGCTGGCAGGCAGCTCGGCCTTCCTGCTCAGGATCGCGTTCTGCAGGGCCTCATTCTCCACCTGGATGGCTCGGAACACAGCAGAGGCCTCTTCTTTTCGGTCCTCAGCCTCGCAGACAGTTTTGCGGGTTGCAGACAAGGGTCTCTCTCGCCAGCTTCCAGGTCCTGGGAGCAGAAATCAGGAAGATGCTCCTTTAGATTATGTTCTCAGAGTGCAGCTCAAAATCTATTAGACCAAATTGAAGAACATTCTATAAAAAAACTGGCCTGTACTCTCCAAAAATGTCAAGGTCATAAAAGACAAAGAAGGCTGGGAAAACTGATTAAAAGCGATGAGGCAGACATGGCAACTGAATGCAATGGTGGCCCTACGACTAGGTCCTGGGTAGGAGAAAACTGCTGAAAGATTATTGTGATACTTGGGGAAATTCAAATATAGTCTGTGGCTTAGAGAACAGAATTAATACTAAATATTCTGAATTTTGTAAGTGTACTGTGGTAATGTAAAATGAATGCCCTTCTTTTTATGAGGTCAGACAATTCAGTTTACCAAATCATTCTTAAAAAGTGCTACATACCTTATTGTTGAATATCACTACAGTCACCTTCAAAGTTCTCCCCTTGGGAAGCTATGCACCAACATCAGTGCTTCTGAGTTCATGAACTTTTTTTTTTGAGACAGAGCCTCAAGCTGTTGTCCTAGGTAGAGTGCTGTGGCATCACAGCTCACAGCAACCTCCAACTCCTGGGCTCAAGCAATTCTCCTGCCTCCGCCTCCCAAGTAGCTGGGACTACAGGCGCCCGCCACAATGCCTGGCTATTTTTTGGTTGCAGCCATCATTGTTTGGAGGGCCCAGGCTGGATTTGAACCCGTCAGCTCAGGTGTATGTAGCTGGCGCCTTAGCCACAGGCGCCAAGCCTGAATTCATGTGTATTGTGCATAATATATATATTTTTTAACTATTTAAGATTAAGTTGCAGACATCATTTTGCAACTTAATTATCACACCTCATATGATGACAGCTCTGACGGCTGTTCCAGAAAATGAATTTTGAAATTGGCCAGGCGTTGTGGCTCATGCCTGTAATCCTAGCACTCTGGGAAGCCGAGATGGGTGGATTGTCTGAGCTCATGGGTTCGAGACCAGCCTGAGTAAGAGCAAGACCTCACCTCTAAAAAAATAGCTAGGCACTGTGGTAGGCGCCTGCAGTCCCAGCTACTCAGGAGGCTGAGGCAAGAGAATCACTTGAGCCCGGAAGTTTGAGGTTGTTATAAGCTATGATGCCACGGTACTCTACCGAGGGTAACGAAGTGAGACTCTGTCTCAAAAAAAAAAAAAAAAGGAGTTTTGAAATTGCTTTGCAGGATGGACTGGGCACTGTTGAGGGTACATAGCTTCCCAAGGGGAGTACTTTGAAGGTGACCATAGTGATATGCAGCAATAAGGTATAGAGGACTTGAGTTCATGAACTTAATTGTCCAACCTCATACTGCAGCGTTCAAGAGTAAAGAGGAATGATGTCTGCAACTTAATCTCAAATAGTTAAAAAATATATATATTATGCACAATACACATATATGTATATGCCCTCTATCTCTATTTATAGCGTTTACAGGTAGAGGGCATACACATATGAATACATAAATATATATTTTTTATGTACATATATAAAAATATATACAGAAATTTATATTTAAAAATACATATATGGCAGGAAGGGAGAGAATATAAAGCAAAAACCAAATGAAGCAAAATGTTAACAATTGGTGAATCTGGGTGGAAGGTGGGACTGTCATTTGTACTACCCTTGTAACTTTTAATTTTAAAATTGCATCAAAGTAAAAAGTTTAAAAAAAAATTAACCCTCTAACAAAATATCAGTAAGGAATAAAATACTGTGTAATGTTATACGGAGAAGGATGGGCCTTTTGCAATATTTTTGCTTTCCTGTTATGGTTTTGCCTGGGTAACAAGTAGTGCAAAGTAATTACACTTCAATTTAAGAAAAAAAGCTTTGCAAAATTGCATTTGATTCTGAAAGATCCCATGGAAAATTGGTTTTATAAAATATAAAGTGCTATTCATAAAGCACATAAAAAGACTAGTTAAATAAAATAAAGTATGCTTCCCCCCCCCAATGGAGTACTATGCAGCTGTACTGAGAAAAGAATACTAAAATAACTATAGATAAAATTAATGAAGATGGAAATTTTCCTCATAATAATCTGGGGAATATTTAGAAGTATGAAAAAAATGAAATTGGTCAGACACTGATTATTGCCAGGGCCAGGTAGTGGGGGTCACTGCAGTATCTCAATTATTTATGTTTAGATTTTCCCCATATTAAAAAAGGTGGTGTCTGTAGCTCAGTGGGTAGGGCGCCA
>NW_003852491.1:5633855-5651417 GCF_000181295.1 Otolemur garnettii | reverse complement strand
GGGGAGAGCAGAGAGAGAGAGAGAGAGAGAGGAGGGAGAGGGGTGGGGGAAATGAAGAGTAGAGAGAGGGAAGGAGGGAGGGGGTGGGGTCTTGATGTGTAACACACCAATTACAAGACATAGTTATAAGAGGGACTTTACCTAACAAATGCAATCAGTGTAACCTGGTTTCTTGTATCCTCAATGAATCCCCAACAATTAAAAAAATTTTTTTTTTCATTAAAAGCTAGTTGTGGTGGCTCACACCTGTAATCCTAGCACTTTGGGAGGCTGAGGCAGGTGGATTACTAGAGCTGCCTCAGTAATCCAGTAATCTTGACCAGCCTTAGTAAGAGTGAGACTCCCGTCTCTACTAAAAATAGAAAAGTAGTCGGGTGTTGTGGCAAACACCTATAATCTCAGCTACTCAGGAGGCTGAGGCAAGAGGACTGCCAAAAAAGGTTTCATTTAAGTATAGAACCATTCAAAATATTTTTTTCTTTTTTTTGAGACAGAGTCTCACTTTGTTGCCCTTGTTGGAGTGCCATACTTTGTTGCCTTGCTGGAGTGCCATGGTATCACAGCTCACAGCAACTTCAAACTCTTAGTCTCAAATGATTCTCTTGCCTCAGCTTCCCAAGTAGCTGGGACTATAGGCACCTGCCACAACACCCAACTATTTTTAGAGGCAGGGTCTCACTCATGCTCAGGCTAGTCTCCAACTCCTGAGCTCAAGTAATCTTCCCGCCTTGGCCTCCCAGAATGCTAAGATTACAGGTGTGAGCTGCCACACATGACTTCGTTCAAAATATTTCTATTGGGATACTTAGAGCTTTACCTACTGAATCTCATCCTTTGGACAAATACATATCTGTGCCAGGCTCTGGGCACAGTGAGTCCCCTCCCCTCATGATGAGAGACATTAGGTAGAAATAAAATTACAGAGAAATTATAAAATAAAAAGAAATAGAGTGTTAGATGGTAGAAAATACCATGGAAAACATGAAAAGCAGATCAGAGTAAGGGAGATTCTGAGTGCGGGGCAGCAGGGTGGGCCTCATTGGGGATCAGGGAAGTGCATCACAGACACCAGCGCTAGGTAGGAGGCATGTGGTGTGTTCTGGAACAGCCACGTGTCTGTGCGGCAGGAGCAGTTCAGGGGGTGTAGGTTGAGAGGAAACCAGAGTGGGATGGGCAGGTCCCTTTTAGGCCCTTACTCTGAGGGAAATAGGGAGCCACTGAAGGATTCAGAGCAGGGAAGGAATGGATTTGACTTAGGTGCTAAGGGGAGGAGGCTCAAGGGAGGGGAGGGTGCAGAGCCAGTCAGGGGCTGCTGCAACTGTCCTGGTAACAGAAGGCAGTCGTGGAGGTAGGGATGGAGTGTGGTCAGATTCTGGATAACCACTAAAGACAGTCAGCAGGATTCCCTAACAGTCCACTGCAGGTGGGAGAGACAGAGAGAAATCAAGGATGACTCTGAGGGTTTTGGTCTGAGAAGTGGGAGATGGGGTTGTTTTCAACCAAGCTGGGGAGGGCTATGGGTGGAGGAAAGGGAAGGGCTGAGTCTCAATTTGGGGCAAATTGGGTTCAGATGTGAGCTTGGCATCAGAGCAGCGCTGTCAAGTTGGCCTGTGCACGCAAGAGTATAGAATTTGAGAGGGCAGTCTGGGCTGGAAATGTGAATGTCACATAGGCAACTGGATTGGCTCATTTCAGAGTAGTATCAAAGAATGGTATTCCTGTTGGATTGTAGCAAACTAGGACTTTGCAGGTGTTACCTCTTGAGGGTTCTGTATACACATGTAACCTGGTACAAGGACTACAGAGAAACAGCCTCCTTCCATCCTCATGACCTCAGTAAACCATCAGCTGTTGATTATTAAAGATCACTGTAGAAGCACTTGACTTTCCTGCCCTGCTCCTGCTAGCATGTTGCATCTGAATGTTCAAATAGTAACATCGAGAATGGCGAGGGCAGGAGAGGGCAGGAGATGGACAGAGGCTCTGCTGGGCTGGCTTCCAGGACAGCAGCCACAGGGCTGTCGGGACTGTGGGTTTTTATGGGAACACCAGGCTGTAATAAAATGAGGGAATACCATCTTTTGCAGGCAGCCAGGAATGGGGCTGAGAATACAAATGCCCCACGGACAGAGGCAGGCACCCTGAGTGACACTGACTCAGGGGCTGAGTGCTACTGCATGAGGACACACCCCAGCTCTAGCCTACCAATCCTTGCCATACAGGACTATGTTTCTAGTATTGCTAAATGCTTTCTACTGCTTAAGCAAAGCTAGACTCTGAAACTTATGTGAAATTTTTAAAATTTTATTTGTTGATGACTTACTGCAATTTCTAAGAACTGCTGTGAGAACCCTGGGGCAGCACTAATATAGGCCATACTCCTTACCAAACTGCTCCCCCAGAGGGTCAAGGGCACCCAAAGGAAACTTCATAGCCCCTGTGGATGAATGGCCTAGATGATAAACATCAACTGGGTCCCTTTCTGACTTTGATGTACTGTCTCTTGTCATCAATGCAACTCCAGGGGACAGGAAAGTAAAGAGCTGCTGGAAATGCGACCCAGGGATTCTGCTCACCCCCTGGAGCCTGCTTTGTCTTCCTTGTTGCCTTTCTCATCAGTTACTTGGCCTGCTCTGCCACTGGAGGGGGGAGAGGTCAAACAAACATGGGTGGAGAATAGGAGGCTTGGAAGGAGCTCTGCTCCCTAAGCTATGGTGGGGGATCCTACTGTGATGGAAACATGGGTGGGGAGGACCACAGGGATCTTCCTCACTCCTGGCAAAAAGGATCAGGTCCCTGAAATAGCTGGTAGGACAGGACCAAAGGAATGAAGGAAGCTGAAGAATGTGGTCTTGAGCTGCACTGGAGCTGAAGCACAGACACCTCCTGGCTCCTGACACAGAAATGTATCACTAGCAAGGCCAAAGGCGCATCATTACACAGGTATGCGACCTGCACAGTATTGGGCGAGATACTGCTCTGGGCAGGGAGGTACAGCAGAGGATGGAACAGATACACTCCTGCCCTCATAGACCTCACAGTCACATGTACAGACAGACACGGACAGGCATGTGAACAGGGTAGAAACATGGCGGGAGGCAATGTAGTTGTCACTTGAAAAGCATAGTCAGGGAATAGAACATCTGACTGGAGGCCCAAAGGCGGTGAGCCCATGACCACCCAAATGTGGCAGCTATTCCAGGCCCAGGTAATAGCAGGTGCTATGGCCCTGAGATGGGCAGAGCTCGGCCCACTGCAGAGGCAAGGGAAGTGGAGAAGGTGGGGGCTCTGTCCTCATGGGGCTCAAGGCCACAAAGCCCTATAGGCCTCAGCTATTTCATGAGGTCACACCCATCTTATTTGCTGTCATATCCCTGGCACTTGGCATTATAATTTTTGTCAAATGAATGGATGAAAAATGACTTCAATCCCAAACCTCGTAAATCTCGGGATTTGTGAATCTCACTAAAGCATATGGTTTTCTCTATCACCTGCAGTAAATCACAGCTGAAAAACTCAAGCCCCCTTCAGGCCCTATAGACAATTCTATAAATAAGGGACCAAGATCATGTGTAAAGCTGAACACACACACTAGCACCCTGACATTTGGGGTGCAAATGCCAGTGTTGGCAGAAGGCTCGGGCAGCACCTGAAATTCACAAGCTCCTTCGCTGTTTCCCACATACAGCACTTACAAAATCTGTCTAAAAAGAGCTGTGTGTTGACCCTTAGCTTTTTACTGGCAATATGTGGCCAAGAGGTTCTTTCTCCTGGGCCTCACTGGTCTGAAGCTGGGGCAGAACAGTGACCCTGGTGTAGCGAGGCAGCCTACTACCCGTGGCCCACGAGCAGGTGAGGTGCTCTGTCCTTGGCCGCTGCAACCCTGCACTCACTTCTTCTTGCAAAAGGATATTCATGAAGTCATTTTCTTCCAGCAGGGACCAGTTTTATCTGCACAAACCTTTTGTCCCTGAGTGTCTTTCATTTGGGAGGCAATGCTCCTCTAGCAAAGTGATCACCAGGCGCTGCGTGTGCCCTTTGAGTCATATTATGCTAAGAAGATGCTTTTAAAAATTAAATCACCTGCTCTCCAAGTGAAGGTCAACTTCGCAGCTCTGCTGTCAGAGCTTGCCCCACCGTGGCTTCCCAGCACCATCTGAAGTTGGTGCCCAAGTTCTTCCAAGTCACTACTCTGCTGTACATTTCCTCATACTGTGCGAGGTAACCACCTTTTAACTCTTTTTGATGCTCCCATCGGTCACTTGGGTGAATGCCGGTCTGAACACCACACAAAGGTGGATTTATTCTCATCACAGATCTAGAGAATAGTAGATTTACTCACACAGTAAACTGCTGCCACTGGCAAAAGCCCAATTGCACATTTTAATTTATCCCAAAATGCTCTTTTCTGGTTGAGAACCATCCCTCTTCCGATAACTTCACTTTCTTTTTGCTTCACCAGAGCTTGGCTTTCTTCTTTCTTCCAGAAAAACAAAAAGTGCATCAATTCAGGAGATTTACCATGCATGCAACACATGTCACAAAGAAGACGTGAGGCCTTAAGGCTGTCAGTTGGCTCACCAGCCAGGTGACTTGATCCCATCCGCCAGCTGTGACTCGGAAAGCTTAAATTCAGAGTCTCTCCAAATTACCCCTTACTATATGCAAGGGGCCTTAGAGGTCACCCAGGAACCCACTGAAATGGGGAATATGAAATCAGAGGACAAGGGATTATTACAGCAATCATAAACTGGCAGCCCACATGCATAGCCTGCCTACAGATCTGTGTTGTGTAACTTTCACTCTTTTAGAAAAATTGGAAGTAAACGCCAAGCTTTAAAAAAAAGAGGAAATCCACCTGAAAATTGGGATTCCTGGCGTCTCTTGAAAAGTAAACCATCTGGCAACTCTGGACCAGAATTCATAGTATGTGGCACACATTGGCTGGAGCTAGGTGGTGCCAATCCCTTTAGATGGGGACAGAAGTCACATGCTTGGTAGGCCTGGAAACTGTACACTACGTATGGCAAAAGGTCAGGGAAACAGCAGATTTAGCCCGTTTTGTCGTGAGAGGTCCACGCCAGCCTTGAAACTCCAAGGGGGAGGTGAAGAAGAGGATGTGCACCCTGGTACAGTGACCTGTACCTGAGGACTCCAAAGCCTCCAAGCATTTCAAGGTGTCCCAGTATCCTCAGGCTTCCCATGGCACAGGAGATCACTAAACGTGGCCATAAATTCCTCCCATCCTGGTCCATGGACCGCTTTGCAGTGTGATTTTCTCATCATTTCCCATCAAGAGGAAGTCTATTTCTCTAGCTGGGCTTGGCCTAGTGACTCTCTTTGGCTAACAGGATGTTAGCAATCATGACCAAGCAGTCTTTTAAAAGCACCCACATGATGGGCCTTGTGCTCTCTTGCTGCCCTGAGACCACCAGGGCTGGATAATAAGACCACATGGAGCTGAGATGAGCTGTCCCAGTCAAGGTCCTCAAGACAAATTTAACTACCAGACGTGAGTGAGGCTGTCCTAGAGTCCTAGGCCATCTGGCCTAGCCACCTGCTAGCTCGCTACAGAACTGCCCAGTTCACCTGAAGGCTCATGACCAATAATAATAAAGTTGCTGTTTTAAGCCACTACACTTTGGGGTGGATTGTCAGGCAGTAATAACCAGCTGACACATCTGGCTTCTCAAGGCCTATGACCCTGTCACCGTTAGAGCTTCTTCTGGGGCCTCTTCATGGCAGGTGCTGTCTGTAACCTTAACACTTACACTTCTGCTGCTGTCACTCCTAAAGCCCAGGAATGCATGGGATTTTCAAGGGAGGCAATCAAAGACCCCAGACTAAATGACTTCTACTCCTTCCCCTCAGATGTTCAAGTCTGTTACTCTACACTCTACTTCTGAAGAATCTGTAGCAAAATTTCTCATGTAGTCAATCTTTATAGAAAATGAACAGCAGATTTTGGTCTCCTCAGAGCCCTGATCTTCACAGCACCAGGTTTCCCTCTGGGGAACCACCTGGCCTCACTCCCTCAGTTTTTTGGGTGAAGATGACCCTCTCCTGGCCCAGCCTGGTCGATGAGGGAACTACCACTCCCTGACCACGGGGAATGGAGATTAGCTCAGGAAAGAGCTGGTTCTTGGATTCCCATCAGAACTAGGAAAGCAATACTCTTTCTCCTGGGGTTGCAAAGCAGGTAGAAGGGAGCCTGGAGCCACTGGGAACTATTTCTGGGCCACATAGGCAACAACTGCCTGACCGTGACTAGAGATGTGGTTCTCAAAGTGTGGTCCATGGAAAAGTAACATCAGAATCACTTGGGAACTTGATAGGAATTAAAATGCTTATGTTCCATCACAGATCTAGTAAATCCCAAATTGTGGGCTGAGTTCCAATAATCTGTTTTTGTTTGTTTGTTTGTTTGTTTGAGACAGAATCTCACTCTTGCCCTAGATAGAGTGCTTTGGCATCATAGCTCACAGCAACCTCAGCTCTAGCTTTCTTCTTGCCTCAGCCTCCTGAGTAGCTAGGACTACAGATGCCTGCCACAATGCCTAGCTGATTTTCTATTTTTAGTAGAGACAGGGTCTTGCTCTTGCTCAGCTGGCCTTGAACTCCTGAGCTTAGGCAACACACCCATCTTGGGCTCCCAGAGGGCTAGGATTACAGGCATGAGTCACCATGCCCAGTCCAACAATCTGAGTTTTAACTGGCTTTGTAACTAATTCTGATGCATATCCCAAGTTTGAGAACTTGGACTAGACCTAAGTGATGAAAGAGCTTCCTGTGATAGCATCTGAGCAGCAGAATCCTACCATGCCTGAGACCAAGTCTACAACCCTGGAATTTCCAGGTCTGTGGGCAACACATTTTCATTTGTTGTTTAAGCCAATTTGGATTTCTGTCACTGGCTGTTAATGAACACTGACTAATATGAAGGTCTGGATTATGGCGGAATGGCTTTTCTGTTATAGGTTCTCCTGACAGAAACGCTAACTACAGGGCTGTCAAGGTTCTCTCATTCACTCACATTGAGGGGTGTTACTTTATTTCTGTGGATGGTAGCTTGTCTGGGAATAGTAGTTCAGATATACCACTTCCCTGAAGCACTCGAACAACTTGGACAGTAAACTTTCTGCATTAAAGACTAATGTTCTTTCACTCCCCCCCCCCCAAGAAGACAACAGTCTCTTAAAGGACTATATAGTCTTTGGAAGGAGACTATATTAGTTTTTCTTTGAAGGGTTATAGAGGTTTATACATAAAGGCTGGAGTAATATAGGACATGAGGCCCTTGCATTAGAATAGGGACAATTATAATGATAGAGAGGAATGATGCTATCATGGAGTTGCATTATATGCACATTTAATTGACACAAATTCAATTTTATGGGCTTAGCCAAAGAAAAAGGAGCAAGGGGAGAAATAACTCTTCAAAGAGTGCAGGCAATAGGTTACACTTCTAGAATGGCAGACTAGTTCATTCAGACCCATCTTTGCCTAGAACACAACCAGAAAACTTGGACCAATTATTATAAAATCTGCCTGAAAAGAGAAATGTTGGGGTGGTGCCTGTGGCTCAAAGGAGTAGGGTACTGGCCCCATATACCAGAGGTGGTGGGTTCAAAGCTAGTGCCCGCCCAAAAGAAAAAAAAATGTTAGAAGGCATAAAGAGTAAGGAGGAATTACATGACCAAGAGAAGAAAGAAGAAAGCAACCCAGAGAGGTGAAGCCAACATGTGGGAGGCCTTTCTTCCCAAGGTGCTGCTGATTCTAAAGAGGCTACACTGACTGAGAAGCTGAGCTGAGCTGTGACAGACTGAAGTGCTACAGTCTGAGAATGAGGGCAAACTGGAAGTAGCCATGAGTGAAGGGCACAGAAAAGTTAACCATGTGGGAAAATCCAAATTACTACTGGCTGTATAAAATAATAATAACAACAATGTCTAGTGGAGTTTAAAGCCTAGAGAGACTTAAAATGCATTTAAGTTGGGAGGGGAATAAATGGAGTTATGGAGTTGTAAGGTACTTCTACTGAACGAGAAATGGTAAACTTGCTAATTTAAAGTAAACTCTAATAAGTCAAGAATGCATGTTGTAATCTCTTGTAATGACTAGAAGAATAATAAAAGAATATACAACTAACAAGCTAATAGAGAGGAAAAGAGAGGAATGCACAAAGCAATCAGTTCAAAAGAAGGCAAGAAAGGAGAGAAAGAGGAACATAAACAAGCGGAACAAATAAAAAGCAAACAATAAGATGGTAGATTTAAACTCAAATATATCAGCAATTACATTAAACGTAAATGGACTAAATGTTCCCATTAAAACACACAGATTGTTAGAGGATAATAATAAAAACCAATTACATACTGCACACAAGAAACAAACCTTAATATAAAGATACAGAAAGTTTGGAAGTAAGTTGATGAAAAAATAAATAATAACCAAAAGAAAGCTGAATATCTCTGTATCAAAGTAGATTTTAAGGCAAAAAGCATTACTAGAGCAAAAGAAAGACAATATGTGATAATAAAACGTTCAATTCACTAAGAAGATATATAAAGTCTAATTTTGTATGCACCAAAGAAGACGGCCCTACCAATACAGAGTAAAGCATGTAAGCAGCCCACTCTCTCAGGTTCCATGTGCCTCTGGTGATGTAAATATATTCCAGCACCCTCAGCAGGATGCCAGTGTTTAAAAACACACATTTTTTCTTAAAACTCTACACAAGGCCAACTGTTTTATCTGGGGATTAGCCAAGGAGCCATGATTTTTCCTACATAGGAAGAGAGACTGTCTTAGGCTTGCTGAGAAATGACATATCTATATGAGGTCATCTATATGCTGCATTTAATCATCAATAAGAGGGATTTCTAAGAGTAGCTTTGACCTCCTACACTTTTTGAGCCTAATATTGGGTAAGGTGTGGCTCAACTGTAATCCCATTTCAGTGTGAAGGTAGTGACATGCTGGAGTTTTCAATTTTCCTCTTAGCCATAGAATTCTGTCTTCAAATTTGACTTATGTAGGAGACAGGTATATTTCATAGATAAAGGCTGAGACCCAAACCTAATTAAAGTAAGGATTCTGCTACTCTAACAGTGTCCTCTTTAAGAATATTGATGAGGGGCAGTGCCTGTGGCTCAAAGGAGTGGGGCCGCTAGCCCCATATGCCGGAGGTGGCCAGTTCAAACCCAGCCCCAGCCAAAAACTGCAAAAAAAGAAAAAAGAATATTGATGGGACAAATTGTTGTAAGAACCAAATATCAGAACAGCTGGTAACCTAATTTTTATCAGATAGACCCAGACATGTGTTTTTTATGAATGCATACTTCTTTGCCTTGATGGCCAGGAACCTCAGAGTCACAACAGTAACTACATTAGGCATTCATTTGTTTACCTCCTTGCTTCATCTTCTTTTCCTACTCTTGTTTTTTCTTCACCCTCTTTCCTCATGTATTTTTTTATGGTCTTGTACTATACACTATATATCATTTGTTGGACCATGTCTAGAGAAAGGCAGATTACAGATTAATTAAATGAAGCCCTATTTCTCAAAGTGTTGTCCATAAAGGTATCTGTTTTGGGTTGAATTGTGTCCTTTAGAAAGATGTTGAAGTCTTTTTTTTTAATTATTAAATCATAACTGCATACATTAATGCATTTATGGGGTACAATATGCTGATTTTATACACAATTTGGAATGCTTACATAAAACTGGTTAACATAGCCTTCACCTCACTTACTTGTTGTGTTAAGACATTTATACTCTTAATAAATTTGACATGTACCCTTACAAGATGTTGAAGTCTTAACCCCTAGTGCCTATGAATATGACCTTGTTTGGAAATAGGGTCTTGGTAAACGATTATGTTAAGAGGAGGTCATTATGGTGGACCTTAATCTGTCTTTCTAAAAACGGCTAATTTGGGCACAGGGACAGATATGCACATAAGGGAGAATGTCATGTCACAGACTGGAATTACGGTGCCACAAGCTAAGGAATTACCAGAAACTAGGAAAGAGGACTAGAAAGACCTTTCCCTAGTGCCTTCAGAGGACGGCCCTGTCAACTCTTTGATCTTGGACTTCTAGCTTGAGAACTGTGAGCTAGTACATTTCCATTGTTTAAGCCACTCAGATGGTGGTACTTTGTTATGGCAGCCTTAGCAAACTAATACAG
The DNA here is from genome assembly GCF_000181295.1 of Otolemur garnettii. NCBI lineage: Eukaryota > Metazoa > Chordata > Mammalia > Primates > Galagidae > Otolemur > Otolemur garnettii. Next base: position 5,641,225 of record NW_003852491.1, on the reverse strand, counting down.
TATACCAGATGATTTTAGTTGATACATGGCTTAATTTTTTAAAAACATCAATATATTTATATTAATGAGCATTAGAAAAAAATATAATAAGTGACTCAAACATGTTGTTTTTAGGCATGTTACTCCTTAGGACTAAGCTGATGTGGGTAGGTATTTTTAAAAGAAAATAATAGTGGGCCAGGTGTGTTGGCTCATGCCTATAATCCTAGCATTCTGGGAGATAGAGGTGGGTGGATAGCTTGAGTTCAGGAGTTCAAGACCAGTCTGAGCAAGAGCCAGATCCCATCTCTATTAAAAATAGGAAAACTAGCAGGGCATTGGTTGTGGCAGGTGCCTATAGCCTCAGCCACCTGGGAGGCTGAGGCAAGAGAATCTCTTGAGCCCAAGAGTTTGAGGTCTCTGTGAGCTGAGCTAATACCACAGCACTCTACCCAGGGTGACAGTGAGACAGGACAGGACAGGATAGGAAAGGAAAGGAAATAGTAGTTTAGCTAGCCCATGAGGAGGGTGAATAGTTAAGAGCAGAGATTGTGTTGCCTCTTGATAAATAACAGAAGAAAAAAAAAAAGAGTAGAAATTCTGCCTCCCATGTTCTAAAATACTTCTCAAAGTGGCTTCACCACTTATAGGCTGTGTGACCTTGGATAGATTCCTTAACCTCTCTGTGCCCCAGTTTCCTCAGTACAATAATGTTGACAGCAGCAGTACCTCTGGGCACAGGACTGTCTAGATGATCAAATATAAGATTAAATGTGTGGTACTACACACTGCTCTGGAGCTAGTTCTATGCTTTGTAAGTTTTACCTCTTTTATTACTCAGATATGGAAAAAATAGTGATCATAGCACATTATGAAAGAAGGAAGTTCTAGTTAGCTCAGGAGGGTAGCTGGAAAAGGTATAGGGTCAGCACTGGGCCACTCCCACCCTTCTGGAGGCTCTGAGAGATTTTGTGCAGTGGCACACTACCCCGGGTTTCATTTGTTTAACTTCTTTTGGAGGAACTTCTGAAAAAAATTTAATTTCCTTACACAAAGTGAAGACAGCACCAGCAGGAGAGGCTGGAGGTCTGTCAGCTCAAGTAGCAGTCAGTGGGGCTGCTGCAGGAGATGTAAAAGAAACAATGCCGCCCCATCTTCACCCGCTGTGGGAGCTCCTCCGCTGACCCAGGCTGCCATCTGGTTCCACAGCTCCTTCTCCCCCTCTCTTCCCCAGCTCCCATCTGACCAGAGCTGGGAGAGCCCAAATTTGCCAGATTTTTCTGACATCTTACATGTTGCATCCTTTTCTTGACTCCTATAGATCATTTCTCCATTATCTATTTCTCAATGTGACACCTTGGTGACCTTACCACTGCAAGGACCATGACATGCCTGCAGTGGTTGCATCCCACCTCTGTCTCCCTTGGGTCCCTGGCAGGCTTCTCCCAGGTCTCAGCTCTGGGATTTGCCAAGAAGTCCCTAGGAGCCAGCGTGGTGCTGACTTTGCCCCATCAGATTCTGGCTCCTCAGGCCAGGATGCTCTGTTTGTCCACAGTTCCTGGGTCACTCCTGACTGTAGCAGGATGCAGATCAGAGACCTGCCACAGGAGTCTCAGCACTGTGGGCTTATGCATGCACAGATCCCAGTTCTGGGGACCTGGGTTGCCTGAGTTTCCTTTGCTAATGACACAGACTCAGGTCCTACCCCAGGGCTTTAGACAGTTTTCTGTTGTTTTTAACAATAAACCAGGTAATGTATAAGGAAACATAAATTTCTTTCTTATGGTTATGGAGGCTGAGAACTCCAAGATCAAGGGGCTGCATCTGGGGAGGGCCTCCTTCTTGGTGGTGCTGGGCATTGCATGGAGAGGGGGCTGGGCATGCTAGCTCAGATGTCTCTTCTTCTTCTTACAAAGCCACCAGTCCCGCTCCTGTGATAACCCATCAACCCATTAATCCATGAATGGATTAGCTTGTTAACAAGGGCAGAGCTTACATGATCCAATCACCCATTAAAGGCCTCACCTCTCTCTCTCTTTTTTTTTTTTTTTTTTTGAGACAGAGTCTCACTCCATGTCCTCGGTAGACTGCCATGACATAACAGCTCACAGCAACCTCAAACTCTTGGACTCAAGTGATCTCCTTGCCTCAACCTCCTGAGTAGCTGGGACTACAGGTGCCAGCCACAATGCTTGGCTAATTTTCCTATTTTTAATAGAGACCAGTTCTCATTTGTGCTCAAGCTAGTCTCAAACTCCAACCTTAGGCAACCCACTGGCCTTGGCCTTCCAGAATACTAGTATTACAGGTGTCAGCCACTGTACCTGGCTCTTTTTGTGTTTTTGAGATAGAATTTCACTCTATTGCCCAGGTTAGGGTGCAGTGGCATCAGCCTAGCTTATAGCAACCTCAAACTCCTGGGCTTAAGCAATCCTCCTGCCTCAGCTTCCCAAATAGCTGAGACTAGAGGTGTCCACTACCACTCCTGGCTAATTATTCTGTTCTTAGTAGAAAAAGGTGTCTCACTCATGCTCAGGCTTGTCTCAAACTCCTGAGCTTAAGCAGTCCACCTGCCTCGGCCTCCCAGAGTGTCAGAATTACAGGCATGAGCCACTGTACCTGGCTAAAGCCTCACTTCTCAATCCTGCCACTTAGAGATTAAATTTTGACCTGAGTTTTGGAGGGAACAAATATTTAAGTGATAAGCCAGGGTCCCTCTTCACTGCAGGATCCCCCTATCCAGGTTTTCACTCTACATCGGTGGTTCTCAACCTTTTTTTTTTTTTTTTTTTTTTTTGAGACGGAGCCTCAAGCTATCCCCCTGGGTAGAGTACCATGGCATCACGCTCACAGCAACCTCCAACTCCCGGGCTCAAGCGAGTCTCCTGCTTCAGCCTCCCAAGTAGCTGGGACTACAGGCACCCGCCACAATGCCTGGCCATTTTTTTGGTTGCAGCCATCATTGTTGTTTGGCGGGCCCGGGCTGGGGATTCGAACCCGCCACCTTAGGTGTATGTGGCTGGCGCCTTAGCCGCTTGAGCCACAGGCGCCAAGCCGGTTCTCAACCTTCTTAATGCCGCAGCCCTTTAGTACAGCACGCAGCAACCCACAGGTTGAGAATTGCTGCTCTAAATTGTTCAGGATAAAAAGTCACACCTAGTCTTTTACCTACAACCTGACTCCTCAACAAGCCAAATTATTGTCTAATTCCATCCACTGGTAACATTCAGAGACTGAGGCACTACCCTCTCCACCCTGAACAACCTGGCCTCCTCCCTGGTCACCTCGTGTCCACCCTGGCTCCCAACAGACAAGGTTCCTTGTGCCAGCCCCTGATATAAAAGCCTCAGCTGCCACTTTCCAGTCTATTGCCACTTTCCAGCTGTGTGAATCACCTGCTCTATGCCTTGGAGAACCTACCTCAAAGGAAAGTTGCAAGGATTGTGGGAGATGATAAACATAAAAACTTATAACGGTGGCTAGCTCATGGCAAGTGCTCAATAAATGTAACTCTCATTTCATTAAAAGAGTCTTTCACCATAAACTCTTTTGTACCTTCAGAATCTTATACTATTTGCATGTATTATTACCCATATAAAGTAAGCAAATCAATTTGAAAATAAAACAAAATAAAAGAAATGTTCAAGTATAAGCACATCTCAGTTGTAGATTCAGAAAGCAACTGTGATGTTTAATTTTATGTATCAACTTGACTGGGCCACAGGGATCCTAGATATTTGGTCAAGCATCATCCTGAGTGTTTCTAAAAGGGCATTTTGAGATGAGATTAACATATTAATCAGTTGAGTAAAGCAGATTGCCCTCCACAAGTGAGTGGGCCTTATCCAATTAGTCCAAGGCCTGAATAGAATAAAAGGATCAATTCTTTCTCAAGTAAGAGAGACTTCTCCCTTGCAGACTGCTTTGAACTTCTGACGGCCTTTGAACTGGAACATCAGCTCCTGCTGGGTCTCTACCCTGCTGACACACCCTGGAGATTGGACTTGCCAGCCTCCAAAATTTTGTGAGCCAATTCCTTATAATAATCTCTTTCTCTTTATATATACATACACTCTTGGTTCTGTTTCTCTGGAGAACCCTTATACATTTACTAAAGGTCAGCTCAGCCCTTGGTGAGGAAAGGTAATGGAGCGAGGCCTCCCATCACAGCACCCCTGGAGAATGACCCGGCCCTGCTCCCCTGCTCAAGAGCCCCCGAATTCTTACTGGAGCAAGTTCTCTCCTGGTTGGGAAACACAGCAGGGGGCTGGGGATTCAGGTTTGGCTCAAATTTGCTGGGAATGAAGACCTCAGCGTTGTCCTTCCGCTTTGCAGACAAATTCCTTTCTCTTTTATTACCTACAGGAAATCAATTGTTTATATGTCAGATACCAAGTGCAAGCAGGGTTGGAGCATTCTGTTCAGGCATTTGTTTATTATTATTCCTTCACTTACTCATTCAAGAAATATTTATGGAACTACTCTGTGTCCTTGCTAGTTTGGGATTAGAGATGTGAATAATGCAGACAACCAAACAAGTTTGCTGAGAGACGTGGTGTGCCCAGCATGTTTTGGTAAATGAATGAAATATTCTGGGATACCCACAGGTTTTCCAGTTTTAACGTTTATGAATGGGGCCAAGTCTCACAATCAATGGGGTGTTAGGGCTAACTGGCGGCATGCCACATCAAGCAGTGGTGCCACTGAGGCCATCCTGGAGTCCAGGGAGCACAGTAAAACACAATCACTGCCTTCACAGAGCTCACAGCTGAGTTGAGGAAAAGGACAGTTAAGTGGATGAGAGAGCAGGGCTCAGATAGAAGAAAGGCCTGGTCCCAGGGACTCTGAGGAGCATGTGTGTGGAGGACATGGTTGGCAGGTGTGCGGGGAGCCAATGGTGAAGAGGGTCCTTATGGATGACTAGGCTGTTACCAGGGGCATTAAGGTGCGGGCATTCTAGACATGGGGAATGGTGTATGCAAGTTTGGTGAGGGCTGGAAGGCTGAGGTGAGCACTGAAGGCTAGGCTGGTGAGTGGCTCCAGACAAGGAATAGTCTGAGGACCACACTGCAGAGTCTGACTTTCCCCTTAGGTCAGTGTTTCCAAAGTGGGACGCCTGGAGTACGTGGGGACAGGGGATGATTTTAGATGCTAGGTAGATACGTGGTTTTTAAGCAATTATATAACCTAAAGTGTAAGGAAAAAAATAGGTAACCAGCATGTCAAACCCTTGATTTCATAAATATTATTGCTTAGAACAACACTAGAGCTATGAAAGAAAGAAAAAGGGAGAGAAAAAGAGGAAGGAAGGACAGAAACAGAGGGAAAGAGGAAAGGAAGGGAGGAAGTTAGGAACATAAGTGACTAGTTTACATAAGTTAAAAAGTAGTGTGGGTGGTTTTGTGGATATGGCAGGTTTACATGGGTCAAGTTTGGGGAAAGTGGCTCCAGGGCTCAGAGCCAGCAGAGGTCTGTGAGCACCAGGACTCACTGTGGCCTTTTGTGCTTGCAGCTCCCTGCACCTGAAAGGCTGTGCCTTTGGCTGGGCCTGCTGTCATTCCTGTCCCACCTGCAACACCTCCTCCTCTGAGAAGGCTTCTTCACAGCCCCAGAGTCCTATCTTAGCATCTTCACAGGCTTTAAGTCTGTCAAGTGCCAGTCTCTCCTTCAAATTCACCTATGAACTGGGCCTCACTTTGTCAGGTAGTGGGAAGATCACTTCTGCCTTCCTCTCTGCTGCACACTCCCTGCCCTGGGCTCAGAATATAACACAGCAGATGGGACCAGAAAGCAGATGGGATCAGAGAATGCAGGGGCATGAAGCCCCAGAGGCTGAATCCACCTCTCCCTGCTTCCTTTCTCCTTCCTGTGGGAGAAGTAGGGTGACCTCTGAGCACACAGTCCACTTCCACTGGCCAACACCTGGGGTGGGGCCTACCTGCTTCAGAGGGGCAATGCTGAGTGCCACTGCCCTGCTCTTACCAGGTATGAAGGAAGCAGTGGCTCTCTTCCTCTCAGAGTCCCACACCCATCTCTCACCTGTTTCCCAACTTTGGTGGGAAAATGAGGGAATTAGCTATTGGCTCCCCAAAGTTACAAAGGCCAACTATCGCTTTGTAACTTTCCCTGGTTTATTTATTTAGCCTACTGGTTAAAAGCTCAGACTCTGGTCTCAAAGACAGCTGGAGTTTTGACCCCAGTTCTGCCCCTTCCCAACTGTGTGACCTTGGGAAAGTTTCTTGACCAGTCTGTGCCTCAGTTTCCCCACCTGTAAAGCCAGAACTAAGGCAGTATTTTCCTTGGTATCGTGGTGAGTCTTCCATGAGGGATTCTCGCTAAGTTCCCCTTGGAGTAGTGCTTGGCACACGCTAACAAAAAGTTAATAAACGTTGGCAATTATTATCATACAGTCATAATGAGGTTCTGGTCAGTGATGAACTACATATATGAGAGAGGTCCCATAAGATTGTAGTGCCATGTTTTCACTGTACTTTTCCTATGTTCAGATATGCTAGACACCCAAAGGCTTACTGTATTCAGTGCAGCAACACTGCACAGGTTTGTAGCCGAGGAGCACAGCAGGCTCTATCATGTAGGTTTGTATGTATAAGTATACTCTGTGATATCCACGTAATGATAAAATTGCCTTATGACACTTTTCTTGTATCATATTCCCACTGCTGGGCAATGCTTGACTGAACATGTATTCGTGTGCTTCTTGTCTGTGCTCCCAGCCAGAATGCAGTGCCACAGAAGTCTGGGCCTGTCTTGTGCCAGCACAGTGCCCGGGGGTGTGACAGGTGCCTGGGGCATAACAGGTACTGGGGGCGTGACAGGTGCCTGGTGAATGAATGAATGAATGATCAGCAAAACCAGGTATGTCTTTTCAAGTCACTGTTGGCTGTTCTTGAGTAAAGGCTCAGAATTAGTTTGGAAATCCAGTCCCATGAGACCGTACAACAGGTCCCTGTCTGCTCCTCTGAGTGGGAGCCTGTGTCCTGCAGGGCTAAAGAAGCCTAGGATGAAAGGTGACAAAGCAGAGCAGGAGGTAGGCACAGCTTCCCCGGAGTCAGGCAGCCCCTTGCTGCGGACAGCAGGAGTTTGTGGGGGGCTGCCAAGCAATCTAATTGTAAAGAACATTAAGTTATCAAGAAATTCAGATTTGGTCAGGTGGATTACTTGAGCTCAGGAATTTGAGACCAGCCTGAGCAAGAGCCAGATCCCGTTTCTACTAAAAAAGAGAAAAAATTATCCAGGCATTGTGGCAGGCACCTGTAATCCCAGCTACTCAGGAGGCTGAGACAAGAGGATTGCTTGAGCCTAAGAGTTTGAGGTTGCTGTGAGCTATAATGACTCTAGGCACTCTACCCAGGGCGAGACTCTGTCTCAAA
>NW_003852491.1:5618029-5633579 GCF_000181295.1 Otolemur garnettii | reverse complement strand
AAGAAAGAAAGAAAGAAAGAAAGAAAGAAAGAAAGAAAGAAAGAAAGAAATTGCTCTTCTCTCTTTGCTTTTTGCCCAGTCTCACTCTCAAACTGTGCCTGGTGTCAACTGTTCTGTGTCCGAGGCCTTCACACCAAGAATGACTCTCATGTCCCCCTGCCCCCACTTTTTCCAGGGCTCAGTCAACCTCTTTAGAGCCCTGTCCCTCCTTCACCATCTCCTCCTGCAGCCCTGCAGTCTGCAGTCCTGGGGCTCTCACCCAGGAGGGAGCATTATTAGCATTAGCCCTGACTACCTAATGTTCTAGCAGGTGGCATAACACCTTCCATTAACGGACAGAGATGTCCCGAGTGGCTGGAAAGTGTGTACACACTGGGAAGCAATGAGGGGATGAGCTGGCCTATGTCCTGGCAAACGGACACCGGCTGGTGAGCAAGGACGGGGTGAGGGAAGGAAGAAAACTCTCTGCTCAGTGAGAGCAGCGCCATGAGCACAGAGGCCTGACCCACACAGCCGTAATGGGAGTGAAAAGATGGCATTACAGAAGAAGCAACCTCTGAGCGCAATCCTGAGGGAACATCAGGGAACCAGGCTTCAGGGGTCAGAGTGCAGAAGAAAGGGAATGTGGTCATCCAGGCAGAGGGAAGAGCCTGGGCAAGGGTTTGGAGGCGAGCGAGAACATGATGACAGCATGTTTGATGGACAAATGCTATCTTCTCTGGGGACATCAACTACTGGGTGTGTTTTCCAGGGCTGTCAGTTATGGAATGAGTTGATCCCCCTCACCCAAACTTATATGTTAAAATCCTAACCACCAGTCTGCCTGGGGGGGAAAGGGTCTTTAAAGAGGCAATTGAGGTAAAATGAGGTCATATAAGTGGGTCGGATCCAATCTGACTGGTGCCCTTACAAGAAAAGGAGATTAGGTCATAGACACGCACAAGGGAAGATGAGGTGAAGACATGGGAAGAAGGTGGCATCTACGAGCCAGGGAGGAAGCCTCTGAAGAAACTGACTTTGGTTTTGAACTTCTAGCTTCAAAATGATGAGACTGTCAATGTCTGTAGCTTAAACCACCCAGGCTGTGGTACTTTGTTATGTCTGCCCTAGCAAACTACCACACTGCCCGATTTCAGGTATTTCCTCATTTCTCTTTCCTAAGGTTCAGAAAAATGGTCTTGTCATAGCTGGCACACCTGGCTTTGAGGATGCACTTGGAATGGAGAGAGAGGTGCCGTCCCAACTTAGGATCAGGCATGGGGACTATTGTAAGCAGACCTACCTCCTACAACCTTACCTTTCCTCCCTGTCTCTCATCAATTATTTCGCTCACCCCTACTTTCCAGGCTCTTTTCTGAAAAACCTCCTTCAGCAGACAGCTGCTGTTCTGCCTATCCAGCTTCCTCCCTCCTTCAGATTCACCCTAATTTTCCTCTGGAAACCACTTTTACTGCATTACCAGTCCATGAGATTGGGTGGTAATAACCACACCCCTTAGTTCTATTGGCTGAACCTGGCCAATCAGAGCCATGGTGATTAGATCAGAGCTAGCCTATGACCCAATATGGGTTTGAGAGCCAGGTCTGGAACTTTTGCTGAAGATTCTAAGAAAGAAAAATTCACTTTCTGGTGTCGGAGCTTGTAGCTCAGTGAGTAGGGCACCTGCCACATATACTGGGCCTGCTAAACAATGACAACTGCAACCAAAAAATAGCTGGGCATTGTGGCGGGTGCCTGTAGTCCCAGCTACTTAGGAGGCTGAGGCAAGAGAATAGCTTAGCTCAAGAGTTGGAGGTTGCTGTGAGCTGTGACGTCACGGCACTCTACCGAGGGCAACATAGTGAGACTCTGTCTCAAACAAACAAAAAATCACTTTCTGATGGGGTTGCAAAGCCAATGTCTCATATGAGGGTAATTTTACCCCTGTATGTTGAAGAGATTACCTAGGAATAGAACCAACACAAAGGAAGGCAGAGATGAGAGGGAGGAAAGATGAGGGGAGGGAGGAAAGAGGAGGGAAGGGAAGAGGACTGGAGAAGAGGGGAGAAGGAGGGAAGGGGAGGAAACCTGCTATAGCTCTGGACTTTTCAGTTATTCAATCCAATAAATAGTCTCTTTTGCTTAAGCTACTCTGTATTAGCCAACTGGCACACAGATGATGCTAAACATCTTATAATGCACGGGACAGCCCCCAAAGCTCTCTGCCCAGACATTTACCATCTGGAATTTCAGAGTCATTTGAAAGCCTTTGGAAGGCTCTGCCTCTTACAATCAACAGATATCTGACCGATATACTTCCCTGGCCTGTGAAATTTTCTACCCAAAACTGAGTTCAAAGTACCACTGGAAGTTTAAGTTCTACTATTAGATTCAGAGATATCAAAGGCAAAGAAATGCCACCTAAGACAAAGCTTACTTTTAGAAGCTGGGTTAAATTCTAGTACCACAAGTGTGTCAGGGCCATGGCAAGAGCGTCCTTCTGTCTCCTGGTCCTTGGGAACATCCTTTTGCACTGAATTCCCACTGGAAGGAAAGGGCTCATCTCTGGGTTGGTCCACCAGTACCTGGTCCTCGGACTCAGGCTCAGAGAGCACATCTTCTTCAATGGAGTCGTATTCATCACTGGAGCAATCCTTTTGCTTCCTTTGTAGATTTACACTAAGTTCCAGGCTTTTTCTCAGCTCCTGCCAAAAGCCAAGGAGAGAAATAAAAAATAAATATGGTACTTTGAGAAAAACTTATTTAAAAACAGATCATTTGAACCAAAGAACTATTCTCACCAAACTAACATTTAATGATATCATCTTGACCCATGTGCTGTCAGGGAAACTCTGGACAGAGCAGTATTTATAGTATTAATTGTAGTGTTTGTATCCTTGCCTGAGATGCCAGAGAGAGAGGGAGAGAGAGAATGAGGGGCCAGAGGAAGAGAGAAACAGACGTGACAGTGGGGCTTGTTAAAAAAGGTTGTAGAGTCCCACCCACTGATTCAGTGGGAGTCTGGGATGGGGATCAAGGATTTACATTTCTAATAAGGTGATCGGGATGCTGCTGGTCTGGGGACAGCACTTTTAATATAAAATCCCCAAAGCTTCCAAATGACCCTTAAATTCCAGATGGTAAAATGGCTAACAGATAATTGTTGAGAGCTGTCCTGCTTACTGGAGGGCGTTTAGCAGCATCTAAATGTCCTAACATTTAGCACTTACCCACAACTGTTTGATAATATTTTCATACGTTTCTCTTTTCCCCATGAGATGATAAATTCCTTAAGGCTAAGCATTAAGACCTATATTTAGAGTGACCAGAAAACGTACCCTCTAAACTAAGATACTTCTCAAAGGGAAAAAAGGGTACCACCACACTTATACTGGGACAAAAAGAACAAATGGGACTGTCTGGGCAAACCAGCATGTCTAGTCAGCCTGGCTATACTACTAACCTATGTATCTAACATTGTTCTCAGAAGGTGAGAAATAATCAATAAAGGTTTGATGACTGAGTAATAACCTAATAGTTATTGTAGTAGGCTGAATAATGACTCACCAAAGATGTCAATGTCCTAATCCTCAGAAACCTTGGACCAGTGAGAGCCCAAGAGGAAGTGAGAGACACTTTATAGAAAACTTTCATCATCTTAGAGAAATCATCCTTTATAGGATGATGATAGAAATGTAGACATTAAGGGCACTGCTGGTGAAGGCTCAGGAAATGAGGGACATGTAATTGAAAACGGGAAGAGAGGGAATCCTCTTAGAGCAGCAAAATCTTAGCTGAATTGTGTCTTACAGCTACATGGTAAGCAGAACTTAGAAATGATGAACTTGGATATCTCACTCAGGAGAGTTCCAAACAAAGTGTTGAAGGTTCAGTCTGGTTTTTTTCTTGCTGCTTAGATTAAAATGTGAGAGGAAAGAGACAGACTGAGGGAAGAACTGTTAAAGAAAAAGGAACTAGGACTTGACGATTTGGAAAATTTTCAGCCTATCCAGATTGTAAAAGATACTAAAATTAGGAAATTCACTGTCAGGAAAGTGTGCTGGGGAAAGAAAACCAAGGGAATGGCTGGTCATCCTTTTGCTAGGACGTCAGAAGGATCCAAAGTTCGGGGTGGTGCCTGTGGCTCAGTGAGTAGGGCACCAGCCCCATGTACCAAGGGTGGCGGGTCCAAACCCGGCCCCACCAAACTGCAACAAAAAAATAGCCAGGTGTTGTGGCAGGCGCCTGTAGTCCCAGTTGCTTAGGAGGTTGAGGCAAGAGAATCGCCTAAGCCCAAGAGCTGGAGGTTGCTGTGAGCTGTGACACCATGGCCACTCTACTGAGGGCGACAAAGTGAGACTCTGTCTCTAAAAAAAACCAAAAACACAAAGTTCAGAGTATTTCATCATACAGAGGTCTCTCTTGGAAGAGATCAGACATGTGACTAATGGATCCCCCTGGGCGTCTCAGCAGAAGCCGAGAATAGAGATGGGATTCCAGGAAAGATTTGCAGAGGAGCCTCTTGTCTAACAAAGTGAATCCTAGAGATATATGCAGGAGTTCCATATGATTTTTGAGGATATCATACCAGTAGAAATGCTGCCAGTTTGGGATGACTGGGGAAAAGAAAGAACAAAATGAAAGAAGGCTGTCTGACTCCCCAAAATTCTAGAGACAGGAAATAGGCTGATAAAACTATCTATCTGCAAACACATGCTACTATTCCTGAAAAACGAAGAATGAGCCCGAAGATGACACTGTGGGCCAAGACAGTGGAACCCCGAACTCCAGAGAATTGTTCCCAGGCCTTAAAATCTAATGGAGTTTTATATTTTCTTGACTTTCATGAGTCCTTTTTTTCTTTCATTTCCCCCTTTTCAGAGGGGAATGTCTAGAATCCTTTACCTGATTCACCACTGTATTTGGGAGCAGATAACTTATTTTTAAGTTTCACAGGTCCACAGATAGAGAGGAATGTTGCCCCAAGATAGATCATACCCAGAGTCTCCTAACTGATTTGATGATGAGATTTGGGTTTTTGAGTTAATGAGACTTGGATGATATTCTAGACCTGAGTTGATACTATAATGAGAACTTTGGATAGGATGGATGTATTTGCATGTGGGATGGACATAAATCTTCAGAGACCAGAGGATAGACTATAGTAGGCTGGATAAATAGCCTACAAAGATGTCCATGTCTGGAACCTGTGCATATGTTAACATGGCAAAGAGACTTTGAAAATGTGATTTGATATGTCAAGATGGCAAGATTATTCTAGCTTGTGTATGTGAGCCTAATGTAATCATATGCGTCCTTATAAGTGGGAGACAGGAAGATCAGAGTCAGAAAGTGACCATATAAGGATGGAAGCACAGACCAGTGATGAAAGAAGATGCCACGGTGCTGGCTTTAAAAAAGGAGAAGTGGGCACAAATCAAGGAATATAAGTGGCTTCCAGAAGCCCAAAAAAGGAAGAGAATGCGTTCTCCTCTAGAATCTCCAGGAAGAACACAAGTCAGCCAATACTTTGATTTTAGACTAGTGAAATTTATTTTGGATTTCTGTCCTCCAGAACTGTAAGATAAGCCACCAAGTTTGTGGTAAGTTGTTACAGCAGTGATAGGAAACTAACACAGCTGCCTCTCTTTATAGTTTTCTCTCCCCGTATCAGGTATCAGTGATATTTACTGAACAACTAGAACACTGCCTGCCACAAAGAAGGTGCTTGATCAGTATTTGCTGAATGACTCAGTAGATTGTGTTGAAGGTGGAGTGGTGCTGTGAGCAGGAGTGGAGAGCACTCATACACCTTGGTGGTGGAATTAGTGATGTGGCTGTTAGCCATTTACTGAACTCCACTCAGCTGCATTTTGACATCCATGAAAATGAGTTAACAAATCCCTGCCTCACAGAATTAAAGCTGTGGTCTGAACTGTGAATGATTTGGTATCCCTAACTCCCACCCTAGGGACATTTGGCAATGACTGGAGATGGTTTTGGTCACAAATGAGAGAGAGCAGCCCTACTGGCATCTATTAGGTAGACCCCAGGGATGATGCAAGACATTCTGAAGGCAGAGGACAGTCCCCCACAACACAGAGTTATCTGGCCACAATCTAACAGTGTTGAGGTTGAGTAACCCTGTACAAAAGCAAGTGTGCATTCACCACTGGCTTTTAAAAAAATAACACAGGGTCTTCTAATTGAGGACATTGAAGAGTTCCATGCAACCTTCATGGAAAACAGGCTGAGGTCATGGCTCATCTCTTCAAAGTCTGACTGTGGTGAGCAGTTGGAGGATCAACAGATTTACTGCCCCTCCCCAGGGAAACATGTGTTCCTGGGTGACCTGCTGTTTAATGGCAATTTCAGTGATTGTAAAACTAGTAATCCTTTGCAGTGGAATGATGCTCTGTGCTCTATAAAATGTTTTCAACTCTCTCTCTTACTTGATCCTCAGAAATAATTCTGTAGGATAGATAGGTAGCATAAGGCCCTGTCATACCATGAATTCAGTTAAACACAAGAGAGCCTATTTGCCCCTGCTCTTGGCCCAATCCCATTCGAAAATGAGGCTAACTTAGGTTCTTCTGTTCTGCAGGGGTGGGAGCAAATCCCCTTCCCAGCATTCTAGTGCCCTTGCCCAGTGACTGTGGATTAAACTCCCAGTGGAGAAACTGCTGTCACTACTAGGAATCCTAGTCAGTCCCAGAGTCCGAGGGGTTCATTCCCACTGATGTCTAAGACAGAGCAGAGCTACTGGCTACAGCCAGTCCCAGGAAGGATTCGGATGGGGCATTAGGACTTGAGCCCATGGTCAGCTGAGCAGGCTCCCTTTGGCTTCCTTATGACTTTCATATGGTGCAACCCCATAATTTAAGGGACTAAATTTTTGAGTGTCCCTCCAATTTGAGGAACTAAGGCCTAGAACATTTAAGCTGGTCTAGCTTCTCACTGTGCTCAAGTGGCAGAGCTATGCCTTTTCCCTCAGCCACTGTTACTTGCTCCTAGATAATCCACACACACAACAGACTCTTTTGCATCCTGTCATGGCCCACTGATGGAGTGGACAATATGGCCACTATCATTCATTAATGTATTCACTGATGCATTCACACACGCATGTGTGTTAATGGCTGAGATAACAGTGGAGCGAGAGGGCAAGACCCTTGCCCTTATAGGGTGGGTTGGGAGATAGGCAGATAATGCATAAAGCAAAATAAACAGAGGCACTGTAGATGTGACCAGGACTGCAAAGGAAAGACCCTGTCTGGGTGACAGGACAGAGTGAAGAGGCTAAGGGAGCCCTTATAAAAGATGGTCAGGGAAGGCGGAGTGATGAGAGGCTGGGAGTGTTAGGAGCAGAAACAGCAGAGGAAAACGCCCCGAGGCAGAGATGGCTGAAAGGAGGGCAGAGCCAGAGGGGAAAGGTCCCGTGGCCTGTGTAGGCCTCAGGGAAGAGTCTAGATTTTGTCTCATGCACCATGAGGATCTGAATTTTTTTTATTAACTGGTTTATTTTTTATTATTATTATTTTCTATTAAGTCATAACTTTGTACATTGATGCATTTATAGGGTTCAGGGTACTGCTTCAATATACAATGTGAAATGCTTACAGTGAACTAAGTAACACATCCATCACAATTATGTGATTTCTGTTTTAAAAGATCGTTTTGCTCCATAGGTGTGGTCCCACAACAAGGGTACATGTCAAATCTATTAAGTGTAGAGTATAAATGTCTTAACACAATACTTAAGTGAGGTGAAGTCTATGTTAACCAGTTTGATGTAAGCATTCCAAATTGTATATAAAATCAGCACATTGTACCTCATAATTGCATTAATGTATACATGACTTATATATTTATGACTTGATAAAAAATGAATAAAATAAAAGATCGTTTTGGCTCTTGGATACCAAGTGGATTTGGGAAGTGAGTGGGGCAAGGGTGGTAACTTGATGACCAGCTGCAGTCCCAGGTGAAAGAAGAAGGTGGCAGCAGAAGTGGGGACAGGGAGGAGGCCTTGAGATGTATTTTGGATGGAGAAATGACAGAAATGGCTGACTAGAAGTAAACAATGTGCATATCCTCTATCCCAGCACTTTTAGAAATTATCCCAAAGTCTTAAATATACAAAGGTCACTGAGGCATCCTATATAACAGAGAATGATCCAAATGCTCATCACTAGGGGCAGGTGCCTGGAATCCCAGCACTCTGGGAGGCCGAGGCAGGAGGATCACCTGAGCTCAGGACTTCGAGACCAGCCTGAGCAAGAGTGAGACCCCGTCTCTAAAAATAGCCAGGCGTTGTGGCGGGCACCTGTAGTCCCAGCTATCTGGGCGGCGAAGGCAAGAGAATCACTTGAGCCCAAGATGTTGAGGTTGCTGTGAGCTATGATGCCACAGCACTCTGCCAATGGTGACAAAGTGAGACTCTGTCTCCAAAAAAAAAATAATGTTCATCACTAAGAGATACACTAAATAACTGACAAGAGCAGGTGTCCATGGAGTCCCGGGCAGCCCTCGCAGAGAATGAGATAGGTCTTGCTGCACTTCCTTGGAAATTCTTATCAAGATAAACATTTAAGTACAAAGAAGCATGTTGGAAAATGTACACATATGGGGTGGCCATAAAGCTCGTGTGCAATTTAAAATAGTGTGCAAAGGAACTTTATGGCCACCCTGTAGTATAAATCTAATACTTAAAATAATCATTATTTCTATGCATGTATGTATGTTCTCTCTGTAACATTGTACAGATTTTCCTTATCTGCTGTGTTTTATTTACTTATTTATTACTATCATGCATCCAATTTTCTAATTATAAAAAAATGATATATTTACATTTGTGCTAAATCCAGTCCCTTAGCCAGGTTGAAGCGGGTGGATTGCCTGAGCTCAGGAGTTTGAGACCAGCCTGAGCACGAGTTAGACCCCATCTCTACTATAAATAGAAACATTAGCTGGGTGCTATGGCAGGCACCTATAGTCCCAGCTACTCGGGAGACCGAGGCAAGAGGCTCCCTTAAGCCCATGAGTTTGAGGACGCTATGAACTATGACACCACAGCACTCTACTCAGGGTGACAGAGTGAGACTCTGTCTCAAAAAAAAAAAAAAAAATCCAATCCCTTACTCCTACAAATAAATAAATCCTCCTACCAGAGTGACAGAGAACAGTGAAGTAGAATACCCTGGACAGCCAGTTGTCTGAAAAATCAGACACATCTGGTTCCCAAAAAAGTGACTCAGAAAATGGTGAACAACCCTCAACGTTAGAAGATGATATAGCAGCATCTTTCTATCCTGAGAACAATGTATCCACTCAGGTGTCCAGACTGCAAAGTAATAGACCACCAACTCAAACGGCAAGAAACCCTGGGAATACAGTCTTCATGAATCTACCCATAAAGAACCTGCCAGGTAACAAAATCCAGACGATGAAGGAAATCAAAATAAATACACAGGCATGGAGAAGCTGTGATCAAAGGTCAAATAGTGAGCACCGAAACCATTTAGAGATTGAATAAATACTCGGTAGTTATGCACGTTACAGTGATGGGCCCAAACGCAATGTTATAAAACCTAAGCCACGGGTGGGCACGGTGGCTCATGCCTGTAATCCTAGCACTCTGGGGGGCCGAGGTGGGTGGATTGCCTGAGCTCACGAGTTTGAAACCAGCCTGAGCCAGAGCAAGACCCTGTCTGTAAAATAGCTGGGCGTTGTGGTGGGCGCCTGTAGTCCCAGCTACCTGGGAGGCTGAGGCAAGAGGATTGCTCAAGACCAAGAGTTTGAGGTTGCTATGAACTATGACACCACAGCACCCTACAGAGGGTGACAAAGTGAGACTGTGCCTCAAAACAAAACAAAAACCCAAAGCTAAGCCCTTAGCTTAGCTAACAAAACTCAGGAGAGTGCAGACAGTGTGAATGCATGCCTGGCCTCATTTTCCACAGCAGGTAGTCAACTCAAATCCATCTCAAATGGAAACGCAGATTTTAAAAATGACAACTCTAACCTCTCAATATTATTTCATAATGTATTAAATTGATGGCTATTTTAAGAAATACTATTTCTTATCATGTAATTTGAATTTCAGGAATTTCTCCTGTTTCAAGTTGCTTTCTTTTTCTTCTGTTAAAATTTAATGCAAATTTAAATGCCATAATTATAATATATACAGAAAGCAGTATACATATATATATAATAAAAGCAGTATATATATACATATATAAGTATTATAGATGCCGTTTTGATATGGCTGGTACCTTCTTCACAAAGAAAGAGAATGCTTTTGCTCACATTGAGTGAGCAAACTTTAGGAACAGAGGCCCTTAAAATGCTCACATGATCTAAACCATCTGTTCGAGGGGCAAAGGGGAGATGAACTAAGTAACAACACTCCCTGGAGAAAGCCGTTCAAAACCTTTCCATCTGGAAAGATGAGGACCTTGAGTTGGTTGCTTTGAAAGCCAATCTGCTGATACTTCAAAGAGATACCATGCTGTGGGATCTACCAGGTGCTTTGAAGTCATCATCCAAAAATTTCTCTGTAAAAACTTCCTTTATAGCTTTGCTTTAAAACCTTGTTATATTCAATTTCAGTGTTCAGTGTTTAAAATGTCAAGTTCAAGCCCTTTCAACAGAAAGCCCTCTGCATGGAGGCCAGGCTGCCAAAACTGCAGGTGAAGCGCAGATGACAGAGATAGCACACAAATGGGTCTCCTCAATTGGAGAGCCGGGGGTGGGGGGGTGGAGAAATGGACACTGACATAGTTAAAAACTTAAAGACAGTTGCTAGAAGAGCCACTGACTAAAATGTAACAGGGGTTTGATGCTCAGGAGATGAGCGCCTTATAAGCCTGACCTTCCTCTTTCTGCTGGACTAGGAAAAGAGCAAAACCAGGTAACAATCAAACATGAAGTTTTTGCAATAATAATAATAGTGACTATTACATTAATAAAGACAATAACAGCTACCAATTGCTAAGATTTTGCTACACATCCAGCACTGAGCTAACCCCTCTATAGCACCTTATCTCTTGTCAATCAACCTCCCAACATGCCAGTGTGGTGTGTCTCCTGGGTCTCCTCATCTTATAGGCTCAGAACCCTTAAGTACAAGCCCAAGGTCAAATGGCTAATAATGTCAGAGCCTGGGTGTTGATAAATGACCATCTGACTCCAAAGTCCAGGCTCTTAAGTACGTGACCATGTTTATTCCCTGCTTGGTACTAACTTAGAAGCAAGTGGTCTCTAGAATGGATGAAAGACAAGTGCTCGGTGATTGTCCGTTAACTTGTGCAGAATTGGGGAAAACTGCCTGTGAACGCTTTACACAAAGCTGCTTTGAGGCCCCTGAACGTGTTAAAGCATGTGTTAAGCATTAGTGGCTGAAGCATTAAGACTCCACTGGTACACAGAAAGGGGAAAAAAGTCCTGTGTTTTTTGTTTTTTTGCGACAGAGTCTCACTATGTTGCCCACAGTGCCATGGCATCACAGCTCACAGCAACCTCCAACTCTTGGGCTTAAGTGATTCTCTTGCCTCAGACTCCCAAGTAGCTGAGGTGCCTGCCACAGCACCCAGCTGTTTGTTTTTTGTTGTTGTTGTTGTTGTTTGT
This sequence comes from Otolemur garnettii, assembly GCF_000181295.1. Taxonomy (NCBI): domain Eukaryota; kingdom Metazoa; phylum Chordata; class Mammalia; order Primates; family Galagidae; genus Otolemur; species Otolemur garnettii. Next base: position 5,621,972 of record NW_003852491.1, on the reverse strand, counting down.
TTTTTGGTTCAGTTGTCATTCTGGTTTAGCAGGCCCAGACTGGGTTTGAACTTGCCAGTCCCTGTGTATGTGGCCAGTGCCCTAACCACTGAACTATGGCACTGAGGGAGGGAACAAAGTGCGGAGTCCACCTCTGGCTGCCCTGTGTCTACAGGTAAGTTGCTACATCTCAAGCCCCCAACTCTGCTATGGGAAAATGTGCCCTGACTATCTTATAAGGCTGCTGAAGGGACAAAACTAGGTAACAGCTAGGAATTGATGATTGTTTTCATAGAGTTCTTATTTTTACAGAAAATTTAAAATTGTGATGATGGCATATTCTTCATTTCTCATTGAAATTCTGTTGAATTTGCCTAAAAAAGTTTAGTTGTTGAGACCATGAAGTCACGATGGATACTTTAAAGACAGTCTTTGAGAGGAAGCCTCAGCCTCTGGGGTAGAGGTTACTGATGTGCTGCCAGAAAGGCCCAACTTATCCCCACACAATGTCTCTCATGTGGCTGGAATTTTATAAAACTGGAATTTGAGTGCCTTTGGTCTGGCATGCACCATTAGTTGCACTAATTCCCACTAACTTCTACTGCCCTATATGAGCCATGTTACAGATTCATATTAACCTGCCTGGTCCATAAAGGATTTTTATCCTGTACTGAAGGGTTAGTTGACTAATTTGTTCTTTTCATTGATTCATCAAATATTTTTTGTGGACTATATCCGTACCCTGTAAGGGGTCTGAAAGTGCAAGGGATAGAGTGATGAACCAGACAGACAGAGTTCTCATAGAATTCCTAATCTGGCAACGAAGACAGCCATTCCATCAGAGATCACAAGAGTAGTATCAAAAACCCAAACCTAAGCTTGCCAGTCCCTGCCTCAAGCCTCTAAGATCACCAACTGCCCATAATCAAGTGGCTTATGTGCTAAATAAGAGCCCACTTCATGTATTTTAAAAATCACATTCCCCTACATCATTTCTGACAGAACAACAGTTAGGAAAATTTGAGTTATTCATGAGCTTCAAATACCCAGCAATGTTTATAGTTTTCTGATACCTTCTTACTGCCCCCTTTCAACTTTTTGATTTTTCATGAATTTTCATTCAAAGCTAAATGTATTTATAAAGTACCCTGGAGATCAGTTTCTAAAGAATGGAGTGATGCGAGAGAAAGAGCATGGACTCAGAAAGCAGGAGGCCTGGGAGGCTGCTCCGCCCTTTCCTTGCTGTGAGAACCCCTCAGCTTCACCCTATCTGAGCTTTCCCACCTGAGCAGGGAGCTGCTGAATGATCGACACACAGGAAACCGGATAGGTGGCAGAAGAGAAACCAAACATCAAGGAATGCCATTGGCTGACTAGAAATTGACCTATGACATAGAGAACAGGGATTGCATCTAGGAAGACCCAAAACACACATAGGCAGTAAAATCTTCCCTAGAAGGGGTGGGTTGTATATGTAGCTGCCCCAGAGTCAAGGTGAGTGAGAGGAAGCCCTAGGGCATTCACTAGCTTGGGCCCCTCCCTACCTGTATTAAATAAGGGGCTGGGGAGAGGCTCATCCGCAGGCTAGGGGGTTCGGGGGTGAGGGCAATGGGGAAGGAAGGTGGAGAAGTGCTCTAGAACAGTGGTTCTCAACCTTCCTAATGCTGCAACCCTTTAATACAGTTCCTCATGTTGTGGTGACCCCCAACCATAAAATGATTTTCATTGCTACTTCATAACTGTAATTTTGCTACTGTTACGAATCGTATTATAAATATCTGATATGCAGGATGTATCTAGGCAACCCCTGTGAAAGGGTGGTTTGACCCCCAAAGGGGTCGCGACCCACAGGTTGAGAACTGCTGCTCTAGAAGGTCACTGTGCCCAGTGTAGGCTGGGAGCTCTTACACCCTGGAGAAGCTAAGGTCCACAGCTTCCAGTTTGGGGGAAATCAACACACTGGAAGATAGGCACCAAATTTAATTAACAAAAGAGCTAGGCTGGGTGCCTATAGCTCAGTCCTTAGAGCACTAGCCTTGTTTATACTAGGGGTTGTGGGTTCAAATCCAGTCTGGGTTTGCTTAACGACAACAAAAAAAATAGTAAGAGCTAATAATCAATAAAAGGAAGTTATTAGAATAAATAAAGAGTTTGAATCAGAAAATTAACATCCCTGGAAAGATGCAAGAGTTGCAGAAATTCCATAATTTCACCTAGGGAAAAGAAATAACTAGAGATCTTAAAATGTTTAATTTTACCATTAACAATTTTTTAATTTCATCATTAACTTTTTTTTGAGACAGAGTCTCACTCTGTTGCCCAGGCTAGAATAACATGGCATCAGCCTAGCTCACAGCAACCTCAAATTCCTGGGCTCTAGGGATCCTCCTGCCTCAGCCTCCCTAGTAGCTGGGACTATGGGCACCTATCACAATGCCTAGATGGAGATGGCTCTTGTTCTTGTCCTCAAACTCCTGAGCTCAAGCAATGCTCCTACTTTAGCCTCCCAGAGTGCTAGGATTACAGGAGTAATCCTGTACCCAGCCTCATTAACAGTTTTTACAAGTTAAACTAAATAGCAGAGAGATCTAAAGGGTGACTATCAAGTGTGCTAGAAAACCAGGCAAGTGGCTCCTAGCCTCTTGCTAAGTGGTTAGGGTACCAGCCACATAAACTGAGGCTGGCGGGTTGGAACCCAGCCCAGGCTTGCTAAACAACACAACAAAAACAAATAAACAAAATAGCTGGGCGTTGTGGCAGGCGCCTGTAGTCCCAGCTACTTGGTAAGCTGAAGCAAGAGAATTGCTTGAGTCCAAGAGTTTGAGGTTGCTGTGAGTAGTGATGTCTCAGCACTCTACTGAGGGCAACATAGTGAGACTCTGTCTCAAAAAAGAAAGAAAGAAAGAAAACCAGGCAAGTGATTTTATAAGAACATAGTACAAAAAGAGTGAAAGAAAAATTAAGAGGCTTAAAGGCTAAATCTAGACGAAAATGTGTCCAACAGAAGCTGCAGAGGATAGAACAGAAACAATAAGAGAATAAAAATGACAGAAATAATAAAAGAAAAATTCCCAGTGCTAAAGGAGATAGCTGTCAAACTGAAAAGGCCCACCTCATACTTTAAATGGGACAAATATATTGATGCTGATATATTTATACAGATGAAAGGTACATACACTCTCAAAAAAAATCTTCACTCTATATGCCAAAAATGACTGATATTTGAAATATATAAAGCAAAAATAGAAATATAAGGGAAAATTGACAAGTTTACAAAAATCAACCAGGCGGTAGCTCACTAGCATTCTGAGAGGCCAAGGGAGGAGAACTGCTTGAGTAGGAATGAGACTCTATCTTTACTAAAAATAGAAAAACTAGCTAGGTGTTGGGCTGTCACCTGTAGTCCCAGCTACTTGGGAGGCTGAGGCAGGAGGATTGCGTAAGTCCAGCAGTTTAAGGTTGCTGTGAGTTAGGCTAATGCCATGGTACTTTAGCCTGGTGACAAAGTAAGACTCTTTCTCAAAAAAAAAAAAAAATTGCAGCCTCTTAGTACTCCATACCCCCTCCAGATCCATTTCTATATTTTGGGGTATAATAAGCACCAGGTAAATCTGATATACTGCATTTTGCCATGTAAAATGCACTTCCATATATTATATAATGCACAACCATGTTTTTGGCTGAAACTTTTAGGAATATAGCTGTTAAGAAAGTGGTAAGGGTAGCGCCTGTAGCTCAGTGGGTAGGGCACCAGTCATGTACACTGAGGCTAGCGGGTTTGAACGTGGCCCAGGCCAGCTAAACAACAATGATGACAACTGCAACAACAACAAAAATAGCCAGGTGTTGTGGCGGGTACCTGTAATCTCAGCTACTTAGCAGGCTGAGACAAGAGAATCGCATAAGCCCAAGAGTTTGAGGTTGCTGTGAGCTGTGACACCACAGCTCTCTACCAAGGGCGACA
>NW_003852491.1:5609867-5617984 GCF_000181295.1 Otolemur garnettii | reverse complement strand
CCCATATACCGAGGGTGGTGGGTTCAAACCCAGCCCCGGTCAAATTGCAACAAAAAAATAGCTGGGCGTTCTGGCAGGCGCCTGTAGTCCCAGCTTCTCGGGAGGCTGAGGCAAGAGAATCGCCTAAGCCCAGGAGTTGGAGGTTGCTGTGAGCTGTGACACTACCATACTCTACCAAGGGTGATAAAGTGAGACTGTTTCTACATAAAAAGAAAAAAGAAAAGGAAACTCTTGGTGGGAGAGACACATCTGGGGAGAACTAATGCTTCCCTGGTAAACTTACAGATGGCACTGCCCTCCCACAACCACCTGCTCTGTAAAGGCTGCCCCTGCCCTCTCTCTCAGGAACCCCTCCCTCGTGGCCACTATAGAGGCCATGACAGACATGGCCACACATCTGGCAGGTTGGGTGAAAGCTTCTGAGGCCACTTGGACCTCAGGCAGCCAGGCAGGTCCCTGGAGCCTGTGCCAGGTCCAGGTTCCTGGTCCCCTCTATGCAGCTGGATTTGGGGCCTCACCCCTCACCCTACAAGGCCATGGCTCACCTCACCAATGCCTCCATCACCCTCTCCCCTGATTGTAGGGCTTGGTGGAGGCCTCTGGTTTGCTCTTACCAGATCCTGGATCCTCCTGCACTGGAACCCTGTGGGAGGGTTTGCCAACCCTGGGAGGCCTGCTGGGCTCCCTCAGTGCCAAGCCATAGTACTCATGTATACTCATGTATAATATGCATCTTTATTTTTCTCTCAAAAAAAGTATGCATTGGGCAGCACCTGTGGTTCAGTGAGTAGGGCGCCAGCTCCATATACCGAGGGTGGTGGGTTCCAACCCAGCCCTGACCAAACTGCAACAACAATAACAACAAAAAAATAGTTGGGTGTTGTGGCAGGCACCTATAGTCCCAGCTACTCAGAAAGCTGAGGCAAGAGAATCACCTAAGCCTAAGAGCTGGAGGTTGCTGTGAGCTGTGATGCTACAGCACTCTACTAGGGGTGACAAAGTGAGACTCTGTCTCTAAAAAAAAAAAAAAAGGTATGCATTATACATGGAAAAATATTGTTGGAGGTCTGAGGCCATACTTTAAGAATCACCAAGTATTCAGTAGGTATATTGAGGACTTTGTAACCAAATAATTTTTTTCTCTTTTTCTTTTTTTTTTTTAATTGTTGAGGATTCATTGAGGGTACAAAAAACCAGGTTACACTGATTGCATTTGTTAGGTAAAGTTCCTTTTACAATCGTGTCTTGCCCCCAAAAGGCCCTACCAATTTTTTTTTTTTTTTTGAGACAGAGACTCAAGCTGTCACCCTGGGTAAAGTGCCATGGTGTTACAGTTCACAACAACCTTAAACTCTTGGGCTTAAGCAATTCTTTTGCCTCAGCCTCCTAAGTAGCTGGGACTACAGGTGCCCGCCACAATGCCTGGTTATTTTTTGGTTGTAGTTGTCGTTTGGCAGGCCAGGCTTAATTCGAACCTTCCAGCTCCAGTGTATGTGGCTGGCTGCTGAGCTACAAGTGCCGAGCTTAAAAGAGAATGATTATCCTCTTGATACACTACCTGGTAGGCCACCAGCAAAAACTCAGTAACTTTTAAAAAGCAGAAATCAAACAGGCCATTCTTAAATTATAAGTAGTAATATTAGAAGGATACACAAAAGGATAGCAAAGACCCTCAAAACAGAAGAAAAAAAAAACTATTTACTTAAAACATTTGGAAAATTTTTCCTAAAGAGGAGGGTAAAAAACACCTAAAATCCTCTTTTAGGACATTTATCAAAAAAGAAAAAATTAAGAAAAAAAATCCTGAAATCACAAACCAATTAGAAATAAGTGATAATAAGGCACTACACAGTAAAATTTGTGGGATGATTCCAAACCATAATCAGAGGAAAAATTCTAGGCTTAAAAGTGGTATTTTAGGGTGGCGCCTGTGGCTCAGTGGGTAGGGTGCCAGCCCCATATACTGAGGGTGGGGGGTTCAAACCCGGCCCCAGACAAATTGCAACAAAAAAATAGCCAGACGTTGTGGTAGGCACCTGTAGTCCCAGGTACTCGGGAGGCTCTGGCAAGAGAATCGCCTAAGCCCAGGAGTTGGAGGTTGCTGTGAGCTGTGATGCCACTGCACTCTACCAAGGGCAATAAAGTGAGACTCTGTCTCTACAAAAAAAAAAAAAAAAAAAGTGATATTTTAGAAAAAAAGACTGAAAATAAATGAATTAAACATTCAACTTAAGTCAGGGTACAGGGGTAGAGATGGGAGAGAACCAAAACAATAAATTAAACAAAAAAGTTTAGGGGAGGAATTAATAAGATAAAAGCAGAGAAGAACTGAAATAGCAAGTAATCCATAAATGAGTCACTGAATGAATAAGTAGCTAAATAGATAAAGTACACCATTCTCATTAAGCCCAAAAGCTAAGGATGGTTTGGCAGGGTAGGTAAAAAGAGCATTTCATATTATACTCAGTTTACTTCTGAACTGTTTGAATCCCCTCCCCCCATCCTCTCCCCAGACACAGTCTCACTATGTCGCCCTTGGTAGAGTGACATGGTGTCACAGCTCATAGCAACCTCCAACTCTTGGGCTTAAGCAATTCTCTTGCCTCAGCCTCCCAAGTAGCTGAGACTATAGGCAAAAGCTACAATGCTGGGCTATTGTTGTTATTGTCATCGTCATTGTTGTTCAGCAGGCCCAGGCTGGGTTCAAACCCACCAGCCCCAGTGTATGTGGCTGGCACCCTAATCATTGAGCTACAGGCGCCAAGCCTGTTTGAATCTTTTTTTTAACAAGAAAACACTTATGCATTATGTGTTATATAAAATGACACAAGATAATGTGAAAATACCTAAGGCTATAAATGTAAAACATAAAAAAGATGATTTATTCTAATATTGATTCGGAAGTTATTCTTTATTTTCATTAAGATGGAAAAAGATGCTTTAGTAAGTTAGAGTCCATCCTGTATCTTCACTTACAAAACACTCTGAGGGAGAAGGAGCCAGTGCATATCTCCCTTCCGGACCTGAGTGTCATGGGCATTTAGTGCTGTTTGACAGCATGCCACATCATTCATGCCCATCACCAAATCATCCCTGCTCAGCAGGCCCTGTGCCGTTTGACCCACTTGCCCAGGGCCCTGCCTAATGCCATCAGTCAGGCTGTCCCTTGGTCTAAGCTGTCCAGCTGAGTATCTCTGAGTGCCTCTTACAGTCCTGGGTGGCAGAGTGGCAACTCAAGAACCACTTTCACTTCCTTCACTCTTTTTTTTTTTTAAGGGACAGAGTCTCACTTTATCGCCCTTGGTAGAGTGCCGTGGTGTCATAGCTCACAGCAACCTCCAGCTCTTGGGCTTAGGCAATTCTCTTGCCTCAGCCTCCCGAGTACCTGGGACTACAGGCGCCCATCACCATACCCAGCTACTTTTTTGTTGTTGTTGTTGTTTCTTATTTTCCTCAATTTTATTTATTTTTTTATTAAATCATAGCTATGTACATTAATACTGTCATGGGGTTCAGTATGCTGTTTTTACATACAATTTGAAATATTTTCACCAATTTTTTTTTCTTTTTGAGACAGAGTCTCCCTCTGTGCCTTAGGTAGAGTGCTGTCCCAACATCATAGCTCACAGCAACCTCAATTTCGTGGGCTCAAGAGATCCTCTTGCCTCAACATCTAGAGTACCTGGGACTACAGGCACCCACCAGGACAGCCAGTTAATTTTCTATTTTTAGTAGCGATGGAAGCTTGCTTTTGCTCAGGCTGGTCTCAAACTCCTGAGTTCAAGCAATCCACCTGCCTCAGTCTCCCAGAGTGCTAGGATTATAAAAGTGAGCCACTGTGTCCAGCCCTCTTCCTCTACTCTTGTCAGGAACTGATAAATTTTCATTGCATAAACTGGAAGTTGTAAGTGAAATCTTAGCACTTTGAGAGACTAAGGTGAGAGGATCTCTCTCTATCTCTTTTTTTTTTTTTGTAGAGACAGAGTCTCATCTTACCACCCTCCATACAGTGCCTTGGCATCTATACATCACTGCATTTACACGCCTAAACATGCTAAGGTCACTGCATTTACATGCCTAAGGATCACTGCACTTACACACCAACACTGCATTTACATGCTATGGGTCACTGCATTTACATGCCTAAACATGCTAAGGCTCACTGCATTATGTGCCTAAACACACTAAGGATCACTGTATTTACACACCTAAACACACTAAGGATCACTGTATTTACACACCAAAACACGCTAAGGGTCACTGCACTTACATGCCAACACTGCATTTACATGCTAACGGTCACTGCACTTACATGTCTAAAGACGCTAAGGTCACTGCATTTGCACATCTGAACATGCTAAGAGTCACTGCATTTACACACCTAAATATGCTAAGGCCACTGCATTTCCACGCTAAAGGTCACTGCACTCACACGCCAACACTGCATTTATATGCTATGTGTCATTGCATTTACACACCAGACCATGCTAAGGTCACTGCACTTACATGCCTAAACATGCTAAGGCCCACTGCACTTACATGCAAACACTGCATTTACACACTACGGTCACTGCACTTACATGCCTCAACACGCTAAGGGCTACTGCGGTTACATGCCATCACTGTGTTTACACACTAAGGGTCACTGCATTTACACACCTAAATGCACTGAGGGTCACTGCATTTACACACCTAAACACACTAGGGGTCACTGCATTTACATGTCTGAACATGCTAAGGTCAGTGCATTTACACCCCTAAACATGCTAAGGGTCACTGCACTTACATGCCAACACTGCATTTACATGCTAAGGGTCACTGCACTTATACACCTTGACACACTAGGGGCCACTGCACTTACACACCTAAACACGCTAAGGGTCACTGCATTTACACATCTGAACATGCTAAGGTCAGTGCATTTGCATGTCTAAACATGCTAAGGGTCGCTGCACTTACACACCAACACTGCATTTGCACGCTAAGGTCATTGCACTTATACACCTGGACATGCTAAGGTCACTGCATTTACATGCCTAATGGTCACTGCACTTACACGCCAACACTGCATTTACATGCTAAGGGTCACTACATTCACACACCTAAACACACTAAGGGTCACTGCAATTACACACCAACACTGCATTTACACTCTAAGGTCACTGCACTTACACGCCTAAACACGCTAAGGATCACAACATTTACGTGCCAGAACATGCTAAGGTTGCTGCACTTGCGGTCCAACACTGTATTTACATGCTAAGGGTTGCTGCACTCGCAGGCCAACACTGCATTTACATGCCTGAACACACTAAGGGTCACTGCACTTACACACCAACATTGCATTTACATGCTAAAGTCTCTGCATCTGCACGCCTTAACATGCTAAGGTCACAGCATTTACACACCTGAACACCCTAAGGTCACTACATTTACATGCCTGACCATGCCAAGGGTTCATAGCAATTTCCAACTCCTGGGCCCAGGCGATTCTCCTGCCTCAGTCTCCTGAGTAGCTGGGATCACAGGCAGCCACCACAATGCCCAGCCATTTTTTTGTTGCAGTTTGGCTGGGGCCGGGTTTGAAACTGCCACCCTCAGTATATGGGGCTGCATTCTACATACTGAGCCACAGGTGCTGCCTGGTGAAAGGATCTCTTGAGGGCAGGAGTTTGAGACCAATCTGGGCAACAGAGTGAGACCTTGTCTCTAGAAAGAAAAAAATAAGTAAAACAAAAACAAAATACCCATAAAGGCCAAATTGGGCTAGTAGGTATATTTTGTTTGGCACACAGAAAATTGTGAATTACTTGCCAACATAAGAAAAAAGGGGAGAAATCAAATATTAAGAATCTCAGGGCTTGGCACCCATAGTGCAGTGGTTACGGCACCGGTCACATACACCGAGGCTGGTGGGTTCAAACCCAGCCTGGGCCAGCTAAACAACAATGACAACTGCAACAAAACAATAGTTGGGCGTTGTGGCGGGCACCTGTAGTCCAAGATACTTGGGAGGCTGAGGCTTGAGAATCACTTAAGCCCAAGAGTTTGAGGTTTCTGTGAGCTGTGACTCCACAGCACTCTACCTAGGGTGACATAGTGAGACTCTGTCTCAAAAAAAAAGAAAAAGAAAAAAAAGAAACTCAGATGTCTGGTTTCTCTTAAACTCCTGGCACCACTGGGCTCAGACTGCTACATAATGACAAGCTACTATGATTATCTACTATTGTCCTCATGATTCCCTGAGACCTGCCTCACTCATGTAGGACTTAAAACATTCTTTTACATTAATACTATGTGCCAGAAATCCCAATATTTCAGGATCAAAACTGTATCTCCCAAACTGACTCTTTTACCCCAGGCAGCACCAAAATCCTTTGTCAGATTATGTGTCCTGACTCACAGTTTGGGAAATACTGTCATTGTAATTATAACTTAGTGAATATGCTGACTTGACTCAGTCTGTGTGGGCTGGCCAGAGTGCCTAATCAACCTCTGTACCCACTCACTCATTGATTCATTTGCTTAACAAAGATTTATTTGCAAACTAACCCTATGGCAGGCACATATAGGGACCAGAGACACAGTGGGCCATGAGACAGAGCATGTGTCTGCTACCGTAAAGCTGAGATCTGAGATGGAAGAAGGGCACTTGAAGTTGTAAATATCAAGACCTATTTTTATAGGCTGGGTACCTATAAAAAGGGGCGAGGAAGCCTGGGAGCTGGTGATACCTGTGGTCCCAGCTATTGGGGAGGTCAAGGCAAGAGCAAGCCCAGAAGGTGGAGGCTGTAGGGCACTTTGAACATGCCCGTGAATAGCCACTGTAATCCAGCCTGGGCAGCACAGCAAGACCCTGTCTCAAAAAAAGAAAAGTCTTGGGCTGGGTGTGGTGTCTCACACCTATAATCCTAACACTCTGGGAGGCCAAGGTGAGAGCATCTCTTGAGCTCAGGAGTTTGAGACCAAGCTGAGCAAGAGCAACACCCCATCTCTAATAAAAACAGAAAAATTAGCTGAGCGTTGTTGTGGGTGCCTGTAGTCCCAGCTACTTGGGAGGCTGAAGCAAGATCATTGAACCCAGGAGTTTGAGGTTGCTGTGAGCTAGGCTGACACCACAGCACTGTAGCCTGGGCAAGAGAGTGAGACTCTGTCTACCCCTAAATAAATAAATAAGAAAGAAGGAAAGAAAGAAAGAAAAGTCCTTAGATGAGTGAGGAAACCAAAAACTATTATGCATCCATCCTCTACTCCAGTGGTTCTCAACCTTCCTAATGCCACGACCCTTTAATACAGTTCCTGTGGGTCGCAACCCACAAGTTGAGAACCACTGCTCCACTCCATTAGATTTTGGAATATAGGAACAATTTCCCCATAAATTTCACCTAGGATTTATAATTTCAGAGCTGGCAGGCATAGAAAATACCTAATTCACCCCTTATTGTCACAGGGATTGGGGGCTTCAAAACAGTGCGACTTAGGCAAGGCCCTACAGAGAGTTTATGGAAAAGCCCCAACTACCTTTTCCAGACTTGCTACATCTCAGTTTCTTGCTCTTTCTACTCCCTAAAACAGGGCTCACAAAGCCCAACCATCTCTAGATATACTAGAAACCATCAAGATGAGTCACAGGGCCACCCAGCAGGGAAAGGGGCCAGGGCAAACTGGCCTGCTTAGAAGAAAAGTTTTGTAATTCAAAATAAAACAATAGTGATGAGCACTGCACACCAGCAGGCCAGCCAGAGAACATGTATGCAGGCTGGAGCTGGCCCTTCTAGTCACAAGTCCAGGCTCTCTCCTTTGGCTAAACCCCCTCCCATTCATGACTATATTTCTATCCTTATCCTGAATTTTAGCATATTTCTGAAGTCATCCCTGGTTAGAATGCCACTCCTACATGCCTCTATTTTCTCTGCATTGTTTTTTCTCAAGTTCGAGCCACATTTTGAAATGTGACCAAAGAGAGGACAACTAAATAGGATGAAGGCATATTTACTCTCATGATATAATGCTGTCTTAATATAACAACACAAAATTAATTTTCTACTTACCTAAAAATCACCTCTTTAAATACTCAAAAACCTAGGTAGTTTTTTTTTTTTTTTTTTTTTTTTTTT
>NW_003852491.1:5602742-5609142 GCF_000181295.1 Otolemur garnettii | reverse complement strand
ACAAAGTCTCATTCTGTTGCCCTGGGTAGAGTGCAGTGGTGTCATAGCTCATAGCAACCTCAAACTCCTGGGGTCAAGCAATCCTCCACCTAGCTAGTTTTTCTCCTTTTAGTAGAGCAAGGTCTCACTCTCTTGCTCAGGCTGGTCTCCTAACTCCTGAGCTCAGGCAATCCACCTGCCTTACCCTCCCAGAGGACTAGGATTATAGGCATGAGCCACCATGCATTTTAAACAAATATCCTAAGAGATTGGGCTCGGCACCGGTAGCACAGTGGTTACAGCACCAGGCACATATGCCAAAGTTGGTGGGTTTGAGCCCAGCCCAGGCCAGCTAAAACAACGACAAATGCAACAAAAAATAGCTGGGTGATGTGGCAGGCACCTATAGTCCCAGTGACTTGGGAGGCTGAGGCAGGAAAGTCGCTTGGGTCCAGGAGTTTGAGGTTGCTGTGAGCTGTGACATCATAGCACTCTACCCAGAGTAACAAACTGGGACTCTGGCTCAAGAAAAGAAAAAATCCTAAGTGATTCTTGTGACTATCAAAACTTTGAGAACCAGCACATTGTACCCTGTGATTGCATTAACATACACAGCTATGATTTAATTAAAAAACAAACAAACAAACAAAAGAAAAACTTTGAGAACCACAGCTCTACCTTCTCCTGTAATAGTGGTTTGCAAACTTAGTTGCAAATTACAGTCAGGTGAGGAGCTTAAAAAAAGCAGTAATGGCTGAGCCCAAACCAAGAGTCAGAAATCTGAATCTGAATCAAAACCCCTGGGCGGCAGAACTTGGACATTTGTGCTTTTCCTTATTTATTTTTTACCCTTTATTTTGGAATAATCGTAGATTGCCCATGTCATTTGTTTCCCCTAATGGTAACATCTTGCATAACTATAGTGCAACATCAGAGTTGGAAGTCTGACATTGATACAACCCTAGTATGCGTTAAGGTCTCCTTTTTTATGTTTCTCTAGTTCTTCTTTTGCTGATGCTTAATTCTACTGAAGAAGATCATCTCTTTAATGTGCTTTTTTTATTTTGAAAAAATGTAAAACACACAGAAAATGTATGTTAGCATAATGAACACTCCAGTATCTTTTCCCTGCATTCACATTTGTTAATATTTTGCCACACTTCTCTCTCCTTCTCCCTTCTCCTTCTCAACGTGTACACACATATTCTTTATTCTGACCCATTTATGTTCTAGTTGTTGTCATCTCAACCCTGCACACCTCACCAGGTGTCCACTGAGAGCAACGGCATTCTCTAACCTGGCCACAATGTAACTATTCTTCTGAGAAAATTTAATATCTATACAATATTATTTAATACAATATAGTCCATTTTCAATTTTCATTAATTTCCTAAAACTATTCTTAAATTTAGCAATTCCTCCCTTCTCTGGATCTTACACATCATTACTGTGGTGTCTCTTTTCCCTCCTTTAATCTAGAACCTTCTCCTTTCTTTGTCTCTCATGCCCCTGATATTTTGGAAGACTCCAGGCCAGTTGTTTTATAGATTATCCCTCAATTTGGGTTTGTTTGGTTATTTCCTCATTGGATTTTGTTTTGGAAAAACATTTTTCATCCATGATCTCAGCTATGGGTTCACTGGGGAGATATTTGGCTAAGGAGAGCTTCTCTCTATCATTGTTTAAAACACTATTAAGCATAACTGATGGATGGTCACCTCTGAACACCTTGCTCCCAGGCATAACATCAATAATATTCACAACAAACTGTGGCACATTCTGAAGCAAAAATAGGTCAGTGCAATTCCCAGGCTGTGACTATTAATTCCAGAGAACAAGGAGTCTTGGAGCCTGGGCCTTCGCAGTGGGTTTCCCTGAGGCCAGAATGAGAAACATCATTTCCCTGTTCCTCAGTTTCTCCAAACTATAACATGGGAACGGAATGCCTCCCACTAAACTCACAGGGTTAACCTGGTGATGCATGTTACATATTCAACATGGCGCTCTGCACTTAGTAAGTGCTCATTTAATGTGAACGCTTATGCTTATTTTTTTAAAAATACAATCATTAAGTCACATTTCTCATGTGTTATTTTAAATCTTCTGGTGGATGACCCAGAGGCTTTTTTTGTTCAAGCTTAATTCTGTTGTTAATCTGGGTTGTTTTCATAGGGCCCATTTTATGACCAAGCTGTCTGGCTATGGAAAAGACCCCAGCCCCTCAAGGTTAGGATGCTGAAAACTGATCTTACTATGACATCCTGAATAGTTAAGAGGATCCTTTCTTTGTCCGTATTGCTTGGAGGGTCAGAATGTCCAGGTGAGTTCAGGAGGGAGAAATTAAAATCACCGGGCGTGGTGCTGGCGGGAGACTTGGTATCCTGGAAACAAGCACAGAGAATGGGGTATGGTAAAAGCAACTCACTCTCCCTGAGACAGGCTGGGTCCTCATTCTTCTGTCAGTCTCCCCGCTTCCTGCCTCTCCTCACTAAATCACCCTCGTGCTCGCTCATGATGATCCAATTGCTCATCCCTGCTGCATCAACACCACTGCAGACACGTGGCAGGTCAGGACTGAAACTCAGGCTGCTGACTCCCAGTACAGTGCTCTGAACCTCTGGGCTCTGAAGTGGTTGAGGATAGTAGTCATAGTATGTCGTTGAGTAAAAACAAGTGGGATAATCCCATTATGCTAATATAACAAAACATTTTTTAAAAGGTACTCACTCAGAGACTGCTTAAATGGTAGGCCCAAACAGCAGAAATATCCAAGCAATGAAATTGTCTTTTTTTTTTTTTTTTTTTTTTTTTTTGAGACGGAGCCTCAAGCTGTCCCCCTGGGTAGAGTGCCATGGCATTACAGCTCACAGCAACCTCCAATTCCTGGGCTCAAGCGAGTCTCCTGCCTCCGCCTCCCAAGTAGCTGGGACCACAGGCGCCCGCCACAACGCCCGGCTATTTTTTGGTTGCAGCTGTCATTGTTGTTTGGCGGGTCCGGGCTGGGGATTCAAACCTGCCACCTTAGGTGTACGTGGCTGGCGCCTTAGTCGGTTGAGCTATAGGCGCCGAGCCGCAATGAAATTGTCTTAAAAGCGATCCCACATTTTTTAAGGCTCACCATAGAAATTAATGACAGAGGACAGCAGGGATTTGCCCTGCTGGGGGCCGAGTGGGGGCAGGCGTTTCACTGAGGTGCTGGGTCAAGGATGATGGCCTTTAGTTGTTTATAATAGCCAATTTATCCCACTCCAGGATCCACCCATTGGGAAAAGAAATCCAGATGGCATTCTCGAAGAAGTCAAGGTGGTCAGGTCTTCCTGCCATCTATCAATCATGTTCTCAGGGACAAATCAAATAACTAAACTTGGGAAACACCAGTCATTGGGAATGGGACAGGACTGAGACATTCTAGATCAACTGTCACCTCTTGGGTATAATGAGATATGCCATTTTTTAGTCTAGATAGTGATGTACCTACCTACTCACAGAATTATCTCTGGGGCAAGGGTTTATGAGAGGACTTTTCTTTATAAAAGAAAAAAATTGTAAAAAATTTGAATTTTTTATATTGATCATGCATTACTGGGAAAATAAGATTTCTTTTTTTCTTTTTTTTGGAGACAGTTTTACTATGTTGCCCTTGGTAAAGTGCCATAGTGTCACAGCTCACAGCAACCTCAAACTCTTGGGCTCAAGCGATTCTCTTGTCTCAGCCTCCCAAGTAGCTGGGACTACAGGTACCCACCACAACGCCCAGCTATTTTTTGTTGCAGTTGTCATTGTTGGTTAGCTGGCCAGGGCCAGGTTCTAACCTGCCACCTTTGGTGTTATGTGGCCGGCGCCATAACCACTGTGCTACAGGTGCTGAGCCAGGAAAATAAGATATCTTTTATTTATTTATTTTTTGGAGTTTTACTATGTCACCCTCAGTAGAGTGCTATGGCATTACAGCTCACAGCAACCTCCAACTCTTGGGCTTAAGTGATTATCTTGCCTCAGCCTCCCAAATAGCTGGGACTACAGGTGCCCACCACAACACCTGGCCATTTTTTGTTGCAGTTGTCATCGTTACTTAGCTGGCCTGGGCTAGGTTCGAACCTTGGTACATGTGGCTGGCCCCGTAACCACTGTGCTACAGGTGCCAAACCTAAGAATGTACACTGTATTTTATCCCTGCTACTTCTTCAATGGAGCCGATATCATCTAAATGGAGATGGCATCATCCATTACAGCACCCAGCCATGTCCCAGGGAATGCCCACAGGACTAAGGCCTGGCACTTTGGTGGAAATCTCTGGAAAGCAGCGCCCTCCTTTCACTGGAGTTGTGAAATTGCTCACAACCCTGTGACGGCTTCCTCTCTGATTTACAGGTGATCCTGAATCTTTTACCACAGCCCCTAAGCCCAAGTCAATCTGACCTGTGACTGCTTCCCTGACCTCACCTCCTCCCTCCTCTTCCTCACCCCTCACTGGCCACACTGGCCTCCTCACCAGCTCCCTGTGCCTAGAAAGCCCTTCCTCACTTGTGATCTCTTCTGAAATATCACTCCATCGAGGGGAGCCCCTCCCATCCTTCTCCATCCTTTTTCTCTGCTTTATTTTTCTCCTTAGCTCCAGTCATTAGAATGTGGACTCCTCAAATCCCCCAACTTTTCAATCAAAGCCCCCAGTTCAGATGTTCACATGGAATCTCCCTGGGTTAAATGTCAGCTAGTCATTCACATCTTTCAAAAGCAAGTCAATGGGGTGTAGGCCAAGAGAATGTGTCTGTAGCATACTGGTCTGTGAACTCTGAGCTGCCAAAAAATTGAAGTTCACTGAGGATGTGACTGAAGGTGAGAGGCTGGTGTGTTTCAACAGTGAAGGTCAGATGAAAAGTACATAGGCAGACTCACATTTCCTTTTGCTCCATTTCAGGCTGTACTTGCAAACTGTGTGAGGTGGCTGAGTGTATTTAGCCACGCTTTTTTTCTTTTTCTTTTCCTGTTCAGATTGGATCTCTAAGGCTTCTGCCTTTACTGAAAACTGGCACTGCCATTTTACTTCTTCAATTTGCGGGAAAATAACTCCAAGGGGAAATTGACTATGAAGCCTTATGGAGTGGCCCCTCTAGAAGGGGGGAGAGGAAAGAAAGAAATATAACCAAGCACTCGGAGTTGAGAAAATTAAGTGCCGTGGAGCAGTAGCCATGCCAATTCAGAGCATGTGCACAAAGGAATACTAATGAACTTAATAGCTTATGAGGGACGCCGCAGCTGCCTTGTGTTACAGGGAGTTCGGGAGCCTGCAGAGGAAGGACTGCATGTTAATTTAACAAGAGGTGCCCAATGCTCGACCAAAGGCAAACTACCACGGCCTCCTGCTTGAAGGGCACACACACATTCTATGACAGGGTGGGGCAGGCACGTGGCTGAAACCCAGCTCTACAACTGAAGAGAAACTCATGACTGCCACAGACGGATCCTGAGCAGGATGGATCCTGAGCAGGGTGCTGTTTGGTTAATTTAAAAGCTGTGTGTGTGTGTGTGTGTGTGTATGGTATGGGAGGTGGGCTTTAAAGGTAATAAAACCCACAATTTTCTTTACTGTTTAATCTCACTTTTATGGGCTGGGTAGGGAAACAAGGTCACTGGGTCATTTCATAGCAAAAGACTTTTATCTAGCCTGAACAAGAGCCAGACCCTGTTTCTCCTAAAAATAGAAAATTTAGCCAGGCATTGTGGAGGGCACCTGTAGTTCAGCTACTTTGGAGACTGAGGCAGGAGGATTCCTTGAACTCAGGAGTTTAGGGTTGCTGTGAGCTGTGATGATGCCACGGCAATCTAGCCCAAGTGACGGAATAAAGACTTGATGAGAGAGAGACAGAGAGAAAGAAAAAAAGCCTTTTATTCTCTTTTTTTCCAATTAACTCTCAGGCTTTTTGCAACTGGGATGAGAAGCAAAGTGATCCTTGTTCCTTACCTACGTGAGATAAAAATTAAAGCAATGTTTCCTGGATAGCATTCCCATGTCCTTTGTGAGTCATTTTCTTCATAAAAGCAACACACGGAGGGAAGATTCTGCCCTTCTGCCCAGGTGAGCCTACTGAACCTGCAGCCAGGGCCCAGTTGAACCAATGCTGCTCTGGCAAATGGCACACGGTGTGGCTTAGTGACTTGACTTTGACCTGCACTTCTTGATAATTTTCCTTACACATAAACATGGAGGTAACACTTATTCTAATTATAAAAATAATGCTCTTGGGCGGCGCCTATGGCTCAGTGGGTAGGGCGCCAGATCCATATACTGAGGATGGTGGGTTCAAACCTGGCCCGGCCAAACTGCAACAAAAAAATAGCTGAGATGGGTGGTGCCTGTGGCTCAAAAGGGTAGGGCACCAGCCCCATATGCTGGAGGTGGTAGGTTCAAACCCAGGCCCCG
>NW_003852491.1:5596108-5602665 GCF_000181295.1 Otolemur garnettii | reverse complement strand
GGAGGCTGAGGCAAGAAAATCATCTAAGCCAAGGAGTTGGAGGTTGCTATGACACCATGGCACTCTACTGCGGGTGATAAAGTAAGACTCTGTTTCTACCAAACCAAAACAAAACAATGCTCTTGGAATAAATTCTAACTGTCCCCCATCCCAGGCCTGTTCTGCGTCCCCAGCCCCTGCCCCTCCAGCCTCACTTCATTCTGTGCCTCCTTGCTCACACTGTGCCCGCACCCTGCTCCTTAAGGCCCAGCCTCACTGTCATCTGCATTTGATGCTTTTTCTGCCTGGAATGCCTTTTCTGTGGCTTCTTGCCAAGACACTTCTTACCCAGCAGGTGTCCGCTGAAATGTCATGTTGAAAGAGGCCTTCCTCCCCTGGCTACTCTAATGCTGCACTCTCTCCCACACCATCTTGTCCCATTCCCTCTCTTCTGTTTTCTCCTTTTTTTCAAGACAGAGACTCATTTGATCACCCTCGGTAGAGTACTGTGGTCTGTTAGCTCACAGCAACCTCAAACTTGATCTTAACCGATCCTCTTGCCTCAGCCTCCCAAGTAGCTGGGACTACAGGCACCCGCCACAACACCTAGCTATTTTTTTTTTATTTTTAGAGATGGGGTCTCACCCTTCTTAGGCTGATCTCTCTTCTGTTTTCTTTTCTTTCTTTCTTTTTTTTTTTTTGTAGAGACAGAGTCTCACTTTTTCACCCTCAGTAGAGTGTGGTGTCACAGCTCATAGCAACCTCTAACCCCTGGGCTTAGGCAATTCTCTCTCTCTTTTTTTTTTTTTTGTAGAGACAGAGTTTCATTTTCTTGCCCACAGTAGAGTGCTGTGGCATCACACAGCTCACAGCAACCTAACTCCCGGGCTTAGATAATTCCCTTGCCTCCACCTCCCAAGTAGCTGGGACTACAGGTGCCTTCCACAACACCCGGCTATTTTTTGGTTGTAGTTGTCATTGTTGTTTGGCGAGCCTGGGCTGGTTTGAACCCTCTAGTGTATGTGGCTGGTGCCTTAGCCACTTGAGTTGTAGGCACCAAGCCTGTAGGTTTTTTCTTAAATTGAATTTGTATTTACGTTAGAACAGGTACATTTGCGTACTACCTATAATAGCCTGCACTTATAAGGGTAAGTCGTACAGCAGTTGGTTGGTTGTGACTTGGGGATTCACTGTAATAGCCTCTGTTCATAAGTGTGAGTGGTATGTAAGTCGGATATTTGTAACTTGGGGGCTGCCTGTAGTCATCTAGTCAGTTTTACTCATTTCCAGATTTCTGGTGCCTGGGACAGAGCCTGATGCTCAAAAACAGGCCCTCAACAAAGGCTTATTGGAGAAAAGATGAGGATATACTTTTGCAGCTCAAGGGATTTCAGAAATGAAATGGCTGGGGGGTGAGGGTGGGGAGGTGAGCAAAGGTGTGTGGCACACCTTTTGGGGGTGGGACACAATTATAAGAGGGACTTGGCTCATTGCCTATAGCTCAGCAGCAGCTAGGGTGCCAGCCACATACACCAGAGCTGGCAGGTTCGAACCATGCCTGGGCCTGCCAAACAATAATGACAACTACAACCAAAAAAATAGCAGGACATTGTGGCAGGTGCCTATAGTCCCAGCTCCTTGGGGAGGCTGAGACAAGAGAATCGCTTAATGGGCAGCACCTGTGGCTCAGTATGTAGGGCGCCAGCCCCATATACTGAGGGTGGTGGATTCAAACTGGCCCCAGCCAAACTGCAACAAAAAAATAGGTGGGCATTGTGGAGGGTGTCTGTAGTCCCAGCTACTTGGGAGGCTGAGGCAAGAGAATTACCTAAGCCCACAAGTTGGAGGTTGCTGTGAGCTGTGATGCCATAGCACTCTACTGAGGGTGATAAAGTGAGACTCTGTCTCTAAAAAAGAACAACAAGAGAAACACTTAAGGCCAAGAGTTGGAGGTTGCCGTGAACTGTGATGCCATGGCACTCTACCAGGCAACATAGTGAAACTCTGTCTAAAAAAAAAAAAAAAAAAGAGGGAATTTACCTAACAAATGTAATCAATGTAATTTGGTTCTTTATACCCTCAATGAATCCCCAACAATAAAAAAAATAATAATAACATGAAATAATTTTAAAAAATGCATGGAACAATAAGAAAAAGAAAAGAAAAGAAATGGCAATTTGAGGAAGGGGAGTTAAGATGCCCCGTTGTCAATCATGTCAGCTGCCGAACTGATCTAGACTCTGAGCTATAACTGTATGAGCTTCTGGGTTTCTACATGTGTGGCTATTGCTCCCCTGGAAGATGATGCTCAAAATATTTAACAGGTGCACGTAGACACATGTGGACAGGCTAATGTCCGCTCTGCCTTCCTGCCTTCACCTCCTTGTTCCTCAAACTTGTACCCAGCTTCTAGGGCCCAGGGTGAATGTCATCCCACTAGGCAGCCTTCCAGATGCTTTGCCCCACCACTCTGCCCTCTCGTGCTGTACAGGGATTGTATGTTTTGACTCTTTCAGATCAGATACCAGACTTACTGTCTTCCTAGCCCAAGATTTGTGTGCCCATCAAAGTGAGATAAATGCAAAAGTGAAGAAATGCAGGGGCAAGTAACGGACAGGAAAGTAGCTATCTAACAGTTCCCCCAAGGGCCACAGGCTAGTCCCTACCTGTGGATCATCCTCAGAAGCATCCTTTGCCTTGATCGACACGTCCCCACATGGCTCAAAATCTTCAGAATAGTCCAAAGGAGGTTCAATATGGAGCCGCGAGCCAGCTTCTGTTCTGATCTGCACAGATTTCTAGGTACAAAAATTCAGACCATTTCAGATATAGTGGCATGAACATCTTTATTCCTCTAAAGGGCAAGGACCAGCACTAGAGAGGTGGAGCCCAGGACCCAGGATGTAGATTCCACTGGCCATGGGTCTAACACCGGATAGCAGTTGTGTCATGGTGAATGCTGGCCCAGCAGCACCCATCTGCTGGCCAGCACCAGTCTTCACTGCTTCTTACTGTTCAAAGTGTGCTTAGTAGAATTTTTAAAAATAACTTCTTGGTTTGAAATTATTTATCAGTAGACTTTTAGTAGATGTTAAATTTCTCTAAAAGGGCTTTGTGATCAAATTCCTTTGGGAAACCCTGACCCACACATACACACACTATGGATATCTTAAAATGGAACACAGCACAGAACTTGAGACTATGGAAGTAGCGTGCTGGGGCCTCTCTTTCTTCTGGCATTTCTGCGATCATTCTTTGGGAAATAAACTTAGGGCCTGGCCTGACAGACAGCAGGTTACCTCCCAGCGTCCATTTTCTCTTTCTCTTATATCAAGTTTCCAGATGGTGATATGGCATTCTCAGCCTCCCCTGTAGCCAGAACCACATGCAGACATGTCTGGCAAATGAGGTGGGGTGGGAGGCAGAGATGTGCACTGCATCCTCCAGCTGTGCCTTTACAAGGAAGGGGCCAGCCTCCCCATAATCAGCTCCCCTTCCTGCCAGCTGGAACGTGGAGATGGAGGGTGAGCTTCCTGGCACCATGAGAGGAAAGCCACAACTGGAGGATGGCAGGGTAACAAGACCATTAGTGCCTGAGCTCCTGATGACCTCTTGGGCAGGGGTGACTGCTCCCACCTAAGCAGCATCATGTCAGAAACATCAGCTTTCATGCTGCTTAAGCCACTGTGACTTGGGCAGCCAAACCTGTGCCTTAAATCCTGTGGTCGCCAACACCCTAGGCTACAGACCAGGTCTGTGGCCTTTAGGAACCAGACTGGGCCACAGAGAAGGAGGTGAGCAGCAGGCAAGCAAGAGAAACTTCATCTGTATCTACAGCCACTCCTCATCATCTGCATCACTGCCTCAGCTCTGCCTCCTGTCAGTTAAGTGGAGGCATTAGATTCTCATACGACTGCAAAACCTACTGTAAACTGCACATGTGAGGGGTCTAGGTTGTACGTTCTTTATGAGAATTTAATGCCTGATGATCTGAGGTGGAGCTAGGCTTGTTTATATTCCCTGGATCCAGCCGCACCTGAAGCAAACATCCCAGAAACTTTCTCGTTGTTCACACAAGTCAATGTAAATTCCGCTATTTCTGATAGAGTCTTGACCCTCCCTTGCACTCTAAACTCTTCTGCCTCTGCACCTTTGCTCATGCTGTTCTCCCAGTCTTAATGCCATTCTCCCAAATCTTCTCCATACCCACTTCTTCCCTGACCAGCTGTGGTGATACTGCTAGAGCTCTGCCCACCCACATTCTGCCCACTACCTGTTCTGTTGGGTTGGCAATGTGCCCTGTTGGGATGGTGACATTGCTGGGGCTTGCAGCGATGAAAGGCCAAGTGATCAGGTGTGACAATGCTAGTGTCCTGGTAATGGGGACCAGCTTGGTGATACAGGTCATTTGTGATTTATCCTTCCATCCTTGTTCCTGACTGGAATGGAGATGGGTGTTTTGGAGCAGAGCAGCCATCTTAAGAGAATAAGGAAGAAAGCCAACACCAAACATAGCCTGGGGGAAACAGAGGAACCAGGGTTCCTAGTGGTATCATCCACTCGTTTCAGCAGCCACCTCTAAATGCCTGGTTTAGAGAGGGCACAGCAGCAGCAGTCTGTAAGCCACATGGTCCCGCTTCTGGGGCACACAGCTCCCCTTCACCCCAGCTGGTACCACCCTGTGGGTGCTCGCCATTTTGTAGTTATATTACAGTTGCTCATGCCTGGTGAAGGGCCCGAGTTGTAGATTGATTCAATTCCTGGAACTCGACACTTAATCCCTGGGTGACCTTGAACAAGTCACCTAATCTCCGAGTACCAGTTTCCATGTCTGTTAAGATGGCACTCATGAGACCTTCCTTGCAGAGGTGTCACAAGGACGGCATGAAGCGATGCAGGCTGAGCCCTTGGCATGGGGCTCTGGTACACAGCACCTACTCAGATGGCATCCGCTCTACACAGGTGGCCAAACCTCCTCTTGGGTGTTTGTTTTGTTCAATGTGGCCCCTAAAAGCAAGCCGACTATATTATCTGGTAGCAAACTGGAGAGGCTGCCACCCACTCTGAGCCTGGAGGCAAAGCTGGCTGTGCTGGACTCAGGAAGCAGGGCCAGGGATGGATGGAGGTGACCAAGGACCCAGGGTGTGATACACACATCTGCTCAGGTATCCTGCTTACCTTATCCTAGTCCTGGCCCTGTGACTGAGGGATGGAAGAGGACACAAAGTCATGTGTATGGACTTCATGACCTGTCTAAGGGACATTCAAGGGTAATACAGGTCATGCATTTCCCCTGATGCCCTATAGTTAGCACCTTTCACCCCATCAGAGTCAGCTTCCCATATGCTTAGTAAATAAACATAGCTATTATCTTGATGAAGAAAATGATGTCAGAGCCTAATTGCCCTACAGACTCTCAGCAGCTCAGGACAGGTCTGCTTTCTGATCCGAGTTCATGATGTCCTCCCCCACCCCCACCCCCACCAGTGCTTTCCTGCTAGATGCTATACCACTTAATGAGGACCAAGTGCCACCCCAAGCCCTAGGTACATTGGCTCTGTTAGTTCTTATAGCAGCCCCAGGGAAAACCAAGAGACAAGGGTACAAGCCACTTGCCCAAGGCCACACAGCTAGAAAACCACAGAGCCTAATCAGAGGCCTGAGTTTAAACAAGGGATGGGCCAGAATTTACTGTAAAGGGCCAGAGGGCACATATTTTGGTCTCTACTGGGATGTTCAACTGCCCCACTGTAGCTTCAAAGCAGCCCTGGATAATGCCTAAATACATGGGTAGGGCTGTGCTTCAATAACACTTTATTGACAAAAACAGGCTGAGTCTGGATTTGGCCCAAGGCTGTAGTTTGTGGACCAACTCTTATTGTAAATTACCATGCTGGACTGCCCTCAGCAGGCACATTGAAGAAATACGGTGGCCCTTTGGAGAGAGTAGATGGGGGATTAGAGAATTGCTGGAGAATATCTAACAGAGAGAAAGGAGGTTGGGCTGAGCTATAGATCATTCAAGGAAAAGATTTTGGGAAAGAGGGCATAAGGGGCTGATAAAAGGCAGCTGGGGGGTCTCCCTGGGAGAGCAGGGAGGTGGGAGGGG
Source organism: Otolemur garnettii (assembly GCF_000181295.1). Lineage (NCBI taxonomy): Eukaryota > Metazoa > Chordata > Mammalia > Primates > Galagidae > Otolemur > Otolemur garnettii. Next base: position 5,596,577 of record NW_003852491.1, on the reverse strand, counting down.
TGCAGAAGGAAAGGACCATTGGGCATGTTCTTCCTTAGGAGATCCATTACTTTGAGGTACCCCTTTGGCTTGAGTGTCCCCTGCTGTGTCTGAGCCCCTCTTACATTCTCCCCATCCGTTGTCCTTCTGACCACCAGCCTTGCTGCCCTGGGTTGCAGCTCCAAGTGTGCCACAGCTTCCTCCCATGGTAGCAGGGTGACAAAATGAAGTGGGGAGCTGCTAGTGGCAGCCCAGGTAGACATTGGGGGGACAGGGAGGGTGGAAGAATTGAGAGATGAAAGAATGATTCCTGTCACATTATTTGAGCTCTTGGCCCAGATCATGCCTGAATGTATGAGACCAAAAGTTGGGTTGAACATAACTCTGCTGGCCTCAGATTGGAATAAAAAATGTGGGGCGGTGCCTGTGTCTCAGTGGGTAGGGCACTGGCCCCGTATACCAAGGGTGGCAGGTTCAAACCTGGCCCTGG
>NW_003852491.1:5571593-5596088 GCF_000181295.1 Otolemur garnettii | reverse complement strand
AAAAAAAAAAAAAAGAGGGAATTTACCTAACAAATGTAATCAATGTAATTTGGTTCTTTATACCCTCAATGAATCCCCAACAATAAAAAAAATAATAATAACATGAAATAATTTTAAAAAATGCATGGAACAATAAGAAAAAGAAAAGAAAAGAAATGGCAATTTGAGGAAGGGGAGTTAAGATGCCCCGTTGTCAATCATGTCAGCTGCCGAACTGATCTAGACTCTGAGCTATAACTGTATGAGCTTCTGGGTTTCTACATGTGTGGCTATTGCTCCCCTGGAAGATGATGCTCAAAATATTTAACAGGTGCACGTAGACACATGTGGACAGGCTAATGTCCGCTCTGCCTTCCTGCCTTCACCTCCTTGTTCCTCAAACTTGTACCCAGCTTCTAGGGCCCAGGGTGAATGTCATCCCACTAGGCAGCCTTCCAGATGCTTTGCCCCACCACTCTGCCCTCTCGTGCTGTACAGGGATTGTATGTTTTGACTCTTTCAGATCAGATACCAGACTTACTGTCTTCCTAGCCCAAGATTTGTGTGCCCATCAAAGTGAGATAAATGCAAAAGTGAAGAAATGCAGGGGCAAGTAACGGACAGGAAAGTAGCTATCTAACAGTTCCCCCAAGGGCCACAGGCTAGTCCCTACCTGTGGATCATCCTCAGAAGCATCCTTTGCCTTGATCGACACGTCCCCACATGGCTCAAAATCTTCAGAATAGTCCAAAGGAGGTTCAATATGGAGCCGCGAGCCAGCTTCTGTTCTGATCTGCACAGATTTCTAGGTACAAAAATTCAGACCATTTCAGATATAGTGGCATGAACATCTTTATTCCTCTAAAGGGCAAGGACCAGCACTAGAGAGGTGGAGCCCAGGACCCAGGATGTAGATTCCACTGGCCATGGGTCTAACACCGGATAGCAGTTGTGTCATGGTGAATGCTGGCCCAGCAGCACCCATCTGCTGGCCAGCACCAGTCTTCACTGCTTCTTACTGTTCAAAGTGTGCTTAGTAGAATTTTTAAAAATAACTTCTTGGTTTGAAATTATTTATCAGTAGACTTTTAGTAGATGTTAAATTTCTCTAAAAGGGCTTTGTGATCAAATTCCTTTGGGAAACCCTGACCCACACATACACACACTATGGATATCTTAAAATGGAACACAGCACAGAACTTGAGACTATGGAAGTAGCGTGCTGGGGCCTCTCTTTCTTCTGGCATTTCTGCGATCATTCTTTGGGAAATAAACTTAGGGCCTGGCCTGACAGACAGCAGGTTACCTCCCAGCGTCCATTTTCTCTTTCTCTTATATCAAGTTTCCAGATGGTGATATGGCATTCTCAGCCTCCCCTGTAGCCAGAACCACATGCAGACATGTCTGGCAAATGAGGTGGGGTGGGAGGCAGAGATGTGCACTGCATCCTCCAGCTGTGCCTTTACAAGGAAGGGGCCAGCCTCCCCATAATCAGCTCCCCTTCCTGCCAGCTGGAACGTGGAGATGGAGGGTGAGCTTCCTGGCACCATGAGAGGAAAGCCACAACTGGAGGATGGCAGGGTAACAAGACCATTAGTGCCTGAGCTCCTGATGACCTCTTGGGCAGGGGTGACTGCTCCCACCTAAGCAGCATCATGTCAGAAACATCAGCTTTCATGCTGCTTAAGCCACTGTGACTTGGGCAGCCAAACCTGTGCCTTAAATCCTGTGGTCGCCAACACCCTAGGCTACAGACCAGGTCTGTGGCCTTTAGGAACCAGACTGGGCCACAGAGAAGGAGGTGAGCAGCAGGCAAGCAAGAGAAACTTCATCTGTATCTACAGCCACTCCTCATCATCTGCATCACTGCCTCAGCTCTGCCTCCTGTCAGTTAAGTGGAGGCATTAGATTCTCATACGACTGCAAAACCTACTGTAAACTGCACATGTGAGGGGTCTAGGTTGTACGTTCTTTATGAGAATTTAATGCCTGATGATCTGAGGTGGAGCTAGGCTTGTTTATATTCCCTGGATCCAGCCGCACCTGAAGCAAACATCCCAGAAACTTTCTCGTTGTTCACACAAGTCAATGTAAATTCCGCTATTTCTGATAGAGTCTTGACCCTCCCTTGCACTCTAAACTCTTCTGCCTCTGCACCTTTGCTCATGCTGTTCTCCCAGTCTTAATGCCATTCTCCCAAATCTTCTCCATACCCACTTCTTCCCTGACCAGCTGTGGTGATACTGCTAGAGCTCTGCCCACCCACATTCTGCCCACTACCTGTTCTGTTGGGTTGGCAATGTGCCCTGTTGGGATGGTGACATTGCTGGGGCTTGCAGCGATGAAAGGCCAAGTGATCAGGTGTGACAATGCTAGTGTCCTGGTAATGGGGACCAGCTTGGTGATACAGGTCATTTGTGATTTATCCTTCCATCCTTGTTCCTGACTGGAATGGAGATGGGTGTTTTGGAGCAGAGCAGCCATCTTAAGAGAATAAGGAAGAAAGCCAACACCAAACATAGCCTGGGGGAAACAGAGGAACCAGGGTTCCTAGTGGTATCATCCACTCGTTTCAGCAGCCACCTCTAAATGCCTGGTTTAGAGAGGGCACAGCAGCAGCAGTCTGTAAGCCACATGGTCCCGCTTCTGGGGCACACAGCTCCCCTTCACCCCAGCTGGTACCACCCTGTGGGTGCTCGCCATTTTGTAGTTATATTACAGTTGCTCATGCCTGGTGAAGGGCCCGAGTTGTAGATTGATTCAATTCCTGGAACTCGACACTTAATCCCTGGGTGACCTTGAACAAGTCACCTAATCTCCGAGTACCAGTTTCCATGTCTGTTAAGATGGCACTCATGAGACCTTCCTTGCAGAGGTGTCACAAGGACGGCATGAAGCGATGCAGGCTGAGCCCTTGGCATGGGGCTCTGGTACACAGCACCTACTCAGATGGCATCCGCTCTACACAGGTGGCCAAACCTCCTCTTGGGTGTTTGTTTTGTTCAATGTGGCCCCTAAAAGCAAGCCGACTATATTATCTGGTAGCAAACTGGAGAGGCTGCCACCCACTCTGAGCCTGGAGGCAAAGCTGGCTGTGCTGGACTCAGGAAGCAGGGCCAGGGATGGATGGAGGTGACCAAGGACCCAGGGTGTGATACACACATCTGCTCAGGTATCCTGCTTACCTTATCCTAGTCCTGGCCCTGTGACTGAGGGATGGAAGAGGACACAAAGTCATGTGTATGGACTTCATGACCTGTCTAAGGGACATTCAAGGGTAATACAGGTCATGCATTTCCCCTGATGCCCTATAGTTAGCACCTTTCACCCCATCAGAGTCAGCTTCCCATATGCTTAGTAAATAAACATAGCTATTATCTTGATGAAGAAAATGATGTCAGAGCCTAATTGCCCTACAGACTCTCAGCAGCTCAGGACAGGTCTGCTTTCTGATCCGAGTTCATGATGTCCTCCCCCACCCCCACCCCCACCAGTGCTTTCCTGCTAGATGCTATACCACTTAATGAGGACCAAGTGCCACCCCAAGCCCTAGGTACATTGGCTCTGTTAGTTCTTATAGCAGCCCCAGGGAAAACCAAGAGACAAGGGTACAAGCCACTTGCCCAAGGCCACACAGCTAGAAAACCACAGAGCCTAATCAGAGGCCTGAGTTTAAACAAGGGATGGGCCAGAATTTACTGTAAAGGGCCAGAGGGCACATATTTTGGTCTCTACTGGGATGTTCAACTGCCCCACTGTAGCTTCAAAGCAGCCCTGGATAATGCCTAAATACATGGGTAGGGCTGTGCTTCAATAACACTTTATTGACAAAAACAGGCTGAGTCTGGATTTGGCCCAAGGCTGTAGTTTGTGGACCAACTCTTATTGTAAATTACCATGCTGGACTGCCCTCAGCAGGCACATTGAAGAAATACGGTGGCCCTTTGGAGAGAGTAGATGGGGGATTAGAGAATTGCTGGAGAATATCTAACAGAGAGAAAGGAGGTTGGGCTGAGCTATAGATCATTCAAGGAAAAGATTTTGGGAAAGAGGGCATAAGGGGCTGATAAAAGGCAGCTGGGGGGTCTCCCTGGGAGAGCAGGGAGGTGGGAGGGGTGCAGAAGGAAAGGACCATTGGGCATGTTCTTCCTTAGGAGATCCATTACTTTGAGGTACCCCTTTGGCTTGAGTGTCCCCTGCTGTGTCTGAGCCCCTCTTACATTCTCCCCATCCGTTGTCCTTCTGACCACCAGCCTTGCTGCCCTGGGTTGCAGCTCCAAGTGTGCCACAGCTTCCTCCCATGGTAGCAGGGTGACAAAATGAAGTGGGGAGCTGCTAGTGGCAGCCCAGGTAGACATTGGGGGGACAGGGAGGGTGGAAGAATTGAGAGATGAAAGAATGATTCCTGTCACATTATTTGAGCTCTTGGCCCAGATCATGCCTGAATGTATGAGACCAAAAGTTGGGTTGAACATAACTCTGCTGGCCTTAGATTGGAATAAAAAATGTGAAGAAGAAATCCAGCATTCTACTTACAAAAATTGGTTCAAAATAGATAAAATATTTAAATCAATAAAATAAACAATAAAACAATAAAAATCCTTGAAGAAAGTGTGGGGAAAAACACTTGAAGATATCAGCCTGGGGAAAGACTTTATGAAGAAGACTTCCATGGCAATTGCAATAACAACAAAAGTGAATAAATTTGACTTAATTAAACTGAAAAGCTTCTGTACAGCTAAGGAAACAACAACCAAAGCAAATAGACAACCTTCAGAATGGGAAAAGATATTTGCATATTATGACTCAAACAAAAGCCTGATAACTAGAATCTAGAGAAAACTCAAATTAATCAACAAAAAAAGACCCAACAATCTCATATATCACTGGGCAAGAGACATGAATAGCACTTTCTTTTCTTTTTTTTTTTTTTTTGGGACAGAGTCTCAAGCTGTAGCCCTGGGTAGAGTGCCGTGGCATCACAATTCACGGCAACATCAAACTCTTGGGCTTAAGCAATTCTCTTGTCTCAGGTTCCCAAGTAGCTGGGACTACAGGCATCCACCACAATTCATGGCTATTTTGTTGTTGTTGTTGCAGTTGTCATTGTTGTTTTAACTGGCCCAGGCTGGGTTCGAACCTGCCAGCCTTGGTGTATGTGGCTGTCACCCTACCCATTGAGCTACGGGTGCCGCCATGAATAGCACTTTCTCTAAGGAAGACAGAAGAATGGCTAACAAACATATGAAAAAATGTTTGTAGTTCCTAATCATCAGAGAAATGCAAATCAAAATCACAGTGAGATATCACCTAACCCCAGTGAGAATGGCGCACATCACAGTCTCAAAGCTACAGGTGCTGGTGTGGATGCGGGGAGAAGGGAACACTTTTACACTACTGGTGGAACTGTACACTAATACAATCGTTTGGGAAGGAAGTATGGAGAATCCTGAAAGAACTCAAATTAGACCTCCCATTTGATCCTGCAATACCATTACTAGGCATCTACCCAGAAGAAAAAAAATCCTTTTATCATAATGCCATTTGCACTGGACTATTTATCACAGCTCAATCTATAATTGCCAAAATGTGGGAACAGCCTAAATGCCACCAACCCAAGAATGGATTAACAAGCTGTGGTATATGGAATATACTATGGAATACTATTCAGCCATTAAAAAAGATGGAGACTTTACATCTTTTGTATTAACCTGGATGGGGGTGGAACACATTCTTCTTAGTAAAGCATCACAAGAGTGGAGAAGTAAAAATTCAATGTATTCAATTCTAATATAAAGGCATAGATGAACTAATACAAGGGGGGGATAGAGGAATGAGGGAACAGGGAGAGGGGAGGAGAGAGGGGAAAGGAGACATGATGTATGGCACACCTCTTGGGGGCAGAACACAATTATAAGAGGCACTTTATCTAAAAAATGCAATCAGTTTAACCTAATTCTTTGTACCCTTGATGAATCCCAAACAATAAAAAAAAAAAAAAAAAGAAAGAACTCCAGCATTCAAGGAGGGTCCTGGCTGTCTGTCTTCTGTAATTTTCCCATCTTCCCTTCCCAGCAGCTTAGCACACACGCTCATACCCTGCCAAGATATCGGGACATGGGTTTGCAGCGGGGACTAATACACTTCATCTGTGAGTCCTTACTGAGCACTGGCTGCATACAAGGTTCTGGAAACACAGCAAGACACACACACAAAATTTTAAAACCAATGCCCTGCCCTCAAGGAGGTCACACAGTACACAATGGAAGAATGTGTTTATGAAGCAACATGTGACAAAGTTAATATGGTCCAGAAAGAGTTCTAACACCGAGTGGGTGCCAGAGAGAGGAATAAATAGTCCCTCCATCTGGTTTACTCTCCCGCCCCCAGCCCCAAGGAGGCTCCTCTGCCCCCACTGGGAGGAGATTTTGCGAGCGGTCCCCACCCACATGAGGCGGCTCACCTCCTCGTGAGAAGCCCAGGCTGGCAGGTTCCAGCCCAGCCCCCAGGCCATGCACACACGCTACCTCCTACCTTCACGCCCTTGCAAAAGATGATGACTATGCTCCTGGCTGGCTCCCTGCTTGGCATGATGCTTTACCCAAGTGGGTGTTTCTAAGCGGCTGCTCTTTCCTGCCTACTTGCAGCACCCAGACCTGGGTAGACCCTTGCAGTATCAATCATGCACCTGAGGAGGATTTCAAAGTCCTGACACCCCCAAACCCATGTTCCCATTTGCCAGCCCAAGGCTAGCTTATTTCATACCTAGCTCACACTCAGCCTGGTTCATGCCCAGTTATCTGTATGTATCTGCTGCTCCTCTCAACAAAGTGTTCTAAGAGGTGTGCATTAAAGCACATTGTCAAGTAGAAAAAAAAAGAGCAAGGCTGGGGGCTGCCCTGTATGGTTGTGCAGGTTGTGCGATATGCAAATGGCTCCCTCTAGAGGTAGGAGAACTCTTAAAAAACCGACAAAGAGGGAGAAGGTCTACCTTACTCGAAACGTTCTTCCTGGATTTATCTGATCTCTTATAAATTGCAGCACTCAACTCTCTGACAGTCTGTGCAGTGCAAGGTCACCGGAAAGGCTGATGCTTTCTGGGTTGTTTCATTTATTGTCCTCAATGCAAGGGTTTCAGAACTCAGAGAGAGGGTAACAAAAGAAAGGAACCACAACGCTTCATTCACATTTTCACTTGTGAGCTTTTCTGAAGGTGTTGAAGCTACCCTGGTCACAATAGGAAACTGGAAATGACAGCTGAGAGAGAGCAAAGCCTCTGCCTTAATAATAGCAATGAACTTTCTTTCGAGACCTTAAAGGGAAGCCCACCCCACAGTAAATCGCTAGAAGGCCAATCCCTTCACTACCAATTTAATGCTAAGAGCTGATGACGTTCATCAAATCTGACAGCATTTTGGTAAAAGACAGCTCTGTTGATTAGGCCGCTGTCCACCCAAGTATTACAAGGCTGAGGAAGCCATAAATCTTAATCCACTGATGGCAGCAGAAAGATCTAAGGCCTAGAGTGGTGAGAGAAAAAGGACAGTATGAGCAAGAGCCCATATATCACCATCAGCCCCTTCCACAGGAACAGTGGAAGCTCAGAAGCCTAGAGGCCCAATGCAGGTGGTGCCACCAGCCTCCTCAAACCTCCTGAACCACAGATCTCAGGAAGGCTTTTATGTGTGATGCTTGTCAGCCTCTTGGCCAGCAGCCAATGCTTGGTGGCTTTGTGACCTTCTGGCCAAGGGATCCTTGGGTCTATGCAACTGAGGCAGCCCCTCTGTCTGAGTAGCTCTACCTGAAATGCTTCCTTGTTGCTGGGCAAGACCAGAGAAGGGAGCTGCCCTTTACTGAAGGAGAATGTATCGGGCTTGGTCAGTAGAAATGGGACATGTGGTTCAAGAGAGCTTCGGGGAGACACCACAGAAATCAGCATGATGGCCTGTAGGAGAGCCGAGAGCATGAGATGGGAGGAGATGCTGACTGTAGGTAAGGTTGCGGCCGCAAATGTTCCAGTGCTCTGTGACCACTGTGTTCCCCCCTGATCTGGCCATGCTCTATGTGAGTATACATGGTGACCATGTGGCCATGCCGGTCCCTCTGGGTGGGTACCGCCCTATAGGAGAAACCCCAAGACTGGGAGGAGTGGTGGTCCCTCTCCTGATGGGGTGGCTTTTGAGAATTGGCCATTGACCATCGGAGCGGCTTCCTTGACCACTCTGTCTACCCCTGGTGACCTCCAAGAGTGGAGGAAACATCCAAAAGGGTCAGGCTGGAAAGATCACCTTCCTCTCTATTCTGTGGACTCAAAACTATTTCTGTGGACTTTCTACCATGGAAAAACTTTCTACTTAACTCCACTTCCTGGGGCCACAGAAAATCATGCCAGTCCTTCTCCCTCCTGACAGCAGGAGCAATACAGTTGGTGCTGGGAGTCTCTTTCCCATCTCCAGCCCCCTTGATGAGAAGCTATGGGAAAGGGGACAGTGCTAGGGCAGGCAGGATGGCATCTGATGACCTGGCCGTCACCTCCAGTCATAGCCTATGAGACAAGAGGTGGTCCAGGCTAACCAGTCAGCACTCTAGGCCATGCCCTGGTAACAAAGACAGGTTGAGAGAGTCAGATTCTCTCTCTTGGAAACTTTCTACAAACCAGTACGGAGGGAGTGGAAAACCCTGCAGTGGAGAAGGCTTGATGGGTCAGGTGAACACTGAACAAGACAACAAGCTCGGGGACAGAAAATGGAGGTGAGAGGAGAGGGGGGCTGTGCCAGGTGGGTAGAGAGAAAAGAGTTGCACACAGCAGCTGGAGACCCAAACATGGTCCCTTCCCGGAGAATCCTCATGTTTGGACTGGAATTCAAACTCCTTCCTGTAATCTTCCAGACCCTGCCTGATCAGCCCCTCCTCCTTACAGCCCTAACCCCCATCTGGCCCTCTCCCACTCTAGCCACCACACATCTCAACCTGTGCCCCCTGCCCACTGCCCTGGCTGTGCCCTACCTGGGACACTCTCCCCCCCAGATCTTCCTGGGGCTGGCTCCAGCTAGTACTTTGGTCTTGGCTGAGACCAGCCCCTTGGAGGTGACCTTGCAGCACACCTTTGCCAAAGTGGACTCTGACTGCAGATGCCGTCCAGCCCCCATTCTCTACCTACTTGTCTGCTCCTGGCCATGTGCTTTCCCACCCCTCTCTGCAAACATAATCTCCAAGAGAGCAGAGCCTGACCAGTCTCACTCACTGCTCTAAACCCAGCACCCATAAGGGTTATAAAGCTGAGTATGTACTTAGTATGTAAGTAATCATGGAATGAATGAATGAGGAAAAGAACACACTGGAATAAAAGCCCCGAGCTCTCCAAGCAAAGCCATCCTCACCATCTGCCCTTGTGTTGATTACCTCTACCGTCACTACTGTTCAGTGACTTTTTCTGTGCCAGGCCCTGCTTGAATTTCTCTACGAACACTAGCTCCCTCACTCCTCATTGACTCCCCGATGAGGCAGGAACATTATCAAGTTACTCTCACAAGCAAGAAAGTGGGCACTGAGGGGTTAAGAGACCACAGTAACCAGTAAGGGGGAGACCATGCAACTAGTAAGGGGTGGAGCTGAGGTTTGAACCTGGGCTGCTGGGTTCCAGGGTCTGTGCTCTAAACCATTACTCTGCACTTGTCTCTCACCTGCTGCCAGGTGTTGCCACCTAAAGCAGCAGACAGCCCCTGCTGACTGTGCTCATTCCCCCTCAGCAGCCCAGGGAGGTTATATTGATGGAGAAACAAAAGCTTAGCAGGTTACTTTGCTCGGCTCCAGAGCCCAGAGCTAGTAAATAGTCCAAAGCCTATCCCCTTCTACGCTCTAGGGGCAGAGAATTCAAATGCTCCAAGAGCCAGGTGGGAAGTGGAAGCAAGAGATAAGGCAACAGCAGCTCAAGCTTGACAATAAATTGCAGCTACCACTTGACCTCACCAGAGGAGCTCTACGCAAACAGGAGGGCTCATGTCCCATCAGAAACAGGGCAGCCATGACTTGACTCTTGCTGCCGGCTGCCTAAGGGGAAGAGGATGGCCCAAAGTGGGTGTCAGATCTTTCCATTTTTCCAGGGAAACAGGAATATATATATGTGTGTGTGTGTGTGTGTGTATATATATATATATTTTTTTTTTTTTTTTTTTTAAGAGACAGAGTCTCACTCTGCAGCCCTCGGTAGGGTACTATCGCATCACAGCTCACAGCAACCTCAAGCTCTTGCGCTTAGGTGATTCTCTTGCCTCGGCATCCCAAGTATCTGGGACTACAGGCACCCGCAATGATGCTCAGCTATTTTTTGTTGCAGTTTGGCCAGGGCTGGGTTTGAAAACTGCCACCCTCGGTATATGGGGCTGGCGCTCTACTCATTGAGCCACAGGCGCTGCCCAGGACTATATAATTTTTTAATATGCATAAAGTCTTTTGAATTCAAATGTTGGCAAGTCACCAAAAAGTCTTTTTTAAAAAAACTGTGTGAGTCCAAAAAATATTTTCTAGAAGCAAGTCTGACCTGTAGACTGCAAGTTATTCACTTCTGGACTCTGCTAGGCCAGCCCTCCTCCTCCCAGTTGAGCAGTCCCCTAGTCTTCAGAGAGGAATCTTAAGGGCAGGAACCGAGCTTTCTTGGATGTTTTTTTTTTTTTTCTAACCCCAGGGCCTTGCACAGTGCCTGGGCCCTGGCAGATGCCAATAAATGTCTGTTAAATTGAAGGATGTTTCTTTTATGACAAGCATCCTAACACACTCCCTACTTCTTAATGCTCCCTGGTTTGTCAGTGTCTCTCAGGTGGTCCCCAAAGGTCCATGTGAACATGGAACAGAGGTCAAGGTCACTCAGCACACATCTCGCTCTCCTTCTAGGGGACCTTTCTGTGTGGCAAAGACCAGAAAATAACCTCATTTCCCAAGCTCCCTGTCAATCAGCCTAGGCTAGGGTGTAATTTAGGTTCAGCCTCACAGGGGAAACAGATTTTGGCTGATTCTGTGTACAGTTGTGGAGGCAACAGGTTTTTTAAACAATGTTCCCCGCTGCATAGCCAGGCTACGGAGCAAGGACCAACTTTTCTTCTAAGTGTTGCTCTAGCAGGCCTGGGCCGGGGTCACTCTGAAGCCAACAGTGTGGCAGTGGCTCCCTGATTCCTGGCTTGCAGCTAAGGGGATGCTTCTTTGTGGGGTTTTTTTTTTTTTTTTGAGACAGTCTCAAGCTGTCACCCTCAGTAGAATGCTATGGCGTCACAGCTCACAGCAGCCTCAGACTCTTGGGCTTAAGTGATTCTCTTGCCTCTCCTCCCAAGTAGCTGGGACTACAGGCGCCCACTGCAACGCCCAGCTAGTTTTTGGTTGTAGTTGTCATCGTTGTTTGGCAGGCGGCATTTGAACCTGCCAGCTCTGTTGTATGTGGCTGGCGCTCTAGTAGCTGGACCTACAGGTGTCAAGCCTTTTTTTTTTCTTTTTTACTGAGACAGAGTCTCACTTTGTTGCCCTTGGTAGAGTACGTGGCATCACAGCTCACAGCAACCTCAAACTCTTGGGCTCAAGCAATTCTTTTGCCTCACTCTCCCTAGTAGCTGTGACTACAGGTGCCCACCATAATGCACAGCTATTTTTTGTTTGTTTGTTTGTTTGTTTGTTTTGTTTAGCAGGCCCAGGCCAGGTTCAAACCCACCAGCCCTCAAGTAGGTGGCTGGCACTCTAACCACTGAGCTATGGGCACCCCTGAGGGGACGCTTCTAGATGTGGACCCCATGCCTTCCTGACTGTCCCAGAGGAAGGCCAGGGCTAAGCAACTATGCTTTCTGGGTGCCAACCTGAAGGCCCAGCCCACTCCTCAGCAAGCCTCCAGGATTTGTAAGTATCTGACTCCTGGCATTGGTTCCTTTCTGCTTAAAATAGCTGAGTGTCTTTGTTGTTAGGTACTGACTGACCCAGACTGATACAGTGTAGAAGGACAATTACAGCCCTCAAGGCATCAGGAAGCCAGGAAATTAGCTATGATTAGGCCCTGTGAAGTGTGGGACCACAAGGAGAGGCTGGAGAAGGATGCTAATTAATCTTAGGCCAAGTCTTTTAAATTGCACAGACTCTGGGGCCAGCCATTAAGCCACAGTCTAAGACACAAATATGGCTCCTGATAATAGAAGGCTCTCAAAACAACTAGAAGAACTGTCTTAAGTGAGAAGTGGAGAAAGGCCTCATTAACGACAAATTAGTATTCATTGCTGGGGACAAAAGGAGGCCTCCAGGCTGTATGCCTTTTAGGCCTTGCTCATCAACGTTCAGATATCGCAGGAAGGCCCTTCTCCATTTAATCAAACACTTGAGAATGCCAGGTGAGGAAACGGAAAGATCACTGGGTTTGCCTCACTGGTCCAGGGTTCAGATCCCACCTTCTCCTCTTCCGTTAGTAGCTTTGTGACTCTGAGAAGTCACCTTACCTCTCTGGGCCTCAGTTTCCTTAGTAGCACAATGAGAACATTTACTGACCCACAGGGTTATAGTAAAAGTGGGCTGGGCCGGAAAGCATTTATAGTAAAGCATTTATAGTAAATAGACACATCCATTTGGTACAGTGTAAAATGTCAGGGCTGGGCGCACCATGGCTTACACCTATAATCCTAACACTCTGAGAGGCCAAGGCAGGTGGAGTGCCTGAGCTCAGGAGTTCCAGACCAGCCTGAACTAGAGAGATCCTGTCTCTAAAAATAGCCAGGCGTTGTGGTGGGTGCCTGTAGTTCCAGCTACTTGGGAGGCTAAGGCAAGAGAATTGCTTGAGCCCAAGAGTTTGAGGTTGTTGTGAGCTATGACGCCATGCCACGGCACTCTACCCAGGGCAAAAGAATGAGACTCTGTTTCAAAACAAACAAACAAAAAAGGCCAAAAAAATCAGGGCTGAGACACACTGGTCTCAGGTAAGTCTCAGGTAAGTTGCAAGTGATTGCAGGTAAGGTATCAAAGACTGTATGACCAAGAGCACAGAAGTTGGGGTGAAAATCTGAGTTTGAGTCTTAATTCTGCCACTTCTTAGTTGTCAACATTGGGAAACTTACTGAACTTTTCTGGGTATCTACTTCCTCTACTTCCTAAAAGGAGGGACACTATGCTAAAATCTACCTATGAAGTCTGCTGTGAGTGCAAATGAGAGGGCTGGAGCAATTACCTAACAGCAAAGAATAGTCCTGTAGTAGCTTAGCCATGCCTGATACCCAGGATAGGTCCTCAGAAATGTAAGCTTCTGACACAAGGAACAATCCCAACTGGCATCTCAGTTTTGTGGGGTAGGGCTCTGTCTTATTCACCTACTGTATCCCTGGCCTCTAACACTATGCCTGGCACATAGCAGGCTCTCAATTAAAAACTGCTGTATGAATGAGTTATCATAATGGAGCCCTGGGTCTGACCTTTTTACACTGCCGAGTAGGGCTGGGACGGCCCCAGCCAGAAGGGAGGACTCATGCAGCAGAGAGGACTCTCCAGAGGCCAGTGCCACCTTCTGAAAGGGCTCCACTACAGTGGCCAGCGACACCCACCTAAGATTTTAAATGCCCTGATTCAGGCTTGGTGTCTGTAGCTCAGCTACTGGAGTTGGTGGGTTTGAACCCAGCCCGGGCCTGCCAAACAACAATGACAACTACAACCAAAAAATAGCTGGGCATTGTGGCAGATGCCTGTAGTCCCAGCTACTTGAGAGGCAGAGGCAAGAGAATCACTTAAGCCCAAGAGTTTGAGGTTGCTGTGAGCTGTGACACAGCAGTCTACCAAGGGTGACATAGTGAGACTCTGTCTCAAAAAAATGAAAATAAAATAAATGCCCTGATTCTTTTTCTGTCCCTACAACAACCCCAGGCTCAGCATGGGCAGGGGTTATAGTTTTGACTCTGTCCTGGTTTCCAGACCTGGTGCCATCCTCTGCGCTGAACTTTGCTGGGGGCTGTCCGTGAATTGCGTCTTAAGGCTTCTTCTGCTTCTCGAAGCAGGGTTCTTCGTCCGTAATCTGCACCAAAGATGAAGGAAGGAAATTTGGTAAAGGACTGATGACAAGCTCACACTGATGGATTATTTTGTGGCTTACATCTAAAATGTACATCAGGCTGGCTCAGGGTGGCTCATGCCTATAATCCTAGCACTCTGGGAGGTCAATGTGCGTGGATTGCTTGAGCTCAGGAGTTCAAGACCAGCCCGAGCAAGAATGAGACCCCATCGCTACTAAAAACAGAAACAAACAAACAAACAAACTAGCCAGGCTTCATGGTGGACACCTATAGTCCCAGCTACTTGGGAGGCTGAGGCAAGAGGATCTCTTGAGCCCAAGAGTTTGAGGTTGCTATGAGCTGTGATCCCACAGCACTCTATCCAGGGTAACAAAGTGAGATTCTGTCTCAAAAAAAAAAAAAAAAAAAGTATGTCAGCATGCCCAGAGTCTTATATATGAGGATATTCACTGCAGCACTGCTTATAGCAGTAATATAACAAACTAAATACTCATAGAAAGAAAACGGGTAAATAAACCCTAGCACATCCATGCTATGGAATAATATGTATAATGAATAGCCAAATCAGGCAGATCTCTAATATATACATACATATAAAAAACAATCTCCAAAATGCAGGAGCAACTCACAGGACAGTATGTATAGTAGGTCCATTTGTGCAAAATAAGGTAGAAGGTGGATATATTGGTTCAATGAATGTATGAATGTGCTGCTGGTGTTCCAAGTACACAGAACCCTATTACCTGCTCCTCCTTGGAACTTGAACCAGGAGAGGCCTAACTCTAACCAGTAGTAGCACTGTGCTACCTCTTCCACCATGAAAAATGAGGAGAGCCAGCTGTTGTGTTCTCTCTTTGCCCTGGGGTCTAGGAAGCTCGTGCTAAATTCCATGTTGAACTGCAGTAGCTCTCCCAGGAAAACATTTTGGGACATCACTTTCTCCTCTTATCTTTTCGTTGTTGTTCTGACTTTTACTAGATAGTAATTCTCTGGAGCAAATCTGTGAAGCAATGAATCAGAGCAACACAGCTCACAGCAACCTCAAACTCTTCAGCGTAAGCGATTCTCTTGCCTCAGCCTCCCAAGTAACTGGGACTACAGGCGCCCGCCACGACAACTGGCTATTTTTTGTTGCTGTTGCAGTTGTCATTGTTGTTTTCGCTGGCCCAGCCAGCCAGGTTTGAACCCACCAGCTTCAATATATGTGGCTGGCGCCCTAAACACTGAGCTACAGGCACCATCTGTCTTTGCATTTTTATTTATTTATTTATTTATTTATTTTTTGAGACAGAGTCCTACTATGTCGCCCTGGGTAGAATGCCATGGTGTCACACCTCACAGCGACCTCAAACTCCGGGGCCCAAGCGATTCTCTTGCCTTAGCCTCCCAAGCAGCTAGGACTACAGATGTCCGCCACAACGCCTGGCTATTTTTTGGTTGCAGTTGTCATTGTTGTTTGGCAGTCCCAGGCTACATTCGAACCTGCCAGCTCCTGTGTATGTGGCTGACGCCCTAACTGTTGAGCTATAGGCACCGAGGCTGACTTTACTTTTTTTTTTTTTTTTAAGTTTTTTTGGCTAGGGCCAGCTTTAAACCCACCACCCCCGGTATATGGGGCTGGCACCATACTCCTTGAGCCACAGGTACCACCCAACTAACTTTACATTTTTTATGGCATTTAGTTTTCCTGGCAAGTCTGCAAGGTGGGCATAGTTATTCTCATTTTATAGAAGAGGAAACTGAATGTCAAGAAGTTGCAGTTGCCTAAGGTCTCAAAGCCTGAATGTGACAGAACAGGGTTCATTCAAATACAGCTCTGCTTGATTCCAAATCCTCTTCTTGTAACTCAGTAGCACACTGACCTCTCACATGAGGTGGGCTGCCTGGAAGAGCGTCTGACACACTCTGGGGATAGGCTCTCTTTTTCCCTAAGAAATTAAAATCCTAGCTCCCCAACTGACTGAATGGACCCCTTACTGGCCAAGGGGACCCCAAAACTGAGTTCCTGATCATGAAGGTTCAGACATACTTCATTATACCTTCTCCCTTTTGGCATTTAGACACAACTGACCAATGTTAATGTTTAAATAAAGATCATTAGACTGCCAAAACAGACTATTTGTGGCAATAAGAAACCACCAAATTATAAATAAGACATATGGCCATGCAAGGCAAGAGTTAAGTCATGCCTTACAATCCACAAAATCAATTTAAACAGGTCTTTTTATTTTTTTGCTAGTGTGGCATCACATATTAAATAACCCCCCCATCTTAACTTAGGCATTCCTTCTTACTGACTTCAAATTTCTAGACAAAGCTTAACTCTCTCAACCAAATGCCAATTAAAGAATGTCTAAATCAAAAACAAGACTCTCTAAGTTCACCTTTGACTTGTAAGCCCCCACTTCAAGATATCCAGCCTTTTCGAACCAAACTAATGTATACTTTCCATGTATTGATTTATGTCTTTCCCTATTAAGTCCTGCCTCCCTGAAATACAGCTGTAATCTGACCACCTCAGGACCACTTGCTTAAGGCTTCTTGGGTTTGTGTATTCCTGATTCACAGTACTTATATTGGCTCAGAGTAAATCTCTTTGAATTATTTTACAGTTTGTTTTTTTCCCATTAACAGTCCCATTTTAAAGATGAGCAAAGGCACAGAGAGATAAAGTGCCCCCCATGGTAACCTGACTCCATGAGCTGTGCCATTTCATTCATTCAACTACCAAATCATTTTGGTGCCTATCCTAGGCCAGACACTGGGTTGGGTGTTTTTCTATTACATTCTCAGGCTTCCTGTGCTTTTCTTATAGGGCACATGAAATTGACTTAAAGTACGCAGGTTATGGGTTAGCTAAATACAGAAATGAAGAGTGGAGTCAAACATTACACAGAGATTAGGTACAAAGTTAAGACATGTCAAATGAAAATCAGATATAAACCAAAATTACCCTAGTAATTTCCTTAAGGTACTGATACTTGAGACACAGGAAATACAAAAGCTAGGAATTTACTGTTATTTTCACCTTTGTCTGAGGCAGTAGAGGCCAAGACTAGTTTATTTATTTATTTTTGTTTTGAGACAGAGTCTCACTCTGTTGCCCTGGCTAAAGTGCCATGACATCATAGCTTACAGCAACATAAAACTCCCAGGCTCAAGAGATCCTCCTGCCTCAGTCTCCTGAGTAGCTGGAACTACAGGTGCCTACCACAATACCCAGCTAATTTTTCATTTTTCTTTTCTTTCTTTCTTTTTTTTTTTTGTGAGACAGAGTCTTACTTTGTCACCCTTGGTAGGGTGCCATGATGTCACAGCTCACAGCAACCTCAAACTCTTGGGCTTAAGTGATTCTCTCGCCTCAGCCTTCCAAGTATCTGAGACTACAGGCATCCACCACAACACTCAGCTATTTTTAGAAATGGGGTCTTGCTCTGGCTCAGTCTGGTCTTGAACTTGTAAGCTCTGGCAATCCACCTGCCTTGGCCTCTCAGAGTGCTAGGAATACAGGAGTGAGCTACTGCACCCAGCCTAATTTTTCTATTTTTAGTAGAGACAAGATCTCACTCTTGCTCAGGCTGGTCTCAAACTCCTGAGCTCAAGCAGTCCACCTGCCTTGGGCTCCCAGACTGCTAGAATTACCAGCATGAGCCACTATGCCTGGCCCCAAAACTAGTTTAAAAAAGAATAAACCAGAATTTCTCTTCCTCACTCTCGCTCTTTCTTTCAGTCCAACCCTGTATGGTTAATGTGTATACCTTATCTACTTAAATGCTATTAAGTTCATGGGCACAAGATGTGCTTGGTCCCTAATTAATTCTAACTAACAGAGCTAGAGAGCCTGCACTCACCACGTGTCCCCTCAGCGTGTGAGGCACTTCTGGAGAAGTCAGCGTGAACGGCTTTCCGTGGTGATGTCTTCAGCTCAGAATTGGCCCCGTTGACATAGACAGAGAAACCCTGCTCCAAGTGCTCCAGTCTCAATTGCATGGGGTCCTTGGTCTTCAAATGCTTTAATATCCTGAAAGAGAAATGATGCTTGCTCCTCATCATATGAGAGTCTGGGTGGCTGCCACCCCCAAGCCAGGAGTGAACTGCTGTTCTTAGGGCAAAGCGTGTCTAATCAGAGGCCGGGGGATGTGTTCCCAGCTGTTTGTCTACAAACAGCCTCTAAGAGGCCCATTACACACGTGGAGAAGCAGCAAGGGGGAGACTATCTGGGGCCCTGCAGGGGAGTTTCTGCTCTCGTTCTAAGGCTCAAACGCACGTTAGCAGAAACAAACACACACGGTCTCTGCCCTGTGGTAGCTGAGGCAGCGTGGAGTCGCATGTGTGTATGCTACCATCATGCAACTTGATTTTCTGAGACGATCCTCTGAAATGATCCCAATTCTATGCAATTGCACGTTGTGTTGATAGTAAAAATTTGTTTGACGTATAACAAAAAATGGCTGAGGGCCTAAGGCTTTGTGAGAGAGATGTCACATAACACATTAGAAAACATTCTTCGTCAGACCAGGCAGAGTAATTTTTTGCTTCAGCGAACATATGTGTTCTCAAACACATATGGTATCTCAAGGGCCATCATTTCGCATCTGATGCAGTTAAAAAAAATGTATCAATGTTTGATTATAGGTGTTTGTTGGAGATTAACAATATGATTACCCTTTGGCTAAAAGAGTCTTTGCATGAGTGTGGCTAGGTCTCTAATTTTAGCTTTCACTGAAGCCCACCCCCATACTTGGAACTTGGCCCTTTATCTGCTTCTGATATTCCTTTGTCATAAACAGCGCACAGCGTTTTCTTCAGTGTGGGCCAGAAATGCTTCCATCTGATGCCAAACCTTCCAGTGTCTTTACAAATGCCTTTACCCACCCCCACATAGACTAGATTTATACAGACCACCAGCCAACACAGCAACAAGTGTGCATCTTCTTTGGTAATCCCATAAGTACCTATAAAATTAGCAAAACTGAATTTTTTTTTTTTGGGGGGCAGGTTTTTGGCCGGGGCTGGGTTTGAACCCGGCCACCTCCGGCATATAGGGCCAGCGCCCTACTCCTTTGAGCCACAGGTGCCGCCCCAGCAAAACTGAAATTTTTAAAAAGAACAGCAATCACATAAAGGCATGTGCTCTGTGCCAAACTCTGTTCTAAATACATATACAGTGGGTACTCATTGTTTGCTGTACGTGTGGCCTAGATAGCTACCATGAGCGCTGAATTAGCAAATATGGAACCCTTGCTTGTAGGGCAAATGCAGATTCAGCTCCTGAGGGTCTCTGGTCATGCTTTCATGAACCAGTCATTGCATAACCTTGTTTTATGTGTGCTTCTGTCTAAAGATACCCTATTACACTACTGATTCATTCGCACTGAACTCGCAGGCAAAAGCACCCCAACGCGTGCCTGGAGAAAGCTTCCCTAACATGTGTGTTTTCTTCCCATGACACATTACCGCCTTCTAGTGCTTAGGCACACTGGGCAGCATTTCAGCACCATGTCTGGGGGCCGGTTTAAACAGTAAAATCATCAATGAGAAACACAAAAATGTGAAAACCGTGGCACTAGGCACGTTTCAGTGAGAGCTGAAAGGAGAGTGTTGCCTTGTTCTACCTCACCTGGGAATGTGTGTCTTAGGTGACTAAAATTTGTTGCTGCTCTGGTCTGCCAATGGCTGAAAGTATTGACCGTGGGGTTATGACAGCGTGTGTGGTGAAATCAGATGGAATCAGTCAGGTCAGGGCCACCATGACACAACTGGTCTGGTCGGTTTAAGTCCGAAGTGACCTTCATCTCCTGTCCCCCATTCTTATTGTTTTATAAATTTAGTTCCTATCTTAAATATGCCTATCTTGAGTAGTTTAGGTATATTGATTTAGGAGATTAACTTTTGAATTGGAAACATTGTAATAATTTAGGAGATTAACTTTTGAATTGGAAATGTCGTAATAGATCACTGGGTTATGCTGATTATTATTTAAAATAAAGGTTAATGTGGTCTTTGCATTGAATTTTTATGTTATAAAGCTGTGATTTTGGAAAAGAACAAAACAGTCTTGGACAGGCTACTCTCACTGTTCTCCAGAATCAGTTACCTTCTGACAAAGCTATCCCTGTCTCTGTATATTGGCTGACAGAGACAGGTGGCTGGACCCTCTTCTTCTGGGTAACAGTTATAGATAAGTTGTAGTGAGTAGGTACATTCACAGATATGGAATCTGAGAATAACAAGGATCAACTGTATTAAGACATTAATCTCTGCAACAACCTTATAGGGTAATTACTTTTATTATCCCCACTTAACAGATGAGACTGAGACACAGAGAGGTTAAGTAACTTGCTCAAAGTCACACAGCCAAGTATGTGACAGGCAAGGATGTAAACTTAGGCAATTTGCCTCCAGAGTCTTCACCACAATGCAAATAACTTCATTATGGTGAGATGATGTTGAAATTGGCAAAACTAGACTTTTCTTTTTCTAACTTTTTTTTTTTGAGACAGAGTTTCACTTTGTTGCCCTTGCTAGAGTGTTATGGAGTCATAGCTCACAGCAATCTCAAGTGATTCTCTTGTCTCAGCCTCCCAAGTAGCTGGGACTACGGGCGCCCGCCACAACACCCAGCTATTTTTTAAAGATGAAGTCTCACGCTGGCTCAAACTGGTCTCGAACCTATGAGATCAGGCAATCCACCTGCCTCGGCATCTCAGAGAGCTAGGATTATAGATATGAGCCACCTCGCCCAGTTCCTAGACTTTTCCTGTAACTCACAGAAGCTTCTTGGAAATAACAGGAAAATATAGAAAATGCTATGTATGGTCTTTGCCTAGTAAGCATATTCTGGCAAAGAAGAGCAAGAAGATGGTTAGTGTTTAGTCATAACAAAACCCTGAAAACAAGCCAACTGTCCAACACCAGGGAAGAGGAAGCTGACATATAATGCAGCAGTTATAATTATGAGGAGTCTATAGAAATAAGGGAGACTGTGATCTGTTCAGTGGCGGGGGGTGGGTCTGAAAAAGGCAGAATAAACGTGGTATGTACCCGGTAAAAGCAAAGTTGGAAAGAAGTGAGTTTCTGGACTCAGAGTAGAAGGTGATAAATGTGAAATGAAATCAGCTGTTCAGGTAAGGCGGTGGCATTGTGGGTGATTTCTTTGTTTACTCTTTAAATATTTCTTTAGCAGCTGATACATCCATCTTTTCAACTATCGTGGCAGGAGCATTTATTACAGACTGCTTATCTCTTACCAGCCTCGGAATCCTGGAGATGCCTGATTGTTGGGCAACAACATATAACAGAAGGAAAACACAAGTAACTAAGAGACAATTTCCAAGACCAGCTCTCCAGGGAGCAAGCAGGAGCCCATGTGGTGGGAAGCCCTGTGGCAGGGCAGGATTGGAAATAGGATCACCAAGCAGAGCCTGCCTCAACTTCTCTCCCCAGCTTTGGAAGCCACGTTAACAGTCACGGCATCCAGTTACCCAGGATCCAGGCCTGGCATTCCACATGTGCCTCTCATTAAACACAATGATTTATGAAAATGGGGATTTATGAAACTGATAAATTAGTAGATAATTATTCAGACTGTGAAAGGAATTGCTAAAGGAACTCCCCTACCACAGCTGAGAGCATCAGTAATATTCAGGTGGCATCAGAGAAAAGTGTGTTTTTTAATTGATAGCCTACTTTGCATAAAAAGCTATCCTAAGTGCAGGGGATTCAGATAAATCAGATTCAGTTCCTGCCCTATCTAAAATCAAGCCCTGCCACCTGCTGCCCTGCCACCCTCTTCTCTCTTCCCGGTTTGAGTTTTTTCAGGGCACATATATCACATCATACTGCCTGACATTGTGCTGTGGCTTTATCTGCGTATTTGTTTATTCTCCCTCCCTCCCCACTGGAATCCGGACCCTTGGGCACAGGAATCTTCCTGTTGGCTTGGGGAACTATGAGGAATGCTCTCCATGCCTATTGAGAACAAGTGGCCCCAAGGAACTCAAGGTCTACCAGGGGACCTGGTTGAGTATCCTAATGCTCACAGCTACCATTTTCCTGCTGCACATCCAGCTATCCCTTCCATTTTACTCCCATGGTATTGACCTTTGGAGTCATCTGTGCAGAGCTCTTTTGCGCAGATGAGGAAATGGAGGCTTCGTGAGTTAGTAGCACAGGGTGTCATGAGGGAGTGTGTTTGACTTGGGACCACATGGTAGAGGCCTAGGGTGGTTGGGAGGAATGTTCCCATCTTGGGTCACCACAGCAGGGCCCCAGATGGTGAGCAGGACCTAGGGAGCATGAAGAGCAGGGCCTGATGCTGACTGGGCTCATGTCTCTGGTCTCTGAGTGGTGTAGCTGCCATGGCATGGGTTGATCCACATGTTCTACCAGCTCTCAGTTATCACAAGGGCTAACTGAGAGGTTTCCTCACAGGTCAGCCTTGGACGTCAACTTGGGGAGAAGGCATGTTTAACATTGAGAGGAGGAGGAGGAGGAGGATGCCTGATTTGGGTGGTGGGCTTACTTACTATGGTCCTTCAAGTGCCTTCTCTCACTTCATCCTTCAATGGTCTTGGGATTTAAGTTCCTCCACTGGCCTGTTTTACCAGAGAGCCAAGGAAGCAGCTGAGCCAGGATTTCAGTTCCAGCCCATAGGAAGCCCCCCACCTAAGTGGAGGGCCTGCATACTCTCCTACCCCATTCTGCTGTATTTTGCCTCTAACACCAGTCATCACACCACAGACGCTCTGAGCAAGGAGCAGGGGAGGGAGCAGCGGCTGCCTTAGAGGTGGTGGCATTTGAGTCCACCCTCAAAGGACAAGGAGGGAGAGGGCAGGGTGCAAGAGTCTGCCATTCCTCCCCAGCACAGGGGTGGCCCACATGATGCCCCTCAGAACAGCACCTGTAGGGATCGATGTGGTGCAGTGAGGACAAAGCTCAGTGCTAAAGGCTCTGCTACTTTCCCAGCGTGGGTGACCTTGGGCAAATCCCTAAGCCTCCCTAGGGCTTTTCCCTCCTGCGCAAAATGAGACGAAGAATGGCTACCCCTGCATGGGCTGTCATCGTGACAATATGGGGCGCTGGGTTAAAGCAGCAGCTCAGAGTGTGACCCATGTGAGGCCACAGTGGTGCTGTTCCCTCTTTCCTTACCTCTGCCTGAACCTGATCTTGGGGCAGATTTTCCAGTAAGTTTCCCTCAAATATCTTTTTTTCAAGGACCAAGTGATAAGACCATCACTGGATTCTTGGACTTTGTCCACCCTCCACAATCTAGAGGTGTCTATTACAGCTCCATCAGAGCCATCTTCAGACACGAGGGTCCTAATCTTCCCAGTCGATCCTCATATCTCAGCCCTTTGATCGTACTGCTTGCTCTTTCATGAATCTTGTCGAGTGTGATTACATCTTTCATGAGCTGAGTGACCAGAATCACTAAGAGCCTGCTGAGACGGACAGCTCGGAGGGTTTGTGCAGGGACAGGTGGGGCTGTCACATCTCCAGAGCCTCCCTTGCCCTCATCTGGTCCCTTCCTGGGGCACGTGATCACTTTCTGCTTCGCCTGGCATGGTTACAGGTGATCTCATGCTTACCCTGCTTCTACCCAGGAAGTTTCTCAAGGGGAAGGGCTGAGTGGTAGATAACTGTCTTTTTGACTACCTGGTATCCATCCTCCCACACCAATCTTCCAAACAATGCCCCTCAAATTTCCTTGGGGTACAGCTTCATTCCTTCTCTTACTCCATGTGGTTTGGGTGGGACTGACTGCACCACTCAACTTAGTAGGGTGGCCACAGAGTGGCCAGTAGGACTAGGCCACCTAACTAGACACGTGGACCAATTGGCTCAGAATGAGAATGGGGCCCAGCCCAGCCAACGGGAGCCTCTCTCAGCACTTCTACTGGAAGTATTCAGAAAGACACACACTCTTCTTTTTGAGGTATAAGTGGGGGCTTCCACTGGCTGTCTTGGCCACTGTGAGGAAAGCACCTATCTAAGAATGACTACAACATGGGAAAACAAGGTAAGAAATGGGGAATAGTTGGTTTTGGTGAAATAATTTAAACACCTGGATCCTGCTATGCCTGAGGCCAGAATATTTGCTGGATTTCTCAATTTCATGAGCCAACAAGTTTCCTAGCTACTTATGCCCATTTACCTTGGCTTGCTTTCTTTTCTTTCTTTCTTTTTTTTTTTTTTTTTTTTTGAGACAGAGTCTCACTGTGCCACCCTCAGTAGAGGAGTGCCATGGCCTTACTGCTTACAGCAACCTCAAGCTCTTGGGCTCAAGAAATCCTTTTGCCTCAGCCTCCCAACAAGAAGCTGGGACTACAGATGCCTGCTACAACACCAGGCTGTTTTTTAGAGCTGGGGTCTCACTCTTGTTCAGGGTGGTCTTGAAATCCCAAGCTCAGGTAACCTGCCTCACACCCCAAATTGTCATTCTCAATAAATGTTTACACTTATATTTCAAAGTATTTTTGTAAGTCAAATTTTATTT
>NW_003852491.1:5556952-5571573 GCF_000181295.1 Otolemur garnettii | reverse complement strand
TCACAGCAACCTCAAACTCTTGGGCTTAAACAATTCTCTTGCCTCAGCCTCCCAAGTAGCTGGGACTACAGGCACCTGCCACAATGCCCAGCTATTTTTTTGTTACAGTTGTCATTGTCATTTAGCTGGCCCGGGCTGGGTTCAAACCAGCAGCCTCAGTGTTCTGTGCTACGGGCACCAAGTCTACCTTGGCTTTTTGTCCCTTATAACCAAAAGAGCACTAATAACTAACTAATATAGTCTGTGTTTTCCTCATCACAGTGCTCCCCTTTATACTAGTGGTAATGCCTGGCACTTAGGAGGAACTCAAAGAAATCCTTGCTGATGAATGAAAGTTAATCAGCATCTCCTGGGCAGGTGGGTTCTAGGCAGATCTCTGCTATAAATTCATTCCAATTTTGAGACCAGCCTGAGCAAGAATGAGACCCCCCTCTCTACTAAATAGTAGAAAAACTAGCTAGGTATAGTGACGGATGCTTGTAGTCCCAGCTACTCAAGAGGCTAAGGCAGGAGGATCACTTGAGCCCAAGAGTTTGAGGTTGCTGTCAGCTACGATCATGCTATAGCACTCTACCAGGGGACAGAGTGAAAAAAAAAACAAAAAAAGAAAAAGAATTCACTCTCTTTTGTGAAATCACACCCGCCCTCCTTGGGTTATAGGCAACTCAATCAGGCAGCCTGAGTTTTAACCTCCCTTGATGCTCACTGTAAAGCTCACAAGCTGGTTTTCCACCTGTCATATAACTAGGTTTCTGAGTAAATTGGAGTGTATTTCTATAAAATCCCTCCTTAGTTAACTTTTGGCCATCAGCAAGCCTATCAGTTTTCCCTCCTCTTGATTATTTATAACAACATCAAAGAAAACAAAGTATAGCCCAGGTGCATACCTCCCAGGCTGCGAGACCTTGGGCAAGTTGCTCACTCCTCTGGGACTCAACTTCCTTGTCTGTAAAATGGGGGCAGTAACCCTATCTTCCTCCCTAGGTAGTGTGCAGATTAAATGAAATGAGGGGGCAAAGTATATGGCACATGGTTGGTACTCCAGGAAAGCTTTAAGGCTTGACCTTAGCTCAAGGACATTTCCATTCTTCCAGTCTCTATCTTCTAACATCCTGAAGACGGCTCCCTCTCAGTGGCAATGCATTCCCCCTCCCCAAATGTTATGGTGATTCAGTTTTGATATGTTTTCAGTTGCCTTTCTGGAAGTTCTCATTTATGCCATCAACCAAATACCTCTCCCATTGCTCATGTATTGATCCCTCGATTAATGAGAAACAATTTTCTTATAAGGAACTATGACAGTCTCTCCCCCGACAGGTCACATGCAGATGATTAAACGATCACCCAGGTGTTTGGTGGCACCATCCAGCCTGCCAGAAACTGAATAAAAACATCCTACTCCATGGCATTAATGATGATTAAAAACCCACGTTGGTCTAATCAGCACAAGCCTCTGCTATTCTAGTTTAAGGCTGCCGCTGGGATGGTGGAAGATGAGCACAGAGCAGCTGGGCACCTGGTGTTTCTAGTGGGTCCTGGAGAGCTTATATATTCAGAAGTTCTCCACAAGGGATGGTGCTGTCTTCTAGGGAGGGTATCTGGAAAGTGGCCAGGTGTTGTTCTCTTAGATACTGGGGAACTTAATGGAATTTAGGAAAGGAGCCAGTAGGCAGGGATGCTAAGCTTCTACAATGCACAGGACTAGCCTGTACTACAAACTTGCCCCATGCAACTTACCACCAGGGCTCCCTTGACAATACCAGGAGTCTGGGCAGCACCTGTGGCTCAGTGAATAGGGCGCTGGCCCCATAAACCGAGGGTGGCGGGATCAAACCTGGCCCTGGCCAAACTGCAACAAAAAAATAGCCAGGCATTGTGGTCCCAGCTACTTGGGAGGCTGAGGCAAGAGAATCATCTAAACCCAAGAGCTGGAGGTTGCTATGAACTGTGACACCATGGCAATACCGAGGGCAACAAAGTGAGACTCTGTCTCTAAAAAAAAAAAACCAAACAAACACACAATACTAGGAGTCCAAATGGTGAGACAAGGGCTGAATTGACATTCGGGATGACACGACTACCTGCCCCCTGTCCCCTCTACCCCTTCATCCCCACCCAAGATTCTTGCCTGAGAGATTCCAAGCCCACTTCCTTAACACAAAGGCCCAAATTAGTACCTGTCCCATTTCCTCCACCTTCTCCAACCAGTTTTTAGGCTTGGGCAATGAATTTTGTTTGTTTTGTGCTTTAATTTGAATCCATTGCCAACGTTTTAAAACTCAGGGGATTTCACAACACAAAACCAGATTTTGAGCTTCCCTGGCACACTTGGAAGACCTGGGCCCCCAGGGACTGTGTGCCTACAAACAGTTGGCCTGAGCTGAGCAGCTTGGATATGAGAATACCAGGTGTCCACTGTCCCCTGAGCTGGCTTCACTTACTGCCTTGCCGTCTCCTAGCATTTGAGTTGCAAATCCAGCTTACTGTAAGGTTCAAAGCCTAAAGACAAACCACAGTTGAATTGAAAATGAACCCCCTGAGTCCTGCAAAGGAACAGAGGAGGTGCCACCTCTTTCAAACCAGACCATAATGCTTTGACCTTGATCTCTAAACATTGCACCTACTGCATGCTTTTTTAAGAGCTAGCACTCCAGAGACAAAATTAGTCTGAACTGAACTTTAAATAACATATTGACCAACTTTAAACACAAATGTAAAATGACTCCACCTTAACATAACAGGACACAATTACAGGCTCAGGTTTCAAGAGACTGACAAAGCCTGTAAGATTGCAGACCAGGCTATTCAGGTGACTATTGCACAAGCCCTGCCAAATTCAAGCTTTTCTTAACAATCCTACCTTCTCCCAGAACAGAAGCAGGAAGGCAAGAGGTGGCACTTAACACATTGAACAGTTTGCTACAGCTCAATCAGAAGATGCAATTAAATCAGTGAATGGAGAATAAGAATTGAGATTGCAGATTACATTCTAAGCCTCTGCATCCTATTCCTACATGAAATGGGGCCTGCACGCTCTTAATAAATCTAAATAGATTTTTATTTGGCTAATATTAAGGGCTGCCATTGAGTGGCTTCATCTTACCGGTTCCTCTGCTGAAGCAATATTAAATACTCATCATGTTTCTCATCAAAGTCTGTCACCATGTCCTTAGTGTAACCCTGAAATGAAGAAACAAAGCAGTGTGATATCGGAATGCAGGCAAGCACTGACTGAGAGCCCAGGGCACTGTGACACAGGCACAGGAGGCAGACAGGCGGAGGCTGGACCATGACGAAGGCCCAGCTCCCCAGGTGCGTTACTCTAGCAACTCAGGGCCCCAGAGCCTGTCTGATGGCCCAGTGGGTCTTAGCATACATGACTTTATTAATCTACAAAAAGGAGAAGATCAACTCCCCTGTCTCACTTCTGTTTACTCCTCTTGTGTTCTGGAAAGTTAAGGGCTCTGACAACATTTGGGCTTTCACTGCTTTCTCAACAATCATCATTTAGTTATTGTCATAATCAGATGCAGCTCAAATCACTTGTCTGAAAGGGGATCTCATTTCCCCCCTGCCATTGCTAGAGAAATGCAGGTTTATGTTAAATACTGCCGTCATTACAGAAATACATGACCCAGACAGTGAAGGTGCCCTTGAGGTAGACATTTGTGGCTCCTCCTCTTCTGGCAACAGGGCTCTGGATTTCCTTTAAGGAACCATTCAGCCCCTTGTTTTATTGGCTTACTTAGGTACTCTTGAAAGTGCCTTTGGTCTCCTCTTGGATCACATGACCTTGGCCTTGCCAATCAGCATAGCACTTCTCCAAGTCACAGTGAATCACTATTTCGGGAGTGATCCATGATCCAAGTCAGTCTGGAGACAGTGCCGAAACTCTTGGGAAAGAGCAGCATTGTGTCCACTTGCGCGGGGAGCCAATGAGATGCAGGCCTGAAACTATCTGGAAATGAAGTTGATAAAAAAGAAGCAGATCCAAGAGATGGAGAGAAATGGATTGCTAATGACAATTTGAGTCTCTGGATCTACCCATGCCTAAAGAAGTATCTACACAATTCAGTTACTGCTTTAGAAGTTTCAGTTTTTATCCTAAGTAGCCAAAAGAATTTTAAGTAATATGCCATAATCTGACCATCAGAGACAACCTTTATTATAATTTATTACAGCCTTATAGAGGGATGATTAATGTATAATAAACAACATATATTTAAAGTAGACATATGCACATAACAGTAAAATCCTTATTATAATTTGACACCTATTCCTCTGAATGTTTTTCTTTGTTCATAATATACATAAATACATATCTACACACAAACACACATGTATTCTTATAAGCAAAAACGGGATCATACTATAAACAATGCTTTGCAATTTGCTCTTTCTTAAACATCTTTTTGCCAAGGAATGGATTAAAGATACAATATCATCTTTGTACTGGTCACACATTATAGCAACTTAGAGAGATTAATTAAGTTTTAAATGGCAAGTAGGACATTTGTGATGGAAATGTAATTTGTATACAAATCTTAATGATTATCATGGGGAGGAGAGAGAGAAGAAAAAAAAGAATCATTCTCTTCTCAAAATCTCACTTTAGTGGCCTTGGCGCCCATAGCACAGTGGTTACAGCGCCAGCCACATGTACCAAGGCTGGTGGGTTCAAACCCAGTCCGGGCCAGCTAAACAATGACAACTGCAACAAAAAAACAGCTGGGCATTGTGGCAGGCGCCTGTAGCTGTAAGCTGTGATGCCACAGCACTCTACCAAGGGCAACATAGTGAGACTCTGTCTCAAAAAAAACTCACTTTAACTACATTAACCTAATAGAACCCTACCCAAGGGTGCCCCAGGACCATCTTAACTAAATGTCCTGGTCCTTCTCATCCTTTCCAATTCCTGTAGGCCATGGGGAATTGTGAACCACCCACCCCTCCCCAGATTCTCTTCCTTTGCACCTGTAGTACTGAGTCTCCCTTCCCACGTGCCGTTCTGCTTGTCCCGTCTCTCACAACCTTTCCCCCTTTGCGGTGTGGACAGTTGGTATTTGTCTGTCTGGCTCTCTCTCCATCTCACCTGTTTTGAATCTTTTTCCCCGTCTTTACTTGATTATAAGGAATCAGGGCTCTGGTTGGGGAACCCAGAAAGTCCCTCCTGGTCCAGGCCTGAAAGCCTGGTCCTCCTTTTTCCAGGTTTCCTGAAGGACCACAGATTGCTGCCATCTGCTTCTCTCTCCCCATTACCCCCACTTCTCCTCCAGACTCCCCTTTCTCTAGGCCCACTTGGGAACAGGATGTGGTATCCTCATCTTCTATCCTGACAGCTCTGAAACATCTGAGTTTTACTGGGGCTTTCTTGCTAGCCAACAATAATAAGAGTGACATTATGAAATTATAATAGAATCTCACTCTGTTTCCCAGGCTAAAATGAAACTGTTTCCCAGTTTCAGCCTAACTCACAGCAACCTCAAACTTCTGGGTTCAAGTGATCCTCCTGCCTCATCCCCCTGAGTAGCTTGGACTATAGGTGTCCACTATAATGCCTGGCTAATTTTTCTATTTTTAGTAGAGACAGGCTGCTTCTTACTAGGCTGGTCTTGAACTCCTGAGCTCAAGCGATCCTCCTGCTTTAGCTTCTCAGAGTGCTAGGATTATATGCCTGGCCAAAGTTATAAAGAATTTTTTAAAAACCAAACTAGCAATTAGCTTTCCCCATTCTCTTGTTTCGCTGGCTCCCTGAGATGCCCACAGAAGTTACTCCATCCTTCCCTGGGATAATCCCTGCCTCACTCTGAAAGCAAGAACTGTCCATGAGGCCTTAGCCCTCATGAGAGCCAGCGTGCAGGACGCTCAGTCTGTGGAGGATTCTCGGTTCCTTCCAGAATAACAACATGTGTATCACGCGAACAGTTTACGCATTTTCCAAATACATGGTTCTCCTTTGATCTTCACAGCAGCCCTTGAAGTAGTTATTATTACCCCATTTAAGATACAAGGAAATCCATCCCATGCATTTTCCCGGAACACAAGATCCCACTCCATGGCAATTTACATAACCATTTTGAAGTATTAAAATGACCGTTGATATATTATGGTATGGAATGAAACATTTGATGACATTTTTAGATGAAATATGGGACTTCAAAGAGATCTCAGCTTGTGCTGGGCCGGCAAGGGCTTGTACCTCAAACCCTTAAGGGAACGTATTTATTCACCTCTGCTGGGAGGGGGACATCATCAGAAAGACTTGCACAGGAGCATCCATCCATCCCGACTTCTCACCATCTCTGTGATGTGCATACAAATCACCTGGGAATTGTGGCAACTGCACATTCTGATTCAGGAGGACTACAAAGTGCCCAAGTCTGCATTATTATTATTATTATTATTATTTAAACATAGGGAGTTACTCTGTCATGCAGGCAGGAGTGCAGTGGTTTGATCATAGCTCACTATAACCTCAGACTCCTCAGCTCAATTAATCCTCCCACCTCAGCCCTATGAGAAGTTGGGACCACAGTGTATACCACCTCACCTGGCTAATGTATGTATATATTTTTAGAGATGGTATCTTGCTACGTTGTCCAGGCTGGTCTTGAACTCCTGGTCTCAAGTGATTCATTTTGGCCTCCTGAAGTGCTGGGATTACAGGCCAGTCTATAATCCCATGCCCAGCCCCAAATCTGCAGCTCCCACAAGCTCCCAGATTATGCCTGTGGACCACACTGGAGTAGCAATGCTATAGACTAGCCAATCTTATTTCTCAACATTCATGATACCCCACCTCAGGTCAGATTGTCTTTGAACCTGAGCTGGTAAGAACATGAGTTTTGGAGTTCAGGCCTGGCTAAAAAATCCTAGTATTGCCACTTAGTTTATCTATAGAATGGGGATAGTGCCAATATTTGTCTGGTTGGATTTTTCTTTCCTTTATAGGGTTAAATATAGATTGAATATAGTAACAGTGGAACAGACTTAGCAGGATACCTGGCACTTACAAAGTTCTCAATGAACATCAGTTAGATTCACATTTCTAGAGCTCCATTACTAAAATAGCACTATCTTAGCCCCTCCATCCCCACTCTATACTCCTTCTTAATCTCAGGGGTCCTCAAACTTTTTAAACAGAGGGCCAGTTCACTGTCCCTCAGACCATTAGAGGGCCAAACTGCGGGCTCCAGGACGAGTCAGCTGCTAAGCAGGACAGGCAGCAGCGGCAAAAACACCTTGGCGGCCGGATAAATGTCCTAGGCAGGCTGCATGTGGCCCGCAGGCCTTAGTTTGAGGATGCCTCCCTAAACTGATGCCTTAATCATTCTATTCCCTTTTCCAGAAATCCACACCATCTCCCTCCAGCCTCCCCTCAGGGACTCTCCAAGGCCAGATCAGTTCCTGAAGTCCCTGTGAAGCCTTCCCTTGCCATTCTCCATCCCCTACTCACTTCAGTTTATTCTGAAACCCTGTAATTAGTATTAAGTTACACACAATAACAGTGTGAAAAGGGATATAATTAAGTGCTAAGTTGTTAGCATTAAACTATATATATTGCTCACTAATTATCTGGGGATTTAGAGACTTAGGGTGAGCCCTGGACTCTATGTAGCTCCTCTGAGCCTTAGTTTCCTCGTCTGTAAAAAGGGGCTATTAATAAGGTCTACCTCACAGCGCTGCTATAAGGATTAACAAGAATAAAAGTAGAAGCAATTTAAGATCATTTTCTTGCTTGCTTTTCTTTCAGTTCCCCAGCTGGATTATAAATTCCTGCAGGGAAGACCCATAGCATGGGAAAGGGAAGGAAGATTGCACAGAGCCTGGCCCCAGTCCAGGCTTCACCACTATCCAGCTCTAAGATGATAATTGCTAGGGTTGACTAAGTACTTATTATGTGCCGGGCACTATTCTGACCCTTTTTCATGCCTGATTTGGTTAATCCTCACCACATCCCTGCTCAGACATTAGACACAGCCTTTCCCTGGCATCATACCCTTCATTTTGCTGAGGCCTTATTTCCTTATCTATAAAATGGAGGGATGAATATTTAAGGTACCTGCTAAAGAGTGAGAACCCTATACAACGCCAAGTTGATCAACATTGGTTTTTAGCAAACATTTACCAAGTGCTTACTGTGTGGCCAGCCCCCTTATATATGTGATGAGGGCTTAACGAAAGCTCTGGCCCAGTGGATATTCAGATATGAACTTGCCTGTGTGGGCTGTCCTCAACCAGCAGCACAGCTCCCATTAGTGTTGTGTGCAGTAGGAATGGTGCCCCTTGCCTTTGTGCAACCTTTGGCCACAACTTTAACTGGCCAAGCAACCATCTGCGATCCAGGGGGCTCTGCAGGGGGTTCTGAGAACACCTATTCAGTTGAAAGCTCAAGGGTATTATTCTGATAAGAGTCAATAACTTTTATCAGATTACCATGCAGCCTCCTCCCCACCACCAAGGAAACAAATTATAATAAAACACAAAGTGGAATGCCAAGGATCTGAATAAGGAGAACAAGAAGGCCTCTGGGAGCACAGCCAGGCCCCAGTCCTTGGAGTCATCTTCAAAGCCATGATCCTCTTCCACCCTACATCTAATCCATCAGCTCCACATGAAAACTACCACATATCCCAAATCTGACTGCTCCCCCCACACACCTGCTGGTCCAGGGCCCTGACTGGACTTGTGCTCCTGCCTTTGCCCCTGCAGTCTGTTCTCCCTGTTGAGGCCACGGAGACTTGAAGAAAGGTATATAGAATCCTGCCATTCCTCTGCTCAGGATCCCCAATGGGATCCCGTCATAGACCAGGACAAGGCCCTCTCAATGACCATGAGGCCCTGCACACTGGGCCTTGACCCTTCTCTAACCCACCTCCCCCCAGAGCACCTTCCCCTCACTCTAGTCTCTTAACACCCCCATTTCCCCACCTCAGGGCCTTTGACCCAGCATTCCTTCCACCTGGAATCCTCTTCTGTCAGCAAAACACCCAGATTCCTCACCTTTTTCAAGACCTGGCCCAGATCATCGCTTCTCAGTGAGGTCTCCCCTGTCACCCTATTGAAACTTACAAGTTGTACACACACCGGCTCCACATCCCCCGCAATACAATGTCTATTTGTCTTATTTATTACGCCTTTTATTTATTGGGCTGTTCTCACACTAGAATGTAAATTCTATGAAGGCAGGGAGCTTTGTCTGTTTTGTTCACTGTGAATTCCAAGCCCAGAGGACAGTGCCTCAGCACGCAGCGGGGTCCCTCAATTAAAAGCTCTTGACTTGGGGGAAGGAAGAAAGATAGGAAGAGGCTTAGTAAGCTCCCACCTAATGGGTACAATGTAGGGGTATATGGCACACCTCCTGGAGGAAGAACTCAAATACAACTGGGACATTTCCTAACGAATGCAAACAATGTAACCTATTCATATGTAACCTTATATTAATCCCAAAAAATAAAATAAAATAAAAGTGTTTGAGTGAATGAATACCTGGGAGACATTTGAGCTGGGATCTGAAACTTGCAATGCTACCTGGGCAACAAAAAAAGAGAAGGGCTATTTGGGCATGGTGGCTCAGAGCCAGGTGTTGTAGCAGGTGCCTATAGTCCCAGCTACTTGGGAAGCTGAAACAACAGGATCGCTTAAGCCCAAGAGTTTGAGGTTCTTACGAGCTATGATGCTACAGCACTCAACCAAGGGTGACAAAGTGAGATTTTGTCTCAAAGGAAAAAAAAAAAAGAAAAGAAAGCAAGAAAGAAAGAAAGGAAAAAGGAAGGACATTCTAGGCAGCAAGACCAGCATGTACAAAGGCTTGGGGATCTGAGAAAGCATCAAATATTCATGGACGGGGCAGAAGCTGGGCTGACCAGGGTCATATACAGTCAGGAGGAGTGAGTGACATACAATGATGCAATAGTGCTTGCTACAGCAGCACATATACTAAAATTGGAATGATGAGAAATAAAAGCAAAGTCTCATTGTCCTTATAGTTACCCCTACCATCCTCAGACCCAATGCTGACCCCAGAGAAGGCACAGAATTTTATCAATGACTATATTATTGATTCTCTTTGAGGGA
This sequence comes from Otolemur garnettii, assembly GCF_000181295.1. NCBI lineage: Eukaryota > Metazoa > Chordata > Mammalia > Primates > Galagidae > Otolemur > Otolemur garnettii. Next base: position 5,561,496 of record NW_003852491.1, on the reverse strand, counting down.
GAAAAAAATTAGAATTGGAAAAAAAAAATCAAAAACCAATACTTAACGATGCTTGCCAGACTCCACTTTTCTGAAATCACGTACTCCTCTGAGGCTAGACTATTGGAATTCTGCTAAACCAGGCTGATTTAGTGAGTGCCAGAGCTGGAGCTGCATTAACCAGCAGCTGAGAGCACTGTGTTGGTTTCCAGGGCTTGAGAACACTGGGGAGGTAACCCTGCCGGTGTCAGGTCCCAGCAGTGAACAATCACTTAGAATAGGTTAATAACGAAGCCACCAAGACACCATGTTTGGCGGCACTGCATGTTCACAGAGCACTTCCATACACCTGAGTCACTCTATCCCCACCTGTCTCCCAAGCCCCACATTCTCACTGAGGGATAATTTATGAGTAACAAGAGGCCGAGTTACAGGGACCCAGCACCTCGGGCCACCTTAACAGCTGTTTATCATGTCCTCCCTGGGTGCTTATTAAATTCCCATGAAAAATCCTATGCTGAAAGATTATTACCATTCAATAGACAAGAAAACGGAGCCTTTGAGAGCTGAAGCCAATTGCCTGAAGGCCACAAAGCCTCTAAGTCAGCAGTTCTCAACCTGTGGGTCGAGATCCCTTTAGGGGTCGAACGACCCTTTTACAGGGGTTGCCTAAGATCATCCTGCATAGCAGATATTTACATTATGATTCATAACAGTAGCAAAACTACAGTTATGAAGTAGTAACAAAAATAATTTTATGGTTGGGGGTTACCACAACACAAGGAACTGTATTAAAGGGTCGTGGCATTAGGAAGGTTGAGAACCACTGCTCTAAGTGAATACAGCCTGAACCATGAGCCATCAGCTCATCTGTTCCTGTTTTCCTGGTTACATCACCTTGACTTTCCTTTGGGAAGCACCACTCCTTCACTCTCAGTCCATGTGGTGTGAGTGGAAATAAAACTACTTGTACTACAAGGGCAGGCATGCCACCTAGGCCTGGCTGGTGTATTCCATCTCCCTGGTCATCCGATGGTTCACGGCCAGGCGGGCCTCCCAAGCTAGGTCAACAGACTCAATTCAAGGATTGGTTGAGTCTCCTGGAAAAGTCCCTACCTTCCTTCCCCTGGAGTTATTAGCTGATATGAGCTAAGAATTACTAGGGAAGAAAGTTAGTTAGAAAGGAAGAAGTAACTTCATACCAAAGGAAGAAGTAATTTTTATCAACTTATTAAGGTCACCCTTATAAGCATCTTTAAATGTTCCATGGAGAAATCTGCCCACCAGTGACACCAACATAGGGGCAGCAGAATTGAGGACAGTGAGAGACAAACTGGCTGGAAGCCAGATGATTTTAACAGTGGGTAATACCCCATATCCAGCCATGTCTAAAGCCAGCACTATCTTGGATCTTTCAGTTACTTGCGCTGATACATTCCTTTCTTTACTGAAGCCAGTTGTGTGTGTGCAGGTGAGATTTATACCTGACTGAGTTCTAGGAGATGCAATGATACAACTAATCCCCGATATCTGAGTCCAATGTCTACACCATGTTCTAGGGCTCAGAGAAGCACTTTGTAGAGTATTAAATGACACCTCAGTGAATGTTCCTAATGGTCCTAAGCCAAAAATAAAAAAGACCCAAATAGATTTTGTAGGTGTAAAACTCCTACTCTTCCTTCAAAACCCAGCCCAAGGGCCAACTCCTCTGTTCTCCCTGTGATTCTGCTGTGTCCCAGTGCTGCGCAGTAAGTCCTCCATGCATATTAGTAGAATAAAAAAGTATAGTTCTGAGTGTGCTTTTGTTGCAGTTGCTAACATATCAGATGTGCTCCCATCCTCAAAAAAGAACAACAAATACTCTGCATTCAGTGTGCCTATATTGCCAACAGAAGCCAGGCAACAAAGACCTATAGCAACAGCTGATACTGCCCCCTAGAGGTGAAACAACACAACACAAACACTGGAGTTTCTCACACTCTGGGGTAGACATCCCAACAAAGCATTACATCCTATGTGCACACCAGATGGATAATCAAACGGAGAGTTTGGGTTATTTTTTGCATACCTTAGACTTACATTTATTACTACTATACCTGCTAGGTGCCATTCTTTACTGCTACCAATATATATCTTGCGATTTGATACATAATTTCAGGGTTTATAGAATATCACTGAAATCTAGGACCCCAGGACACAAAAGGCGGTATTGCTACATAGCTATCTAAAAAAATCACTCTAAGAAATAATTAGCATTTCTTTCTTATTCTCAGAAAAGTTTTCTTGTAAAATTATAAAGCATATTATAAGCTATCTTTTGGGCTGGCAAATATAGAAGATTTTTAAAAATCTTGAATGAGCTTACTTTAAAAAAGAAATTTTATATTAATACCATAAATGGAAAATCATTATCACTTGCCAGAAGGTAACTGTAGACATAAATACAGACCTACTAAAATAGGAAGTGTTTATATGGCACCTACAAGGCGGCAGAGGTATGCAAAACACACACTGGGAAACAGTGCCAGAAATTTCACATTCACGCAACCCTGAAAGGTGGGCGGCGCTGACTTCATTCTACACATTCATGCATTCATTCAATATCCACTGAACATCTCTGGCCAGCACTGATCTAGGCTGAAGTCACAACAGTGAGCACAGTAAAGTCTCTGATACCATGGAGTTCACATTCTAGTGAAAGAAGATAGAACATAAAAAAAGTAGGCCGGGCATGGTGGCTCATGCCTGTAATCCTAATACTCTGGGAGGCCGAGGCGTGTGGATTGCTTGAGCTCAAAGGTTCAAGACCAGCCTCAGCAAGAGCGAGACCCCCATCTCTAAAAATAGCTAGGTGTTGTGGCAGGTACCTGTACTACAAGGGCAGGCATGTCAGCTACTTAGGAGGCTTAGGCAAGACGATCACTTGAGTCCAAGAGCTGTGAGCTATGATACCACAGCACTCTACTGAGGGCAACAAAGTGAGACTCCCCCAGCCTTGGCCTGCCAGCATGATGGTATTATAGGTGTGAACCACCATTCTGGGCCATCTCATACAGGTTTTAAGCGAGTCCTGAGTTGAGAAGGCCTGGACAGGTTCAGAGCTTCCAAAGATCTGATGAAGGGATGAAGCAGCTCCCACCCTTCTCCAAGAGCTGGCAGGAGGCTTAGGTATGTGACTATTAAGGAAGAAAGAGACATTGCTTTCCCCCTCCTAGTCAGAGGGTGGGCACTGTTAATGAAACTGATTTAGGGCCGATTACCTATCAGAGCCTCTCAATCTGGTAGGACTGGCCACTTTGCCTGATGGGAGGAGAGAAGTGGCCAAGGTAGAATTGTCCTCCTGGCAATCTCTGCCTCCACTCACCTGATCTGCATCAGAGAACTTTTCCTTCTAAGGGAATGAACATCTATCACGAGGAACACACCTGTCACCACCAGCCCAGCAAGCTGGGCTATGTGAACAGATGCTCACACACACCCAAGGGACTGTCACTGCCCCTGAAGAGGAGAGATCACTCCCTTCTAGTTTAGGCTACAAAGATTCCCTGAGCTTCTCCTTTGGGTTGGGCCCTGCAGTAAGGGCTACAGACTGACAAATGTATTCTGGCCCCACCACCCTTCCTGACCTCATTTCCATTTTCCCCATCCTTGCCTCATCCTAATAGCCACTTAAGCCCTTCTGGCTATTTCTCTTCAAGGTCATTGCTGTGAACTAAAATAAAATCTTTTTTTTTTTTAAGACAGAGTCTTACTATTTTCACCTTTGGTAGAGTGCCCTCACGTCACAGCTCACAGCAACCTCCAATTCTTGGGCTAAGCGATTCTCTTGCCTCAGCCTCTCAAGTAGCTGGAACTACAGGTGCCTGCCACAACACCCGGCTACTTTGTTGTTGTTGTTGCAGTTGTCATTGCTGGTTTGCTAGCCTGGGCAGGGTTTGAACTCACCAACTTCAGTGTATGTGGCTGGTGCTATAACCACTATGCTATGAGTGCTGAGCCTAAAATAAAATCTTAAACCTAACAGTTGACCAAATGGACCCCCTCCTACCAAGGAAACCCCAGAAATACCCTAAAGTTGAGTTGCTACCCATGAGAAGAGAGGTCAAATATGTGTGGGTCGAGGGGAGGCACCAGTGCAGTTGGGGGTGGTGGGTGGAGCAGAGGGGCCTGGCACTGTTGGTAGGGCTTTGGCAAGGGGAAGACAAGGCACTGGATTATAAAGGAGGATGCATCTACAGTCATGCCACACTGAACAAGCCTGATCTCGTCTGATCTTGGAAGCTAAGCAGGGTCAGGCCTGATTAGTTAGTACTTGGATGGGAGATCACCTCCTGGTGCTGTAGGTTTGGGCTGGGTGCAGTGGCTCATACCTGTAATCCTAGCACTCTGGGAGGCTGAGGTGGGTTGATAGCTTGAGCTCCTGAGTTAAAGACCAGCCTGAGCAAAAAGCAAGACCCTGTCTGTATTAAAAATAGAAAAACTGGGCTCGGCGCCTATAGCTCAACCGGCTAAGGTGCCAGCCACGTACACCTAAGGTGGCGGGTTCGAATCCCCAGCCCGGACCC
>NW_003852491.1:5546791-5556706 GCF_000181295.1 Otolemur garnettii | reverse complement strand
AGGTTGCTGTGAGCTATGACACCATGGCACTCTACCCAGGGCGAGAGCTTGAGACTCTGACAAAAAAAAAAGAGAAAGAAAGACGCCCATAGTTCAGTGCTTACGGCACTGGCCACATACACTGGGGCTGGAGGGTTCGAACCCAGCCCAGGCCAGCTAAACAACGATGACAACTACAACAAAAAATAGCTGGGTGTTGTGGTGGGCACCTATAGTCCCAGCTATGTGGGAGGACGCAGCAAGAGAATCGCTTAAGCCCAAGAGTTCGAGGTTGCTGTGAGTTGTGATGCGATGGCACTCTACCAAGGACAACATAGTGAGACTCTGTCTCAAAAAAAGACAAAAGAAAAGAAAGAGAAAGAAAACAAAAAAGGAAGGAAAAGAAGGAAGGAAGAGGGGAGACCAGGGAGGGGCCAGCGGAGCACACAGGAGGGGAACAGCGTGTGCAAAAGTACAATGCCTGGAGAGCCCTGGAGCTATCTCAGGGCTGGGGCAGAGAGTGGCCAGAACATGTGGCTGAACCCAGGGGACAGCCAGAGGGACCTGGCTTCTGACATTCCAGGCTTTACACTTGATGAGGGCAAAGCCTATTTGTGCTAACAGTGGGTACTGAAACCTTACTCTCAAGTCTAGGGCAGGGCAGTGTGGATTGAGAAATATGAAGGCCACAGTTACGGTTAGTTTCCTCTGACTTGGGTGGCACCTGTGGCTCAAAGGAGTAGGGTTCAAACCCAGCCCTGGCCAAAAAACTGCAAAAAAAAAAAAACAAAAATAAAGTTTCCTCTGGCTTCCATCTCCTTCCTGAGCACCTGGGACTATGTTCCTTTCCTTTCTTCCTTCAGATTTACTGAGCGCCTCCTAGTCCAGGCCAGGACATGCCCCAGCTGGCAGTCTAGTGAGGAAGGCAGATTTTAAACAAATAACCTTGCCACCACTACAAAATTGATAACATCAACACTCTGGAGATGGGGGTTGGAGCCATGAGTGGCTTTAAAAGTGAGGTCAGGCAAAGAAGCTTCATTACAGGGTGACAACAGAACCAACATCTGAGGGATGCACAGGTTAACTTCGAGAGGAGGACGCACTCTCGGATGTTCTAAGCAAAGTGGACACATGAGCCAAGGCCACTGGCCAGAGTAAGCACTAAGTCTAGAAGGGACAAGGAAGGTGGGTAGAACAAAAGGAGCAGAGCCAGACACAGGCTGAGCGGCCAGACGACAAACACCATGGGGCCATGGCAGTTTTACCCTAAGCCCCAGATCCATGGGAGGCCACGAGGTGTCACTGGAGTGGAGGGTGGGAGTTGGAAGTAAGGGGTAGGGTGTCTGAGACTGGGTGCCAGGGACCAGGTGAGAGGCTGTGGTGCTCAGAGGAGAGGCATCAGCAACATGGAGGACCATGGAGGAGGAACTTCCAAGGTGAAGGCACAGGGCTTGGTGATGGGTTTAGAAGAAGAGGTGAGAGAGAAGGGTACCAAGGATGACTCCGGGATTCTGGCCTCCATAACCAGAGGGATGAAGATGCCTTTCTTGGAGAGGCGAGAGCTGAGGAAGGACTGTTCTGAGTTTGGTTTGGGACATTTTGCAGTGAGGAGCCTTTGCAGTCCCCAAGAGGGGCAGTTCATGGGCTGGCAGTAGAGGTACAGGTTTGGGGGTCCAGGTATCCTCCCTGTGAGCCTCCATCCCAGGGTGGGTGCCACTCTCCCTCAGCTATGTTCCCAAGGCATCTCCACAGATGCCTCCCTGGAGCCCTTATCACAGGCACATGGCTTGAGCTTAGATGTGGGAATGGATGCTGTGCTGCTGGGCCAGATGGCTCATGCCTCAGCTTCCAAGAGCATTGATGGCTGGGGACTCACTGCTGTGTCCCCTCCCAGGAAGAAACCTGTCTTGCTCAAGATAATGCCTGCTTTCTGGTACTGGTTGATGCCAAGGGTACAAAGGCCCTGGTTCCTTGCCTCAATTTGAAGGCATTTCTGAAGGGCTACCCATCCCCACCCAGGATCTGTAGAGCCCCCAGGGCCTACATCACAGGTCAACTCCTCCCTCTCTCACAGGTATCATCCTGGAAGTGCCCGTTACCTCCCAGAAGCCTCCTACACACACTTGTCCAGCTCAGAGACTGCTTCCTGGGGAACCCAAGACTGCACACAGGTTCCTCCCTGACCCTGAGTTCCCAGGACACGTTGAGGTGTGGTACATCAAAGGCCATTGATTAATACATTGAAAACTACACGGATGAACCTGACTGCTGGGACTTCTCACCATGATCCCGAATTCAAACAGCCCAGACCCAATTCCCAGAAGTACAATTAGTTCCTCAGGTCATAGGCACCAATTTGAATTCTGAAATATGATTGCTACGGAGATATATGACCTATGGCCCTCAACTCCTGAGTCTTCTTTTAACAGGTGAGCCACTGAGTGGGGTGGTCAGGACTCTGGGCTGTGGACTCCACTTGCAAAAAGCTACCAGCCGGCAGGGAGGCGGCCAGGTGTGCAGACAGGGCGAGCTGGCTTTCCACTGTGCTGCTCTATTTTCAGGAAGGAAGGAAAGGACTGGGAGAATCTTATCAGCCCCCAAAGCAGCATGTTTCCTCCCCACAGGTGTGTTATCAGGAGTGGGACCGCGGCACACAGACACCATGGTTTCTCGGTCCCTGCTGGTGCCTTCCTACCCATTTCCACCACTTTGCTTTGTGTAAAACACAGATCCCTATGGCTTTCTACTTTCAAAATCTGTAATGGCTGGGAAGGTAAGTTAACAAAGGAACTTGGGGAGCAATGAGGTGGCATCCACTAAAACAAGACAAAACCAAACCCCGCAAAAACTTCAATCAACTCAGACCTGACCATGTCACTCCTCAGAATCCAGCCTAGAGAAAGACTCACACAGGGCCTGAAGAGGAATGCACAGATGTCAGGTGAGAGCAACACTTATGAGGCCAGGTGTGGTGGCTCATACCTACAATCTTAGCACTCGGGGAGGCCAAGGCAGGTGGATTGCCTGAGCTCACAGGTTTTTGAGACCAGCCTGAGCAAGAGCAAGACCCCGTCTCTAAAAAATAAGTGGGCATTGTGGCAGTCACCTAAAGTCCCAGCTATTTGGGAGGCTGAGGCAAGAGAATCGCTTGAGCCAGATGTTGCTGTGAGCTGTGACACCACGGCACTCTACCAAGGGCAGCAAAGTGAGACTTTGTCTCAAAAAACAAAAAAAAACTTAGGGGTAAATAACCTACATTCTGCCACCTCAGGGAATACTATGCAGAGGTTAAAAAGAAAAGAGAAGATAACACCAAGCACAAATCTCCAACACATGTATTAATAGCTCAGGAAGAATAGGCAAGTTGCAAGTTACAAAAGCATGTTGCAAAATAATACATTCAGTATGGCAACATTTATGTTAAAAAAACATACATTAAAAGATACTCATAATGGGGGCGGCGCCTGTGGCTCAGTGAGTAGGGCACCAGCCCCATATACCGAGGGTGGCAGGTTCAAACCCGGCCCTGGCCAAACTGCAACAAAAAAATAGCTGGGCGTTGTGGCGGGCACCTGTGGTCCCAGCTACTCAGGAGGCTGAGGCAAGAGAATCACTTAAGCCCAAGAGTTGGAGGTTGCTGTGAGCTGTGATGCCATGGCACAAGGGCAATAAAGTGCGACTCTGTCTCTACAAAAAAAAAAAAAAAATACCCATATTGGGCGGTGCCTATGGCTCAGTGGGTAGGATGCCGGCCCCCATATACCGAGAGTGGCAGGTTCAAACCCAGCCCCGGCCAAACTGCAACAAAAAATAGCCAGGTGTTGTGGTGGGCACCTATAGTCCCAGCTACTCGGGAGGCTGAGGCAAGAGAATCACCTGAGCCCAAGAGCTGGAGGTTGCTGTAAGCTGTGATGCCGCGGCACTCTACCAAGGGTGACAGCTTGACACTCTGTTTCAAAGAAAAAAATATACCCATATAGGCTGGACATGGTGGCTTATGCCTGGAATGCTAGCACTCTGGAAGGCCGAGGCTTGTGGATTGCTTTAGCTCACAAGTTCCATACCAGCCTGAGCAAAAGCGAGACCCTGTCTCTACTAAAATTAGAAAACTAAGGCAAGAGGATCACTTGAGCCCGAGTTGGAGGTTGCAGTGAGCTATGATGCTACGACACTCTACCCAGGGCAACAACTTGAGATTCTGTCTCTCTCTCTCTCTATATATATATATACACACATATACTTTATGAGTACACTAAGGTCTATAAATACACAGAGAAAGACCTAGAAGGACATATGCTAAGCTCAAGGCAACATAATCCTTTACTCCGGAAAGGATTATGGAGGTGTAGGAATTGTTATAGCAAAACGAATTTTTTTTTAGGCAGAGTCTCACTGTGTCACCCTCAGTAGAGTGCTGTGGCATCACACTTCACAGTAACCTGAAATTGCTGACCTCAAGCAATCCTCTTGCCTCAGCCTCCCAAGTAGCTGGGACTATAGGTGCCCCCCATAGTATCCAGCTAGTTTTTCTATTTTCTAAAAGGAATTTTAGCTATTTAGAAAGTTACAAATAATTTTTTAAAGGAAGCTGTTTTCATGTATTATTTAACATAACCAATGACCTCAGCCCACCTTACCCACATCCTCCTAAAAGGTAAAACGTCATCAACGGCATCTCATTGCAGACACATTGAGCAGAACACAGCATTTCCCCTGAACTCCAGATTGCCATATTTAGCTGCCACTGGAGGTCTTCACAGGCTTTGCCCTGAGTTACTGATGCTTCCGCTAAAACCTGCTTTTGCTCTTTTTCCCATCTCACGACATGACAAATCCATCTCCCTGATAGCTTAGACTGAGACTTGAAGTCTTTTCTGGTTCCCTTCTTTCTTTCCTACCCATGTAGCCAATCCAACAACAAATCCAGCTGGCCCTATCTTCACAGTGCCAGCATCAGTCCCCTTCTTCAGCACCTCCATGGCTACTGCCCAAGCCACTATCATCTCTCACAAGGACTCTGCAGCAGCCCCTGTGGCTCTCAGTGGTTGGTCATTCTCTGCACACCTAGCTTTACTGGACTCCAAAGTCTGTGCTTGTCACCTTTACTATTAGGTCCCCCCAAGAAACTGCTACTTCTGAGACTTCAGCATGAGCTGTAGTACTGGCTTGGTGCCTGTAGCTCAGTGGCTAAGGTGCCAGCCACATACACTGGAGCTGGCGGGTTCGAACCCAGCCTGGGCTGGCCAAACAACAATGACAACTACAGCCCCCCCCCCCAAAAGACAGGCATTGTGACAGGCACCTGTATTCCCAGCTACTTGTGAGGCTAAGACAAGAGAATGGCTTAAGCCCAAGAGTTGGAGGTTGCTGTGAGCTGTGATGCTACAGTACTCTACTGGGCAACACAGTAAAACTCTGTCTCAAAAAAAAAAGAAAGAGCTGCAGTACCTGCCAAGTCACCAAAGAAACAGGTAAACAAAACCACTAAGGACTTCAGAGCACTGGTCAGGGACTAGATCAAGGTGATGACATAAGGTGGGTCCCTGGGCCCTTTGGCTTGAGTTACTGGCCAGTCCTCATTGACAACCACAAGTGAAGTCACCCTGGGACAGTATGGCCAAGTGAAAGGAGCAGAGTGCTAGCAATACGAGCTTCAGTATTGGACAAGTCAGGATCAAGCCTGGCTCCTCTCTTCATTAGCTGTGTGACTTGGGGCCTTTCTTCTTTCTAAAATGTGCAGCAGCTAGCCTTGGATATCACTGTCCCATAACTCTGTGGTCAACCAACTCCTGGGCTACAGAGTGGTTCAGGTCCAGGGATGATATGAACTGGGCTGAATAGCAGGAGGTGAGTAGTGGGCGAGCTAGTGAAGCTTTATCAGTATTTCCAGCCACTCCCCATGGTTCGCATCACTGCCTGAGCTCTGCCTCCTATTAGATAAGTGGTGGCATTAGATTCTTATAGGAGCACGAACCCTATTGTAAACTGATCATGTAAGAGATCTAGGTTGTGCACTGCTGATGAGAATTTAATGCCCTTCACCCCCAGTCTGTAGAAAAACTGTCTTCCATGAAACTGGTTCCTGGTGCCAAAAAGATTGGGGACCACTGCCAAAAACCACAAGGTTATAACACTGAGATTCTGGAGGCCACATGGGGATAGTGTGACCCCATCACTGGCCACGGGTGGTTGAACCAGGGGAGGCACCTGACCCAAGTGGAGCCAATAATCCTGAGAAATTTGGATTGAACGTTTAGGGCAAATCTGGTTCATCTCTTGAAAGGGGCTAAGGGGTGAGTAAACTCCAGAGTCACTGGTGGGAATATTTTCTGCTAGGTGAACTGAGAAAGCAAGTGAGCGAGAATGACATGGAGGCAGAGAAATATAAAGATAACAACTGTTGGGCAGTGCCTGTGGCTCAGTGAGCAGGGCGCTGTCCCCATATACTGAGGATGGTGGGTTCAAACCCAGTCCTGGCCAAACTGCAACAAAAAAATAGCTGGGCGTTGTTGCGGGCACCTGTAGTCCCAGCTACTTGGGAGGCTGAAGCAAGAGAATCACTTAAGCCCAAGAGTTTGAGGTTGCTGTAAGCTGTGACACCACAGCATTATACTGAGGGTGACAAAGTGAGACTCTATCTCCAAAAAAAAGGAAAAAAGCAACTGTAGCAAGGGGACTTTCTGGGATCCTAGAGAGGTTCATCTGTTCTTGACACTCATAGGCACCCCCATTCTGTGACACATGCCCACTTCAGAGCATTGTGATAAAGTGATAGAGTTCCTGGCCGGCACCTGTGGCTCAGTGAGTAGGATGCTGGCCCCATATACGGAGGGTGGCGGGTTCAAACCTGGCCCCAGCCAAACTGCAACAACAACAACAACAACAACAAATTGCTGGGTGTTGTGGTGGGCATCTATAGTCCCAGCTACTCAGGAGGCTGAGGCAAGAGAATCACTTAAGCCCAAGAGCTGGAGGTTGCTATGAGCTGTGATGCTACGGCTGGCACTCTACCGAGAGTGACAAAGTGAAACTCTTGTCTCTAAAAAAAAAAAAAAGTGATAGAGTTCCCCTTCTGCTAAAGGTGAGTTAGTTAGTTAGTTTGTTTATTTATATTTTTTTAAGATAGTCTCAAGCTGTTATCCTGGGTAGAGTGTCATGGTGTCACAGCTCACAGCAACCTCAAATTCTTGGGCTCAAGTGATTCTCTTGCCTCAGCCTCCCAAGTAGCTGGGACTACAGGCACCGGCCAAAATGCCTGGCTATTTTTTGTTGTTGTTGTTGTTGCAGTTTTTGTTGTCGTTTTAGCATATTGGGGCTGGGTTTAAACCTGCCAGCCTTGGTATATGTGGCCGGTGCCCTACTCACTGAGCAACGGGTGTTGCCTATTTATTTATTTATTTATTTTTTAAGACAGAGTCTCACTTGGTTACACTTGGTAGAGTGCCGTTGTGTCTTCACAGCTCACAGTAACCTCAAACTCTTGGGCTCAAGCAATTGTCTTGCCTCAGCCTCCTAAGTAGCTGGGGCTACAAGCACCGCTACAATGCCTAGCTATTTTTTAGGTGAGCAAGGTCTCGTACTGGCTCAGGCAATCCACCTGCCTCAGCCTCCCAAGTGCTGGGATTACAGGTGTGAGCCACTGACCCTGTCCCTATTTTTTCACCTTTATTTATTTATTTATTTATTTATTTTGAGTCAGAGTCTCACTACGTCGCCCTCAGTGGAGTACTGTGGTGTCATAGCTCACAGCAACCTCAAAGTCTTAGGCTCAAGCGATTCTCCTGCCTCAGCCTCCCGAGTACCTAGGACTAAAGGCACCCACCACAATACATGTCTATTTTTATTTTATTTATGTATTCATTTTTTTAGAGACAGAGTCTCAGTTTGTTGCCCTCAGTAGAGTGCTGTGATGTCCCAGCTCACAGCAACCTCTAGCTCTTGGGGTTAGGCGATTCTCTTGCCTCAGCCTCCCAGTAGCTGGGACTACAGGCACCTACCACAACAACCAGCTTTTTTGTTGTTGTTATTGCAGTTTGGCTGGGGCCAGGTGTGAACCGGCCACCCTTGGTAGATGGGGCCGGTGCCCTACTAACTGGGCCACAGATGCTGCCCCACACAGCTATTTTTAGAGATGAATCTTGCTCTTGCTCAGGCTGGTCTCAAATCAGTAAGCTCAGGCAATCCATCCACCTCGGCCTCCAGTGCTGGGATTACAGGTGTGAGTCACTGCACCTGGCCTTGAGTTAATTTATTTATTTTTTGAGACAGAGTCTTACTTGTCATCCTCAGTAGAGTGCTGTGGCATCTTGGGCTCAAGCAATTCTCTTGCCTCAGCCTCCCAAGTAGCTAGAACTACAGGTGCCTGCCACAACTCTCAGCTATTTTTTAGAGACAGGGTCTCGCTCTGGCTCAGGCTGGTCTCAAACCTGTGAGCTCAGGCGATTCACCTGGCTTGGCCTCCCAGAGTGCTGGGATTACAGGCATGAGACACTATGCCTGGCCAATGTTGTGGTATTTTTTTTTTTTTTTTTTTTTTTTTTTGAGACAGAGCTTCAAGCTGTTGCCCTGGGTAGAGTGCCATGGCATCACAGCTCACAGCAACCTCCAACTCCTGGGCTCAAGTGATTCTCCTGCCTCTGCCTCCCAAGTGGCTAGGACTACAGGCGCCCGCCACAATGCCTGGCTATTTTTTGGTTGCAGCCGTCATTGTTGTTTGGCAGGCCCAGGCTGGATTTGAACTTGCCAGCTCAGGTGTATGTGGTTGGTGCCTTAGCTGCTTGAGCCACAGGTGCCAAGCCTTGAGTTTATTTTTTTTAACCAAGTCCTAAGTAATGCACATACTTACCTTGCAGAGTTGCTATAAGTGATAAAAGTAAAATATGAAAGACCCTTACCTCAGTGCCTGGCCCATGACAAGTAACATGCAATACATAGTTGCTAATGTTAATATTATAATGAAGCCACAAGGACATAGTATTACAGGAACTGGACAAATTAATCATCTTGTCCAGTCATCTAAATTACTCTTCCCGGGAAGGGTGGCATGCCACGGGGATCTGTCCTTGGTCTTATCCCAGGCCATAATTTTATCAATGGCTGGGTATGACTGTTGAAGCTGTTTATTAAGTCTGTGGATAACATTCAGATGGGAGGCACACAGAATAAAGCAGATGACGGAATCTGGGTTTAGGTCAATTTCTTTAGGCTAGAGATGGAGCAAGAACAGCTTGATAAAATGCATCACGGTCAAGGTAAAGGTCCTATACAAGGGGAAATAGAGGAAGGAAGTGTGGCTTGAGCAGAGTTCATGAGACAAAAGACAGGGCTTTAGCTGATGTGCTCAGTATGAGCTAACAGTATGATGTAGCTGCCAAAAACTATGACCACCACAGCACACATAAGACTGTGTTAAAAATATTTGCTCAGACTAAGAGAGAGGAAGGGCACTGACATGTTTCAGCATCTACTGTGTGCCATACGTCACAGGGAACACTTGACATCCACTATTTCAATTTAAATGCTCATTAACCCGATAAGGTAGGTGTTATTATCATTACCCCATTCTGACAGGTAGGGATACTGAGGTGGAGAAAGGTGAAGAAACTTGACCAAAGTGGTATAGAGCAGAGACAGTATTTGAACCCAGGCCTGACTAGAAAGGGCACTCCATTGCTATATTCTTCTTTATTTTTTTTGAGACAGTCTCATTTTATCACCCTCGGTAGAGTGCTATGGTGTGACAACTCACAGCAAACTCCAACTCCTGGGCTTAGGTAATTCTCTTGCATCAGCCTCCCGAGTAGCTGGGACTACAGGCACCCACCACAATGCCCAGCTATTTTCTTGTTGCAGTTTGGCCAGGGCTGGGTTTGAACCCACCATCCTCGGTATATAGGGCTGGCGCCCTATCCACTGAGCCATAGGTGCCGCCCC
>NW_003852491.1:5542678-5546353 GCF_000181295.1 Otolemur garnettii | reverse complement strand
AAAAAAAAAAAACAGTATCCAGAAAGAAGAAAACAGGAAATCATAGTATACAGAAGAGCACATATCCACAAATCACCAAACATTCTAGGAAAACCAACTTCCATGAGTAAGAGGGACCAGTTTAATACATAGAAGAATAACAACTAATCAAACAGACATAACAATGCAAGCAGAGACATTTTTAATACAGTAGAAACATCATAGTTGACCATCCCCCTGCAGTGACCATCCCCTTAAGTTGAGTTAATTTCATAGACTGGACATGCATCACATGTGGTACAGTTGGCCTAGTTGTTAGTACAAGAGGCCTAGGTCCTTATGTTGACTACCTCTGCATGTTGACCATTTTGTTGCAGTTCCTTGGGTGGTCAAATTACAGAGGTTCTACTGTATATAAAATATCAGAGAGTGGGCAGTGCCTATGGTTCAGTGGGTAGGGTGCGGCTCCATATACCAAGGGTGGCGGGTTCAAACCCAGCCCCAGCTGAACTGCAATAACAAAAAAAAAAAAAAAAAAAAGCCAGGTGTTACAGTGGGTGCCTGTAGTCCGAGCTACTTGGGAGGCTGAGGCAAGAGAACCATCTAAGCCCAGGAGTTGAAGGTTACTGTGAGCAGTGTGATGCCATGGCACTCTACCCAGGATGATAAAGTAAGACTATGTCTCTACCAAAAAAAAAATTATCAGAGTGATAAGAAAAGATATTGAATCTATTAAGTAAGAACAGCTTATTATGGAAAGAATTAATAGAAATCACAAACAAAATATTTGATCATTAAAATTTAAAAAATCTGGCTCAAGGCCTGTGGCTCAAGCAGCTAAGGCACCAGTTGCATACACCTGTATACGGGTTCGAATCCAGCCTGGGCCTGCCAAACAACAATGATGACTGCAACAAAAAGTAGCCAGGCATTGTGGTGGGCACCCGTCATTCCAGCTACTCAGGAGGCTGAGGCAAGAGAATCGCCTAAGCCCAGGAGTTTGAGGTTGCTGTGAGCTGTGATGCCACAGCACTCTACCAAGGGGCGACATAGTGAGACTCTGTCTCAATAAATAAATAAATAAATCACAAGATGCTGAAGGACAGAATAGATACAGAAAGAAAATTAGTGATCTGGAAAATCAAGCAGAGTCAATACCCAAAACAGGAATAAGGGCAAAGTAGACCAGCAAAAATATAAAAAGCTGGTAATATTACTATTGGCAAGAATTTAGAGAGATAGTCTTTCTCAAATATTTTTGATAGAAGTGTATTTCCAGATTTCTTGTAACATGAACCAAAGAAATCCCTAATAAGCAAATTACAGTCACTGGCAAAATCTGGCCAGCTACCTATTTTTGCAAATAAAGTTTTATTGGAACACTGCCACACTCATTCATTTACATAATGACTACAGCTGCTTTTGTGGTCAATGGCAGAGTTAAGAGGTTGTGACAGAGTCTGTGTAGCCCACAAAGGCTAAAATATTTATTTTTTGATTCTTTACCAAACAATTTGCTGATTCTTGGTTTAGGCCATTGTTAGTTGGGTTTTATGCTATGTGTGGAAAATGTACTCCTAACTGAAATAATGAATAGAGCTACATAATTAGAAAAAGCTCTAGAAAGATGAATATCCAATTGATAATAGTAATTATTTCTGGGGAGGGGAAAGAGATTTGGGATAAATTTTAAGGGGAATTTTTATTTAATGTGAAAACTTGAAAACTTCTTAAAAATGACAGGAAACTAAAAAAAAAAGGCAGTGAACTCAAAATTTGCAATTTGAATTTTCTGATAATTAAAGGTTTATACCACAGTGACAAAGAACAAACTACTTATGATTTTTTTTTCTTTTTTCTTATTTTTGAGACAGCATTTCATTCTCTGCTCTGGGTAGAGTGCATGGTGTCATAGTTCACAGCAAACTCAAACTCTGGGGCACAGGCCATCCTTTTGCCTCAGTCTCCTGCGTAGCTGGGACTACAGGTCCAACAATGCCCAGCTAGTTTTTAGAGACGGGGTCTCACTCTTGCTCAGGCTGGTCTTGAACTGCTAAGCTCAAACAATCTACCCACCTCAGCCTCCCAGAGTGCTGGAATTACAGGCATGAGCCACCATGTCTGGTCTTATGTTTTTTTTTAGACAGTCTCACCTGGTCACCCTTAGTAGAGGGCTGTGACATCTTAGCTCACAGCAACCTTAAACTCTTGGGTTCAAGTGATCCTCTTGCCTCAGCCTCCCAAGTAGCTGGGACTACAGGCACCCACCACAATGTCTGGCTATTTTTTTAGAGAATAGGGTCTCACTCTGGCTCAGGCTGTCTTGAACCTGTGAGCTCAGGCAATCCACCTGCCTTGGCCTCTCAAGTGCTAGGATTATAGGCCTTAGCCACCATGCCGAGCCCCTACTTAGAATTTTTAAAATAGAGACCACTCCTTATGAAAAACCAGTGATACATTAAAAAATGAGTCTCACAGATACATTTAGCAAAAAGAAAAAGACAGGAAAATTATGCTGTTTATAGGAAGTTCGAATACAGAAAAAACTAATCTATGTTGTCAAGATAGTGGTTACCCTTGGAGAGGTATTAAATGGGAGAGAACATGTGAAAACCCTTTATTTTTATATATTTTTTTGAGACAGAGTCTCACTTTATCACCCTCTGTAGAGTGCTGTGATATCATAGCTCACAGCAACCTCCAACTCCTGGGCTTAGGCAATTCTCTTGCCTTAGCTTCCTGAGTAGTTGGGACTACAGGCAACTGTCACAACGCCTGGCTATTCTTTTTATTGCAGTTTGGCTGGGGCCAGGCTTAAACCTACCACCCTCAGTATATGGGGCTGGCACCCTACCCACTGAGCCATAGGCGCTGCCGTGAAAACCCTTTAAATATGAATTTAAAAAAACTATATAGTTAAGATTTTCCACTTTATTGTACATAAGTGATACCTCAATAAATAAATTTTAAAATAATGGAAGGAATTTTTGTTTTTTTTTTGAGACAGAGTCTCACCACATTGCCCTTGGTAGAGGCTGTAGCGTCACAGCTCACAGCAACCTCAAACTCTTGGGCTTAAGCGCTTCTCTTGCCTCAGCCTCCCAAGTAGCTGGGACTACACATGCCCACCACAATGTCCAGCTATTTTTTGTTGCAGTTGTCATTGTTGTTTAGCAGGCCCGGCCGGGTTCAAACCTGCCAGCCTGGGTGTATGTGGCTGGTGCCATAACCACTATGCTATGGGTGCCAAGCCCATAGTACAGTTTCAGCTCCATTCTTCAGGTGAGGAAACTGAGGCACAGAGAGGTTATATAACTTGCCAAAGACTACACAGCTTCTAAGTGGTAGAGCCGGGATGTAAAGCCAGGCGGTCTCATCCAGGCCCCTGCCCTGCCCTGGACCACTCTCTCATTCTCTTTCTTATATGCCATCCCTGGGAATCGACAAAGGGCATCGACAAAACAGGAGTGTCCAAAGAATATTTTTTAAAATGGTTTAGGGTTCTGTATTTAAAGAAAAGAAAGTGCGAAAAGAAGTCCAGAACTTTGTTGAACTTCTCTATACTTATTTCATGGATTTTGTTTTGAATTATACAGTGGGCTCAGCGCCTGTGGCTCAAGCGGCTAAGGTGCCAGCCACATACACCTAATCAAATCCCCAGCCCGGGCCCGCCAAACAACAATGATGGCTGCAACC
>NW_003852491.1:5540549-5542652 GCF_000181295.1 Otolemur garnettii | reverse complement strand
ACCCAAAAAAAAAAAAAAAGAATTATACAGTGGTGGTAGGAGGAAGGCATATAATTTCTTTAGTGACGGCTGCTGCTTCTTTTTTTTTTTTTTTTGAGAGAGAGAGGGTCTTGCTCTGTTGCCCAGGCTAGAACGCAATGAAAACATCATACCTCACTACAACCTCAAATTCCTAGGCTCAAGCAATCTTCCTGCCTCAGCCTCCCAAATAGCTAGGTGTGTGCCATCCCAGAGGGAGAGATGGGGGTCTTACTGTGTGGCTTACTGGCTCCTAGCCTCAAGTGATCCTCCCACCTTTGAATCTCAAGGTGCTAGCTAGGACAGGTGGGAACCAGTGCTCCCAGCCTTCAGTGGCTTCAAACTGGAATCCAATAGTTAATTCATTGGGGTGGGGAAGATATCAGACTATCTCTACTTGTCAGATGAGAAAACTGAGGCTCACATGTGTCTGGCAGTTGTTGCCCCTGCCCAGCCAAGGGTCCTCCTGCCTAGCTCTGAATGGGCAACAGGGTCCTAGGGAGTCCTGGGGGATAGGAGATAAAGCGACATGTTCTTGCCATTTTGTACAGACCATAGGGTATCGGCTCAGCCTGGCACATGCTGTATTAATTGGGGTAGGTCATCTCACTGCTCTAAGCCTGGATTTCCTCTCATGAAAGGTGAGGATACTATTGTTCACCTTGCCAAGGTGTTGTGAGGAGCAAATAAGACAATGGACACGAACGTGATTTTTAACAATTGTGCCATCTGTTTCACTGCTCCCATTGCCCAGTGGCCATGGTGTGGACAGTACTTACTTTAAGCCTGCCCACTATCCTTTGGCTTTCTTCTGGCAATAGTCTCTTGATTTTCCTTTGGGAAAACACCCTTTCCTTACCATATGCTTAGAGTGGGATTCACCCCACCCCACCCTGGTCTCTAGGACAAATACACAGTGGATGGATTTCCTCAATCTGTGGATGTAGCTGGACTGTCACCCTTGGAGATTGCTTCCTTTTTGCTGAAGTTGCTGAGAGAATTACACTAATGACAAGAAGGAGAAGGGAAAGAAGAGAAATGGCAGCACCTATCACTTACTCAGGGCTTAAGATGTGTCAGGCACTGTTGTAGGCACCTGTGATTCCCCCAGTGAGGAAGATGCTGTTATTGTACCCTCATATATAGGAAGAATCTGAAGCTCAGAGGCAGTTAGGCTGCTTGGGTAGGTGACGAGTCAGCATTCATGCCCAAGCCTTTTGGTCCAGTGCCTGAGCTTCTTCCCCTAGGCTGTCTGGCCTCTATGCTATAAGCCTGGGGCTACTGGTGGCCATCTTGCCACTAAGTGGGAACAGCCTGCTGGAGAATGGATCAGCCATGGGAGAAGGCAGAATTGAGAGGGACCAAGTCAGGGCACCTAGATCCAGCCATGCCTAATGTCTACCCTTGAAGTTTTTAGCTAAGTGAGGCAACAAATTCAATTTTTTGTTGACACTGTTTTGAGGAGGGATTCGATCATTTAAAGAGTCTGAGAGACATGGCTTGTAGACTCTATTAATAAAGTTGCAATCGGCCAGGTACGGTAGCTCACACCTGTAATCCCAGCACTTGGGAGGCCAACACAGGGAGATCACCTAAGTTCAGGAGTTCAAGACCAGCCTGAGCTACAGTGAGACCCCATTTCTAGAAATAGTTGGGCATTATGAAAGGTGCCTGTCATCCCAGCTACTTGGGAGGCTGAGGCAAGAGATCACATGAGCCCAAGAGTTGGAGGTTGCTATGAGCTGTGATGCCACGGCACTTTACCCAGGGCGACAGCTTGAGGCTCTGTCTCAAAAAAGGAAAAAAATAAAATAGTTGAAGTCATAGAACCATTGGGTCTTGTCAGACTTGGAGGATCATTGAGGAAACAAAGGCCCAGCACAGGGAGAACCAGTTCAGGGGCACCAGCCTGGACTGGACTTCACATGGTCCTACATTTTCATGACCCTCAACCTGCCCCACTAGACTGAGGAACTCTTTTTCACAAGGCTGTTTTAAGACTGGAGAAATAAGGCTCGGCGCCTATAGCTCAACCGGCTAAGGCGCCAGCCACGTACACCTAAGGTGGCAGGTTCGAATCCCCAG
>NW_003852491.1:5530777-5540222 GCF_000181295.1 Otolemur garnettii | reverse complement strand
TTTTTTTTTTTTTTTTTTGCAGTTTTTGGCCAGGGTTGGGCTTGAACCCACCACCTCTGGCATATGGGGCCGGTTCCCTGCTCCTTGTGCCACAGGCACTACCCACCATTCTCTTTTCTAATCATACTGCATATTCCATCAAGTGATTTTGGAGGGTAGAGTGAGGAGGTAAAGGGAGACACTTTAAAGGCAATTTCATGCCTAAGATCTAAGGATAGAGAAAACTTTGATGATGCTCTACTGAAGGGCACATTGCTTATCCAAAACAGACTCGGGAAGGGGAAGCTGTCAACATTATCTCTTTCTGGTCACAATTTGCAGTTCTCTGATGGGTTTTTCCTAGAGTTTAATCTTGTGCTGGAAGCTAAGCTGATACCAGAAAGGTTTTAGACATGTCAATCTCCTGCCTGGCATTTTATCAGAAATTGATTCTCTTTGCTTTTCAAGGCTCGAGCCTTGGCCTTGTTGTTGTCGTTAAACCTGGGATCTGGGTACTGTGTTTGCGTACACATCTGAAGTGCCCAACCTGATTGCAGGGGACCCAGAGCAGACTGGGGATTCAGATTCGAGGAATTCTCACAGGAAGGGATTATGTGCCATTCTTTCATCCACCAAAGGGGTGAGTGACACTGGCCTAACCCGGGTCCTGCTCTTTTTTGGCAAGACTTCTCTACCTCTGACTTTGAGGGGATTAGCTTTTTATTTTTTAATTTTATTTATTTTTAGAAGTTATTTTATTTTTATTTATTTATTTTTGGCCGGGGCTGGGTTTGAACCCGCCACCTCTAGCATATGGGACTGGCTCCCTACCCTTTGGAGCCACAGGCACCACCTGGGATTAGCTTTTTAAACAGGATATTTTCCCTCTACCGGTCCTAAATTATAATCCTTAACATTTATTGAGTTCCTAGTATGTGCTATATATGGTTCTAAGTACTCTACACTTATAAACTCTCTGAATCCTTACCACTGACTGCCCTGTACCACAGGTTCTCTCTCACCCCTGCCCTCTGGAAGGGGAAGTCAAGTCACAGAGAGGGTAAGTAACCCACCTGAGTGGCAGAGCTAGTCTAGGAATGCAGGCTGTTCATGGGCTCAACTCTTTTGCTGCACAGCTTCTAACCCTGCCTTGTGACTTATTGCCCTGCATAAATCAGAAGTTGTCAATGTCACCAGGGCCCCAATTTTCCAAGTTCTCAAAGCTGCAGAGCTCAAGACTTGAAGAAGCAGAAAGACTGACAACAATAATTTCACAACAGGGAGTGGTGCATTTGGCAACTAGATCTAAAATAGATTTAGTTCTTCTCTGCCCAGAAATATGAACTAAAAGGTTTTGTTCCAGTAAGAGTGCAGACTTGGAATGTCAGCTGTCATATCAGGCTCTTTGTAATGCAGCACCAGCAGCTTGCATTTTCTTTTTTTTTTTTTCCTTAAAACAAAAATTAAACAAAGCAATTGAGATCTGTAAATATGAAAGGGAAAGCTCCTGATGCCCCAGAAGGCTGAAGGTGCCAGAACACTGAGAACAGAACTGAGGAAAGGGGAGGAAGTACCTGCTGTTTGCTCACTAGTAGAGTCTGAAATGCATAGGAAGGGCCCTTAGTCCTGCTGCAATCAGGAGCCAGTTGCTTCGGGCTAAGGGCCATGAGATGACTTGCAGAAATCAAGGTTGTTCTCAAGTACACTTTCCTGCTCCACCCTCTCTGAGACAAGTGAACTAGGGAGCTCTAGGAGTGGCCACTGAATTGCTCAATTGTGGACACCTCAGACAAGGACAACTACACTTGAATGTGACCAGCCTTCTACGAATTGCCTGGAACAAAAAGCTCTGTTAGGAGATGAATTAGAAATAGCAATTTAGATAAAGCACATACTCTTTCATCCACTAATTCTACTTTTATGAATTTAACCTTTGGGGCTCAGTGCTTGCGGCACAGTGGTTACAACACCAGCCACATGCACCAAAGCTGGCAGGTTTGAACCCGGTCTGGGCCAGCTAAACAATGACACTTGCAACAGTAACAAAAAAAAAAAAAAAATTGTTGGGCGTTGTGGTGGGTGTCTATAGTCCCAGCTACTAGGGGGGCTGAGGCAAGAGAATCGTTTGAGCCCAAGAGTTTGACCTTGCTGTGAGCTGTGATATCATGCACTCTATGGACGGTGACAGCAAGACTCTGTCTCAAAAAAAAAAAAAGAATTTAACCTTTGGCTATTCCTGCACATATACACAGGGATGTCTGTTTTAGAATATTCTTATAATAGCAAAAGACTATTAATAGCCTAGACACTCATTAAGTGGGAACTAGTAATTCATTTATGTAATTACTGAGTAGCAAACACTGATCTGAACTGACATGAAATTATTCCCTTTATCCCACCTACTAGGGACAGTCATATTTTGATATATATATGCTTTTGATTATAAAGTGCTTTTCCAGGCCTTACTGGGATTGTGTTACTTTCTAAATCCAATAAACAATTACGTTGGGCTGGGCACAATGGCTCATGCCTGTAATCTCAGCACTCTGGGAGGCCAAGGCAGGTGTATTGCCTGAGTTCAGGAGTTTGAGAGCAGCCTGAGCTACAGGGGGACCCCACCACTAAAACTAGTAGGGTATTATGTTAGGTGCCTGTAATCACAGCTATTCAGAAGGCTGAGACAAGAAAATTGCTTAAGTCCAAGAGTCTGAGGTTACTGTGAGCTATGATGCTACAGCATTCTATTGGGGGTGACAAAGTGAGACTCTGTCTCAAAAAAAAAAAAGATTATGCTCCTATACCTCCATGATGGAATACTATGCAGCTGTGAAAAGAACAAAGCTTATCCACAATGTCCTGCTATGGAAGGATATCTCCAAGACACATGGTTAAATGAAAAAAAAAAAAATCAGGAACAAAACAATGTATATTATAGTCTATCATGTTAAATAAGAGAAAGGGTTATGTGGGTGTGGATAGATAAAGGTGATAGAACATATGTGTTGTACATAGTTCCACAGCTGTAGAATATTTCTGGAAAGATGCATGAAAAATGGATCACAGTGGCTGCCTCTTGGGAGGGGAGCTAAAGGCTGTCAGGAGCATTGTATCCCCTAGTACTGTCACAGGGGCATCCGACCTGCGGCCCCTGGGCCACATGCAGATTATTTAAGGACTATTTTATTTGTTTATTTGTTTGTTTTTTGAGAACAGAGTCCCACTTTGTTGCCTTTGGTAGAATGCCGTGGCATCATAGCTCACAGTGACCTCAAACTCTTGGGTTTAAGTGATTCTCTTGCCTCAGCTTCCTGAGTAGCTGGGACTACAGGCACTTGCCACAATATCAGGCTATTTTTTAAAGAGGGGGTCTCACTCTTGTTCAGGCTGGTTTCAAATTCCTGAGCTCAAGCAATCCACCAGCCTTGGCCTCCCAGAGTGCTAGGATCACATGAGTGAGCCACTGTGCCCTGCCTTGAGGACTATTTTGCTTATCTGTAAGGTCAGATATCAGGAAAAGTATGCATAGACTTTTTTTCCCTCTGATACAGAGTCTCACTATGTCGCCCTGGGTAGAATGCTATGGTGTCACAGCTCACAGCAACCTCAAACTCTTGGGCTTAAAAGATTCTCTTGCCTTAGCCTCCCAAGTAGCTGGGACTGCAGGCACCCACCACAACGCCCGGCTATTTTTTTGTTGCAGTTGACATTGTTTAGCTGGCCAGGGCCCAGTTCAAACCCGCCACCTATGGTGCATGTGGTCGGCGCTGTAACCACTTGCACAGACCTTTGCTTTTGCTCATAAGCTTTCAATAGTATTTGTGTATTTACTGTGTGGCCCAAGACAACACTGATTCTTCCAATGTGTGACAGAAAAGGAAAAAGGTCAAACACCCCTACGTCTTGAGTATTGATTACCCAGGCCAATCAGACTCTATCTCTCTGCCCTCTGACCTGGGCTTATCAAGAAGGAACAGTTAATAAAGAAAAGCATTCCAAACTGCATATGGAAGCAACACACTGTATCCTATGATAGAATTAATGTACACAATTATGATCTAATAAAAAATAAATTTAAAAAATAAATAAAGAAAATAAAGAAAAGCATCAAAACAGCAACAAGGTGTTGCTGTGGAGGTGCTCCTCCTCCACAGAGGAGTGGAGGCACATTTGTGGTTGTACACTGAAGTGACAGAGAGGGCTGGGCAGATAACCTCACCCCTGGATCCTGTGCTTCCTCCTTTGCTATGTTCCCCTAAGATCTCTGTCTCCTCCTTTGCTTGGGAAAAATGAAAGGAGTCTCTAGTCATGCACTGGAAGTCTCTGCTAAGAGCAGGAAGTTGTCTGTGTGTGTGCACACATGTGTGCATGTGCATGCAGACAAGGGGAAGGCTTCACGTTTTCTAGGTGGATGAGTTAAATAAATGACTTTTGCAATCCTTTACAATGTCAGCTCCACAAATGAGTGTGCAGTCAAGAGCATTTGGGGGAATCTCTAATCAACTGCAAATGATGGCAGTCCATTATCAAGGGAGGCTCTCAGAGTGGTTAAGAACAGGGGCTCTGGGATTAGCCTGCCTGGTGCCCACTGGCTTAGGGACACACAGCCAGGAAGCAGGAAGGCTAGAGTCAGCCTACAGTCAGTCTAGCTGAAGTGACAGAGGCCCCTTTGCTAAGAAGTGCAATTGTGCTGCCTGCTCCCTGTTAATCCCTCTGTTAAAAGCTATGAACTCTGAATCACATAACTAACATTCATAAACACTTCCTGCACACTGAACACTGTGCTAGGTGCTTTACTATGTTATTGCCTTTAATCTGTATATCAGCTCTCCAAAGGGGGCATTATCACATGAAACTTGGGCAAGGTCACACTGCTAGGATTGCGGCAGAGCTGTTTGACTCCAGCACCGATCTGCTGCCCTCATAACTGTGGTGGGGACTGATGCATGCAGTCACCAGGGGCCTCTGTGGCTCTGTGTTACCGGTAGGAGGGCAGGTCTCCAACATCACACCTGTGAATCCCACAGTGCCCTGGGTACCAGCGAGGCTGCTGTGTAGATGGACTGGATGATGAATAAAGATTTCTTCCTCCTCTGCTATTTCCCTTTTTTATTTTTTAACACTGCATGATAAATATACTTCCTAATGATTTTTGAGTAAACTACAATGACCACAATTTCAAAATCATTAATAATTCATGACCAAAGGCCATAAACACTATATAATCTCTACAGGCAGGAACCATGAATACTCGTTAGAGATGAAGCTAAGAATATTTTTACCAGCTGAACCAAAAATATCTACTGACTTTAAGCCAACCATCCAAGTTATGGTATCCAGAAATGACTGAGACCTTTCCAACACCTCAGTTCAGGACACCTCTTCTAGGAAGTCTTCTTCTTTTTTTTTTTTTTTTAAGACAGTCTCACTCTGTCGTCCTTGGTAGACTGCCATGGCCTCATAGCTCACAGCAACCTCAAACTCTTGGGTTCAAGTGATCTCCTTGCTTCAGTTTTTCATTTATTTATTTATTTTTCAGTTTTTCATTTTTAATAGAGACAGGGAAGACTGTCTCATATTTAATAGAGACAGGGAAGATTGAGGATTGAGTAAGACTCGCTCTTGCTCAGGCAGGTCTCAAACTTGTAAGCTCAAGCAATCCACCTGCCTTGGCCTCCCAGAGGGCTAGGATTACAAGTGGGAGCCACCTCACCCGGCCCCCGGAAAGTCTTCTACCCCTCCGCCAGCCAGCGAACTTTATCTAGAGTGCCTTGTGATGTTTGCCATTCCCTTCTTTTTGATTTGTGCTTACTGGTACTGCCCCTTAGGAGCAAGCAGGCCATACACAGCGAAGCCCCAGGGTCCAGAGCAGAGGACCACCTGGATGAGTGCTGCACACCACATGAGAACTGGGTCTCACCCATGGCCACACATCAGAATCAATTTGGGGGGGGTGCAAAACTCTAACTCCTGACTTGCACCCCCAGAGATACTGATTTAACTGGTTTGGAAGCCTGGACATTGGAATATGTAAAAGCTCCCTGATAGGCTTGGTGCCTGTGGCTCAGCAGCTAGGGCACCAGCCACATACACCGGGGCTGGCAGGTTCAAACCCAGCTCCGGCCCACCAACCAACAATGACAACTACAACCGAAAAATAGTGGGGCGTTGTGGTAGGCACCTGTAGTCCCAGCTCCTTGGGAGGCTTAGGCAAGAGAATCATTTAAGCCCGAGAGTTTTAGGTTGTTGTGAGCTGTGATGGCAAGGCACTCTACCAAGGGCAACATAGTAAAACTATCTCAAAAAAGAAAAATAGCTCCCTGATAATTCTAATGTGCAACAGCTGGTGACCCACTGACATATAGCATTCAGCAGCACAGGACCTGGCACAAGGTGGCTGCTATGTTCCTGTTCACTGTGGAGCAGGTGCCAGGGGAGGGCAAGGATGGCAAATAAGAGGGTCCCCATCTAAAAAGGGGGCAGTTCTACTAACAACAGCCATTGCCCATCGGTGCCTTATAGAAAGAAGAATTTGGTGTCATCATTCTCCATTTTTCAAAGAAGCCAGAAGTCTGAGGGTTTTGGGTTTTTTTTTTTTGAGACAGAGTCTTAAGCTATCGCCCTAGGTAGAGTGCCGTGGTGTCAAAGGTCACAAGAACCTCCAACGTGGGCTCAAGCAATCCTCTTGCTTCAGTTTTTCAATTTTTAGTAGAGATGGAGTCTCATTTTTGCTCAGGCTGGTCTCAAACTCCTGAGCTTAAGCAAGCCCCCTGCCTCAGCCTCTCAGAGTGCTAGGATTACAGGCGTGAGCCACCATGCCGGGTAGAAGTCTATGTCTTTATGTAAATTGTGGACATCTAATTTTGAAAAATTATAATAGATTATGGTTCGGACACAATACACATTTGGGCTAAACGTGGCCTGGCAAGCTCATTGACAGCAGTCTCAGCCTGCCTTTGCTGTGTCGGCCTGTACAACCTCACTACAGAAGGAACATGATGCATGTCCCTGCCTGTTTGCTCCGACCTGCTCTGGGAAAGAGACAGCTTGCCTCTTCCCTGACTTTCATGTGATACAGCTTGATCTATACCTGGCTTCCAGTGTAAGACACAAGAGTGCCAGGAAGCCCAGATTTCCCAGACAAGAGGGGGAGGGATCCTGAAAGACGAGATGGGTAAAAAAGCCAAGTTATCATACATCAGATAAGTGTCCTGGCAGCTTGCTAGCAGTTCTTTTTCTATTTTTTTTTTTTTTTTTGAACCAAACAAAAGCCTTGTTAAGAGAGTCAGCACCCTCTTTTTCAGAGGGCCTGAAGCCATCTTAAATATTTCAGGGTTAAGCCTGGGTATTGTGATAAAATTTTCACCTTCCATTTTCTCTCATCTGAAGTACTTTCAGAAGATAAATTAGTTGAAATGCTCTCAGGTGACCAGCACATGGCAATTGAAAGTGGCAATTAGGGGCGACGCCTGTGGCTCAGTGGGTAGGACGCCAGCTCCATATATGGAGGGTGATGGTTCAAACCTGGCCCCAGCCAAACTGCAACAAAAAACATAGCTGCGCATTGTGGTGGGCACCTGTAGTCCCAGCTTCTCAGGAGGCTGAGGCAAGAGAATCACCTAAGCCCAGGAGTTGGAGGTTGCTGTGAGCTATGTGATGCCACAGCACTCTGCTGAGGGCAATAAAGTGAGACTCTGTCTCTACAAAAAAAATTAAAAAAAAAAAAAGTGGCAATTAGGGTAGCCCAGTTGCCAGAGGGACAGTGAGAGAGAGAAGGACAGGGTATCTCAACTAGCTCCCCACTGCCCTGCTCTGTTGTTTCCCAGCAAATTCCTTCCTTCCTCCACCCTTCTCTATATTGCAGAGATGGGATTTTGCTGTGTTGCCCAGGCTGATCTGGTACTCCTGGCCTCAAGCAGTCCTCCCCCCTTGGCCTCCCAAAGTGCTGGGATTACAGGCATGAGCTACTGTGCCTAGTCTCCAGATAATTTCTTTCTTTCTTTTTTTTTTTTTTTGTTGTTGTTTTTTTGAGACAGAGTCTCAAGCTGTCACCCTGGGTACAGTGCTGTGGCATCACGGCTCACAGTAACCTCAAAGTCTTGGTTTTAAGTTATTCTCTTGCCTCAGCCTCCCAAGTAGCTGGGACTACGGGAGCTTTTGGGAGGTTGTAGTTTTCATTGTTGCATGGCAGGCTGGGCTGAATTCAAACCCACCAGCTACAGTGTATGTGGCTGGCACCCTAGCCACTTGAGCTACAGGTACTGAGCCCCCAGCTAATTTCTTAATGTATATAAATGGGATGCTGCTATTCTGTAACCAAAGGCCTGGGGTCAGTTTAATCAAGTCATTCCTTGGGGACTGGTCTCCTCCCTTGGTCATGGACTCAAGGGAGGCCTAAAGGCCCAGACTCACTCCTATTCTGACTCTTTCACCTCAGGGTCTCCAGAAGGACTTTGAGAGAAGACGGACACCTGCTCCTGCCTTCAGAGGAAAAGTCCTTACCATAAAGAGTGGGAGAATCCACCCTGGCTCAGCCTCTAGACTGCCCCCTTGAGCTGACATTTAGATCTTTCCAGCAGCATGGGAGTTCCTAAGGCTGCTCCCTGCCCTCCTCCCAGGTAAGTCAATTAAAATCA
The DNA here is from genome assembly GCF_000181295.1 of Otolemur garnettii. Taxonomy (NCBI): domain Eukaryota; kingdom Metazoa; phylum Chordata; class Mammalia; order Primates; family Galagidae; genus Otolemur; species Otolemur garnettii. Next base: position 5,531,610 of record NW_003852491.1, on the reverse strand, counting down.
GAAAACCTACACTGGCTGTTCTGGCTAAAGCTGAGAAAGGAAACAACAGGATAGATGGTGAAAGAGGAAGGCTCACGAGGCCCCTTGCGTACCTCCTCAGACCTGGCAGAGAGCTGAGAAGTGGAAGAATAAAAGGCTGAGTACTGTTGCCATTTTTGAGCTCTGGGACCCAGCAGAGCCTGACAAATGCCCTTTTGTCATTGGAATTATGTCACTTTACAATCAAAAGGGTCAGTCCATAAGTATTGATGAATTTCAGAATGGATCAATGATATAGTTAGAATATTTGGCCCCTCCAAAGCTCCTGTTGAAATTTGATCTCCAGTGTTGGAGGTGGGGCCCAGTGGGAGATCTTTGGATCATAGGAATGGATCCCTAATGAATGGCTTGGTGCCTACCCAGTATTAGTACCAAGTAAGTTCACCTGAGACCTAGCTGCTTAAAGACAGTGGGGCCCGCGTGCAATAGCTGATGCCTATAATCCTAACACTCAGGGAGGCTGAGGCAGGCAGATCACTCAGCTCACAAGTTCAAAATCAGCCCAATAGATGGTCATTGTGGTGGCTGCCTGTAGTTCCAGCTACTTGGGAGGCAAGAGGATCACTTGAGCCCAAGAGTTTGAGGTTGCTGTGATGATGCCACAGCATTCTACCAAGGGTGACAAAGTGAAACTCTGTCTCAAAAAACAAAAAAACCAAAAATGGGTGGCGCCTGTGGCTCAGTGGGTAGGGTACAGAACCCATATACCAAGGGTGGTGGGTTCAAACCCAGACTCGGCCAAAGTGCAAAAAAAAAAAAAAAATAGCTGGGGGTGGTGCCTGTGGCTCAAGGAG
>NW_003852491.1:5513910-5530747 GCF_000181295.1 Otolemur garnettii | reverse complement strand
ACACCTAAGGTGGTGGGTTCGAATTCAGTCTAGGCCTGCCAAATAACAATGACGGCTGCAACCAAAAAATAGCCGGGGAGTTGTGGCGGGCACCTGTAGTCCCAGCTACTCGGGAGGCTGAGGCAAGAGAATCGCCTATGCCCAGGAGTTGGAGGTTGCTGTGAGTGGTGTGATGCCACGGCACTCTATCAAGGGCGATAAAGTGAGACTTTCTCTAAAAACAAAAAAACAAAAAACAAAAAACATGTCTGGGCGCCTGTTGTTCAGTGGTTAGGGCACCAGCCACGTGCTCCAAGGCCGGTGGGTTCAAACCCGGCCTGGGGCCTACCAAACAAACAAAAAAATAGCTGGGTGTTGTGGCAGATGCCTGTAGTCCCAGCTACTAGGGAGGCTGAGGTAAGAGAATCACTTGAGCCTAAAGTTTGAGGTTGCTGTGAGCTCTGACACTACAGTACTCTACTGAGGGTGACAAAGTGAGACTCTGTCTCAATAAAAAAAAAAAAAAAAACTCCCAAGAGCTTGGGACTGATAGAGTCAAATGGAAGGATCCACCCAAATAGAACCGACTGCCCAGAAACAAATGCATAGAAAGGCCCACCCAGGAAAGAGGGAATGTGTCAACCCCTACCCTTCCGACTAAATTTCCATCCACCTTAACTCATGTGCTGACTTCCTTCTCGAACTCAGCTCACCTGCACCCAGGTGGGAGTAAAGGCCATTGTTGCCCACACAGAACCTGGACTCTGTTTCCTTTTGTTTACATTTTGAAATAATCTTTTATTTCTGGTCTTTGACTTCTCAGGGACTTGAGCAGAGGGCTCTGTGGCTACCACTTTTCACCCCCTTTAGGCTCAGTGATCTTACACCTTTCCTTATTCATGTCTTTCTGAAGTTAGCCATACTGTTTCTCTGGCCTGGAAAACTAGTCATCCTTCAAGAGACAGCCTGCACGTCACCTTTTCCAAAGCCTTTCTTGATACTATTGGCAGAGGTGGATGGCCTGGTTTCTCCATTAAAATCCAGCTTTCTCTATGAGTAGAATATGAATGTTTTAACACAATAACTAAGAAAATTACGTGAAGGCTATGTTAACCAGTTTGATGGAAGTGTTTCGGATCGTTTGTGAAAACCCCACACTGTACCCCAGAAGTGCATTAATGTACACAGTTACTAATCAATTAAAAAAAAAAAATCCAGCTTTCTCTGTCCCTCTGTGATGGCATTTCTCGCCCTGTATTGTAATGATCATGTTGTTCCTCTCTTCCAGTTAGACGGTGTCTGTCCAAGACCAAGGTGTGTCTTACCCATCTCCTAATTCCAGTCCCCTGATGCCTGGCACAGAACAAGTGGGTTTAGTGGGGTAGGTTCTAAGAATGGCCACAATGTTATGTAGCTCTTCCCATCCAGAGGTGAGGCCCCATCCCTTGAATCTGGGCTAACCTTGTAACCTGCTTCAAAACATAGAAAATGGCAGAAATGACACTGTGCCAGTTGTAAGCCTACTGTTACCGGAATTTGTTTCTTCAGTAGGACCTTGGTCTTGGGGATTCGAAGAATGAACCCACGGAGCACGGACCACCGATCAACGATAAGACAGGATTTATTAGACAGAAAGGGATACAGAAAGTAAAAAGCACCAGAACTTCTGGCAAAGGGGAAGACCCAAGTCAGAAGTCTCCTCCATGGGTCCTTTGTGTAGGGGGTTATATTATATTTTGGCCAGGACTTGGTAGGTAGAAAAAACACTTATACAAACTTTTTCTTTCTTTCTTTCTTTTTTTTTTTGGAGACAGAGTCTCCCTCTATCGCCCTCTGTAGAGTGCTATGGCATCACACAGCTCACAGCAACCTCCAACTCTTGGGTTTAGGCGATTCTCTTGCCTCAGCCTCCCAAGTAGCTAGCACTACAGGCGCCCGCCACAACACCTGGCTATTTTTTTGTTGCAGTTTGGCCAGGGCCGGGTTTGAACCCACCACCCTTGGTATATGGGGCCAGAGCCCTACCCACTGAGCCACAGGCATCCACCTTTACAAACTTAATGAGTGTATTAACAAATGAATGAATGCAGTCCCTCCCCTGGGGAAGGTAATTAGGTCTTTGCAGTTTTTTTGTTTTGTTTTGTTTGAGACAGTCTCACTATGTCACCCTGATGTGCAGAGTGCTCTGGTGTCACAGCTCACAGCAACCTCAAACTCTTGGGCTTAAGTGATTCTCTTGCCTCAGTCTCCCAAGTAGCTGGGACTATAGGTGCCCACCACAACACCTGGCTATTTTGTTGTTGTTGTCATTGTTGTTTAGCAGGCCCAGCCGGGTTCAAGCCCGCCAGCCCAGTGCACATGTCCAGTGCCATAACCACTGTACTACAAGCTCCAAGCCTGCAGGTTTTGTCTCAAAGAAAGGATTAGGGTGTGTGCTCCCTACCCAAGGTGGAACCACCCAAAACACTTCAGGCTGTTTTGTTCATGACCTTGCTAGAGCCCAGAGGGTGTGGCCTGGAAAGGGCAGCCTGTTTGTGCCTAAAGATGGGGGCCTGATTTCTGAGCTCACCTGGGCCTAGAGAATGGGGGTAGGTCCCTGTCCAGCCTTGAGTGGGGGAATCCTGTATTACTAGGACTCAAAGAGGTCTTACAGCTGCCACTCCTGCTCTCTTGAACCCCTGAACTACCACATGAACCACCTGGCTGGCCTGCTAGAGGATGAGAGGGCACATAGAGGAGAATGCAGGCACCTCAGGTGACACAGGTGTCAAGTACAGATGCACAAGTGAGCTCCATCCAGAACCTGAGATCAGCAGGTATAGAGAGGTCCAAATGGCTAACCTGAATTGCATGGTGGTTGTTTTAAACTAAACCACTAAAATTTGGGGTGACTTTTACACAGACAAAGCTAACTGATACACTCAGTAAGAGATGATTATTACATGTGTCACTGAGTTGGTAAGTCTAGTTACCACCTATCATTTGCTCTGGGACTCAAGTTTGGGACTCCTAGAGAAAAGAGTAGGAGATACCAGAACACCTATTCACCACCCTGTTCCTCAGGTCCTTTCGGGGTTGCATCCCAGCAGCCCTTGCCAGGGACACACTTACCTCCTTTTTCTCCCGTGAGCAGGACCGGCTTCTCTCAGCCTTTGGCAGAGTCTGACCTGTAGCAGTTCAAAAGCAGAGCCAGAGATTAAGGCTGTTTTAGAATAGCTAGTTTATCACCACAAAAGCTTTTTATTTGCAAACTGAATAGATGGGACCAATCATAATCAAATGATTTTAAGGAAATGCAGCCTATTATTATAATGGGAAAATGGCACGCTTTTGAAATAGACCAAGGGCAAGGAAAATGGGAATTCACACACTCACATTATTTGACTATAATGAACAAGGCTCTAGCCCTTTAATCTGGAACATTATCTATACTCTGAAAGGGCCAATGGACTGTAGTTTTTCCCAGTTGAATTACATTTTTATTAAATTGTTTGGAATTACATAAAATGCCTTCCCCCAAAATGCCTTCCTCAGTGTGCATACACACAACCTTTGATGAGTGCATAGCAATGTGCTATACCAACCCACAACTCACCGCATAGGTGACAGTGCAGATGTGAATTAGTGGTAATCACCCACATTTCACATAATGGGCCATTTCAGAGAGAATTGTTGTTTTTCTCAGAAAACTAGAAAACTAACATTTGAAGGTGTGCATAAATTCTACAGAGTGACATCATAATGTTTAAATATACTGTTTCAAGTGCAGTTTTCACAACTTTCATAGAGTGTCTGTTGCAAGAGAATTCCTTGATGGAAAATTAATGGGTTGCTTTGGTTTTAAAATATAAAACAGGAATCACTGCACATGGTCAATATGTCTCCCAAATTGCCCAGATTCACTCCCAGGTGGCTATTTTTTTTTCTTTTTTTGAGACAGAGTCTTATCCTGTCACCCTCGGTAGAGTGCCATAGTGTCACAGCTCACAGCAACCTCCAACTCTTGGGCTTAAGCGATTCTCTTGCCTCAGCCTCCCAAGTAGCTGAGACTACAGGTGCCTGTCACAATGCCAGGGCCAAGTTCAAACCTTCCAGTCTCAGTGCATGTGGCCAGCACCCCACCAACTGAGCTACGGGTGTTGCCCTAGGTGGCTATTTGTGAGAATGCCACAAATGCATGTCTCATTAGGTAAGCACACCCAGAAGGCGGGAGCAAGGATGAGGACTAAATCTCAGAGAAAAGACATTTGTCTTTGGATAGGGTCACTTTTAGTGGGGCTATACATGAATGGGATGGGGAGAGGTCACAGCTGGTGACAAGGCTGTGATGCTTTTTCCAAGAAAGTATGAATAAGGGGAAGAGCAAAGGCCCAAGAATGAAGCTTTTTTTTTTTTTTTGAGACAGAGTCTCACTATGCTGTCCTCGGTAATTTAGAAAAGAGCCCACTAAAGCATTGATAGGATATGGATTACACAGTACCATGCAATGGCAGACGTCTTTCAGGTTATCTGCTTAGTCATGACATCCCGAACTGCCTTTTTCTGTCCTTGTCTTCTTCCCTGGCCACAGGGTGGGGCCCTAGGACAGCCATCTCTGCACATGACGCTACACGGAAAACTTCTGTTTGCAGCACTAGGGATGGATTACTGACCCAGCTGTAGACAATCAGGATCCCAGACCCGGGAATTTGGAATTGGTTCTGAGAGACAGAGAGGAGAAAGGGGCAGGACAGGGCTATCTCTCTGTGTGAGACTTGATGCCCCTTGGCATCAGACTAACATAGAAGGCCAGGATACCAAGATGGAATGAACTAATCTGAAACTGGCTACATGCATGCCTTTGTATTCCAGACACCCACTGACATTGTGTGTGTGTGTGTGTGTTTTCTTTTTTGCCTTTAGACAAGAACCTAGGATTTAGGAATGAAAAGGAGAACCCAGGATAATGGACCACTGTGGTGTGTGGTGTTGATTGTGGTGGAGACTGTATATGGGGACAAGGTATATATGAGAACTCACTGTACTTTCTGCTCAAATCTGCTGAAATCTCCAAAAAAAATAAAGTTTATTAGTTCAACACACATATACACGCACACACATACACACAGCCCCAGGATTTAGGTTGGGCTAATTTTATCATAACCTCCTGACCGCTGTTGTTCTGGAGTAGGGACTAGACTGAACGGCTCCCAGAAACCCTTGACCACACTGCTCTGGCTGTCAGTCTAAGGATTCCAAGTGGGCGCTAATGCTAGCCAGAGAGGATGACACACCAGGTGTTTAGACCACACGATGCAGAGCCACGAGATGGACCTTGAGCTGGAAAAGTCAAAGTAGGCTTGGGTCAGGATGGCTCACAGACCCAGGGTGTCCTAGCAGTGGAACAGTAAGGAGGCCAGTAAGATACCCCAGGGCCCAGGGCAAGGGCAGAGAACAGAAGGGAGCAGAGCTACTCCAGGGGCAAGCAGGGTAAACCCCAAAGTCTGGGTCAGGCCCTTCCTTTGCTGGCTACACCGACTCCTAGGGATCTAGTCCTGGTGGACAACTGACCAGTTAAGGGACCTTGTATAAATCATAAGACCTCTTTAGGCCATGGTTTCCTATTTTATTTTTTAAAAGAGACTAGGGCTCAGCGCCTGTGGCTCAAGTGGCTAAGGCGCCAGCTACATATACCTAAGGTGGCGGGTTCGAATCCAGCCCAGGCCCACCAAACAACAATGATGGCTGCAACCAAAAAATAGCCAGGCGTTGTGGCTGGTGCCTGTGGTCTCAGCTGCTTGGGAGGCAGAGGCAGGAGACTCCCTTGAGCCCAGGAGTAGGAGGTTGCTATGAGCTGTGATGCCACAGCACTCTACCCAGGGGGACAGCTTGAGGCTCTATCTCAAAAAAAAAAAAAAAAGAGAGAGAGCGAGCTAGGCTTAAACATCTCTATGTCTGCTTTTAATCTCTAAAATTTTCTTATACCAATAAAGAACAGCTGGAAAAAAAATAAGATAGGGCAGCGCCTCAGTGAGTAGAGCATCAGCCCCATATACCAAGGGTGGAGGGTTCAAACCCAGCCCCAGCCAAACGGCAACCAAAAAATAGCCGGGTGTTATGGCAGGCACCTGTAGTCCCAGCTACTCAGGAGGCTGAGGCAAGAGAATTGCCTAAGCTCAAGAGCTAGAGGTTGCTGTGAGCTGTGATGCCATAGCACTCTACCAAGGGTGACAAAGTAAGACTCTGTCTCTTAAAAGAAAAAAACAAGATAGAACCACAAAAGCAAACCAAGAAAATATATACTTATATAATTTTTGAGATAGAGTCTTATTCTATTGTCCAGGCTAGAGGGTTGTGGTGTCAGCTTAGCTCACAGCAACCTCAAACTTTTGGGACTATAGGTACCCACCACAATGCCCAGCTAATTTTTTTTTTTTTTTGAGACAGAGTCTCAAGCTGTCACCCTGAGTAAAGTACTGTGAAGTCAGAGCTCACAGCAACTTCAAACTCTTGAGCTTAAGCAATTCTCTTGCTTCAGCCTCCCAAGTAGCTGGGACTATAGGTGCCCACCACAGCGCCCGGCTATTTTTTGGTTGTAGTTGTCATTGTTGTTTGGCAGGCCCAGGCTGGATTTGAACCTGTCAGCTCTGGTATATGTGGCTGGTGCCCTAGCTGCTGAACTATAGGTGCTAAGCCTAATTTTTCTATTTTTAGTAAAAAGGGCGTCAGCCTCCCAGAGTACTAGGATTACAGGCGTGACCATCATGCCCAGCCAAGAATATTTGTTATCTAAACTCCCCAGAAGACTGGTTGGCTCCCTCCTCACACCACTGAGCCTCTTTTTCTCCTCTAAGTAACTTGATGCAGAGACAGCTTCTTCTTGCCAAAGACAGAAACGCTGTAACCAGGTAACACTGTGCCTGTCTACTGCAGTTAGCGTCTCTGAGTAGATTCTGACCTATATCTCATTTATTCTCACATCTCAAGGGGGGGAAGTGGAAGAAGGTGACATTAATATCAATATATGCCACTTGCAAAATTAAGGGGGTGTTCCTCTGTATTTTGCAAAGTAACTTGCCTGTTTTAGCTACAAAGCAACAAATAAGGCCAAATGTAAATGATACGTGTGTACTTCACTTTATAGAACAGATGTGTGCCCGGGGAGAACAAAAAAAAAGAAAAAAATGCATTGAATTTTTGTAACTGTAATACTAGTCGCTCATTATGATTTCAGAAAGGTTTTATTTGCACTTTCGATTTACTTTCAATGGTTAGCAGATTCTGATACTTTCTTTCTTTCTTTATTTTGAGACAGAGTCTCCTTTTGTCACTCTTGGTAGACTGCCCTGGCATTTTAGCTCACAGCAACCTCAAAGTCTTGGGTGTAAGTGATTCTTTTGTCTCAGCTTCCCAAGAAGCTGGGATTAAAGGTGCCTGCCACAATACCCGTCTATTTTTTTAGAGACAGGATCTCACTCTGGCTCAGGCTGGTCGTGAGCTCAGGCAATCTACCCCTGCCTTGCCCTCCCAGGTCCCAGAGTGCTAGGATTACAGGCATGAGCCACCATGTCTGGGCCCTAATACTTTAGTTTTACTTTACTCTAGATCAGGGGTCCTCAAACTTTTTAAACAGGGGGCCAGTTCACTGTCCCTCAGACCGTTAGAGGGCCGGACTGCGGGCCCTGGGACAAGTCGGCTGCTAAACAGGACAGGCAGCCGCAGCAAAAACACCTGGCAGGCTGGATAAATGTCCTAGGCAGCTGCATGTGGCCCACGGCCATAGTTTGAGGACGCCTGCTCTAGATGCAGATAATATTCATCACTGCCATTTATAGGGGAGTCGCATCTTCCTTGGATATTAGTTTCTGACGTCATCAGGCAGGGAAAATCAGTGCCAAAATTACCTTTGAAAAAGTATCTTAGGCTCGGTGTCCGTAGCACAGTGGTTACAGCACCATCCACACACACCGAGGCAGATGGGTTCAAACCCAGCCTGGGCCAACTAAAACAACAATGACAACTACAACAAAAAATAGCTGGGCATTGTGGCAAGTGCCTATAGTCCCAGCTACTTGGGAGGCTGAGGCAAGAGAATCACTTCAGCCAAAGAGTGGGAGGTTGCTGTGAGCTGTGACGTCACAGTACTCTACTGAGGGTGACATAAAAAAAAAAAGGAAAGAAAAGAAAAAGTATCTTAAACCACCCACAAAGTACAGTCTACAACACATAGCTTTTTTTTTTTGAGACAGAGCCTCAAGCTGTTCCCCTGGGTAGAGTGCCATGGCTTCACTGCTCACAGCAACTTCCAACTCCTGGGCTCAAGTGAGTCTCCTGCCTCAGCCTCCCAAGTAGCTGGGACCACAGGCACCAGCCACAACGCCCGGCTATTTTTTAGTTGCAGCCATCATTGTTGTTTGGCGGGCCCAGGCTGGATTCGAACTCGCCACCTTAGGTATATGTGGCTGGCGCCTTAGCCACTTGAGCCACAGACGCTAAGCCGACACATTGCTTTTTATATCCACTCCTCTTTACTAATATGCATGTGTAATATATGTTGCACATGGAAATGTATAGCCCATGATAAAAATACATATGCAAAATATAATTTTATGTTATTTCTAATTAAACTATTCATGTTGTAATTACTCTCTGTATTTATCTTCTTCAGGTGGGAGGCAGCCAGAACCTGGCACTGAGGGTGGCACCCATAGATCAGTGGGTAGGGCATCGGCCATATACACTGAAGGTGGCGGGTTTGAACCTGGCCCAGGCCAGCTAAAACAACAATGACAACTCCAACAACAACAACAACAAAAAAAAAATAGCTAGGAGTTGTGGCGGGTGTCTGTAGTCCCAACTACTCAGGGTGCTGAGGCAAGAGAATTCTTTAAATCCAAGAGTTTGAGGTTGCTGTGAGCTGTGATGGCACAGCACTCTACCCAGGGTGACAGCTTGAGACTCTGTCTCTGGAAAAAAAAAAAAAAAAAGAACCTGTCACTGAGTTCAGAAAAGTGAAATGCTTGGGGGCCAGGCACAGTGGCTTTCGCCTGTAATCTAGCATTCTGGGAGGCTAAGGCAGGAGGATTGTTTGAGGCCAGGAGTTCAAGACCAGCCCGAGCAAGAACAGGTGAGACTCCATCTCTAATAAAAAAAAAAAATTAGAAATAATTAACCAGGCGTCATGGTAGACACCTGTAGTCCCAGATAATCAGGAGTCTAAATGGGGGATTGCTTGAACCCAGGAGTTTGAGGTTGTTGGGAGCTAGGCTGACACCACGCGATACTCTAGCCTAGGCAGCAAAGTAAGACTATGTCCCTGCTCCCCCACAAAGCGAAATGTTTGCAGCTTCACTGTATAGGACACCTACTGTGTGGCCAGCTTTTACGCACAGGTACCATTTCCTGAATCCTCACAACCACTCCTTTACTACTGGGCTCAGCAAATTTTTTGCCTTTTTTTTTTTTGAGACAGAGTCTCACTTTGTTACCCTTGGTAGAGTGCTGTAGCTTCACAGCTCACAGCAACCTCCAACTCTTAGGCTCAAGCAATTCTCTTGCCTCAGCCTCCTGAGTAGCTGGGACTATAGGCATCTACCACAATGCCCAGCTATTTTTTTAGAGACAGGGTTCTTGCTCTTGCTCAGGCTGGTCTCAAACTCACAGGTGCTAGGATTACAGGCATGAGCCACCATGCCCAACCAGCAAATTTTTTTCTGTAAGAGGGCAGATGATAAATACTTTTCTTTATTGTAAGCCATAAGGTCATGAGATAACAAGGTCTGTGGTATAACCACTCAACTCCACCCATGTAGCATAAAAGCAGCCATAAATATGTAAACAGTGGGTGTGGCTGTGTTTCAATAAGACTTTAGTTGGGGCAGCGCCTATGGTTCAGTGATTAGGGCACTAGCCCCATATACTGAGGGTGGTGGGGTTCAAACCCAGCCCTAGCCAAACTGCAACAAAAAAATAGCTGGGCATTGTAGTGGGTGCCTGTAGTCCCTAGCTACTCAGGAGGCTGAGGCGAGAGAATCACCTAAGCCCAAGAGCTAGAGGTTGCTGTGAGTTGTGACACCACAGCACTACCGAGAATGACAAAATGAGAACTCTGTCTCAGAAAAATAAAATAAAATAAAATAAGACTTTATTTTTATTTATTTTTTATTGCTGGGGATTCATTGAGGGTACAAGAAAGCAGGTTACACTGACTGCATTTGTTAGGTAAAGTCCCTCTTGTAACTGTGTCTTGTGTTTTTATTTTTATTTATTTTTTATTCATTTATTGTTTTTTATTGTTGGGGATTTGCTGAGGGTACAAGAAACCAGGTTACACTGATTGCATTTGTTAGGTAAAGTCCCACTTACAATTGTATCTTGAATAAGACTTTGTTTTTTTAAAAAGGCTCTAACCAGGCTAGGTGGCTCAAATCTGTAATCCTTGCAGTCTGGGAGACTGAGGCAATGGATTGCTTGGCTCAGGACTTCATGACCATCCTGCATTATAGTGAAACCCTGTCTCTACTAAAAACAGATAAAAATAACTGGTGGCCGGGCTCACACCTGTGAGACTCTGTCTCAAAAAAAGAAAGAAAGAAAAAGCAAACAGCTGGGCATGGTGGCATATGCCTGTAGTCTTAGCTGCTCCGGAGGCTGAGACAATAGGCTCACTTGCCTTTGAGGTTGCCTTAAGCTACAATGATGTCACAGCACTTTACCCAGGGCGACAGAGTAAGAAGGCGTCTTAGAAAAAAAGAGCATGCTATGGAAAGAATCTGAGTTAGGGTATTCTTTCTGTGATGCAGTTTGGTTTCTTTTGAGACTTTGAAACAGAGTCTCACTATGTTGCCCTTGGTAGGGTGCCATGGCATTACAGCAACCTCCAACTCTGGGGCTTAAGCAATTCTCTTGCCTCAGCTTCCAAGTAACTGAGACTACAGGCACCCACCACAACGCCTGGCTATTTTTTTGTTGTAGTTGTCATTGTTGTTTGGCATGTCTGGGCTAGGTTCGAACAGGCCAGCCCTAGATTATGTGGCTGGCACCTTAGCCACTGAGCTACAGGCACTGAGCCTGGGATACAGTTCTTTAATGTGTTTTGGACTCCCAGAGCAATTAACAAAGGGATTAGAGGAAAATAATTCCCCAATGAAGGTAGAACTCCCCCTTCTCGCCACATGGTTCACTAAAAAGATCTAGAATATGGCAAGGGGCATATTAGACACTCACCCTCATCTACTCACGTAAAATGCTTAGCCTTGGCAGGAAGGGCTAGTTCTCAGAGAATAAAGGTTACTCAATAGAAATCTTGGAGGTAAGGAAAGCCTGTATAGGGGACTTTCCATCACAGAAGTCTTATTCTGTTGTTGTTGCAGTTTGACCAGGGCTGGGTTTGAACCCACCACCCTAGGGCGCCGCCCACAGAGGAATTCTGAACAAAGAACTTGTTTCCCCCCAGTGAGCGGACAGTGCTTCTATTGGGTTACTAAAATGAGGGGCAATTAATCTGTTTCCAAATAAGAAGACTCAAGGAGTATTCGTTTTAATATTTAAGTAATTTAATTTACATGACAGAGGCCATGTGTGGTGGCTCAAGCCTGTAATCCTAGCACTCTGGGAGGCCAAGGCAGGTGGATTGCCTGAGCTCAGGAGTTGACACCAGCCTGAGCGAGAGTGAGACTCCCTCTCTGAAAATAGCTGGACATTGTGGTGGGCACCTTTACACCCAGCTACTCTGGAGGCTGAGGCAAGAGAATCGCTTGAGCCCAAGAGTTTGAGGTTGCTGTGAGCTATGATGTCACAAGACTCTACTGTGGGTGACAAAGTGAGACTGTCTCAAAAAACAAAAAAACTTTACATGACAGGAGGGCATAGTGACTTATGTCTGTAATCTTAGCACAGTGGGAGGCAGAGGTGGGTGGAGATTGCCTGGGCTCTGTAGTTCAAGACCAGCCTGAGCAAAGCAAGACCCCATCTCTACTAAAAATAGAAAAACTTGGCTTGGCACCTATAGTTCAGTGGCTAGGGTGCCAGCCACATATACCAGGGCTAGCGGAACCGGCCTGGGCCCGCCACAATGACAACTACAAAAAAAAAAAAAAATAGCCAGGCATTGTGGCAGGTGCCTGTAGTCCCAGCTACTTGGGAGACTGAGGCAAGAGAATCGCTTAAGCCCAAGGGTTTGAGGTTGCTGTGAGCTGTGATGCCTCAGCACTCTACCCAGGGCAACAGCTTGAGACTCTGTCTCAAAAATAATAATAATAATAAAATAGAAAAACTAGCCAAGCACAGTAGTAGTTGCCAATAGTACCAATTACTCAGAAACTAAGACAAGAGGATCCCTTGAACCCAAGAGTTGGAGGTCTGTGAGCTATGATGTCATAGCACTCTACCCAGGGTGACAAAGCGAGACTCTGTCTCGAAAAAAAAAAGAAAATTTACATGACAAACATTCCACTGAAAAATCATTTTCTCACACGTATAAGATTGACAGAAATACAGAGGTTTGACCGTATACAACTTGGCAGGATTTGGGAAACAGGATTGCTGGGAAGAACATCACATGGCACAGTCCCTTTGGAGGGTATTTTGGCAACATTCTCAAAAATACAAATGCATTTTCCTTTCGAGCTAGCAATATCCGACTAGGAATCTGCCCTGAAGAAACACCTCCACAAACAGAAAACAATCATGTGCACTGTATCGTAATTTGCAACAGCAAATATTAACCCCTAAATCCATCAATAGGGAACAGCTGAATAAATATGGTGGTCCTATACAATAGAATGAACACTATGAAGCTGGAAGAACAAATGAGCAGGCTCATATTCTACTTTTTTTTTTTTTTTTTAGTCAGAGTCTCAAGCGGTTGCCCTAGTTAGAGTCCTGTGACGTCACAGCTCACAGCAACCTCAAACTTTTGGGCTTAAGCGATTTTCTTGCCTCAGTCTCCCAAGTAGCTGGGACTACAGGCATCTGCCACAATGCCCGGCTATTTTTTTTTTTTGTAGTTGTCATTGTTTGGCAAGCCCAGGCCGGTTCCACCAGCACTGGTATATGTGGCTAGCACCCTAGCCGCTGAGCTATTTTTGTTATTGTTGTAGTTGTCACTGTTGTTTTTTAGCTGGCCCGGGCTGGGTTTGAACCCCCATCCTCAGTACATGTGGCCAGCGCCCTGCAGACTGAGCTATGGGCACCGCCCATATTCTTCTTCTTCTTTTTTTTTTTTTTTTTTGAGACAGAGTCTCAAGCTGTTGCCCTGGGTAGATGTCCTTGTGTCCTAGCTCACAGCAACCTCCAACTCTTGGGCTCAAGCAATCCTCTTGCCTCAGTTTTTCTTTCTTTCTTTCTTTCTTTTTGAGACAAGGTTTCACTTTGTTGCCCTTAATAGAGTGCCATGGCATCACAGCTCATGGCAACCTCTAACTCCTGGGCTTAGTGATTCTCTTGCCTCAGCATCCCAAGTAGCTGGACTATAGGCGCCCACCACAATGCCCAGGCATTACAGATTTTTTGTTGCAGTTTGACTGGGGCCAGGTTCAAACCTGCCACCCTCGGTATATGGGGCCAGTGCCCTAACCACTGAGCCGAGGGTGCCACCCAATTGCCTCAGTTTTTCTATTTTTAGTAGAGATGACGTCTCACTTTTACTCAGGCTGGTCTTGAACTTGTGAGCTCAAGCAATCCACCTGCCTCGGCCTCCCAGAGTGCTAGGATTATAGGCAAGAGCCCACCACGCTGGCCTCATATTCTACATCTTACATATACCTAAAAGACGGCCATGTTTTAAGTGAAAAAAAAAAAAAAAAGCAAGGGTGGGAAATATGTAATATGTAAACTTTTCTCTAAGAAAGTGGAAAATCTGGCTCGGCGCCTATGGCTCGACCGGCTGAGGCGCCAGCCACATGCACCTAGGGTGGCGGGTTCGAGTCCCCAGCCCGGACCCGCCAAACAACAATGATGGCTGCAACCAAAAAATAGCCGGGCGTTGTGGCGGGCGCCTGTGGTCCCAGCTGCTTGGGAGGCGGAGGCAGGAGACTCGCTTGGGCCCGGGAGTTGGAGGTTGCTGTGAGCTGTGATGCCACGGCACTCTACCCAGGGGGACAGCTTGAGGCTCTGTCTCAAAAAGAAAAAAAAAAAAAAAAAGAAAGTGGAAAATCTTTCTCTGAAGCAGATTAGAGAAAACAATATATATATGTATACATCAAAAGAATAACAAAGAGAGAAAATAAAAGTATGTATTCATATTGGTTCTATTTGTATAAAGAACCACCCAGAGGGTACATGTGAGGACTTCTCAATGTAATTTTAATTTTTTTTTGCAGTTTTTGGCCAGGGCCGGGTTTGAACCGGCCACCTCCAGTATATGGGGCCAGCCCCCTACTCCTTTGAGCTACAGGCGCCACCCTCAATGTAACTTTTTTATATTGTTTTTATTTTTGAATGATTTATTTGAATCTATTTCCCATTCAAAAAACTAAAATAAACTTAAAATATTAAATGTCCAAAGGCTGATTTAAATTTGTAAATACATGATATAATGAGAAATGCTGCAGAGGTTCCTATCGGAGCCCCAAGGTGGGGGGGCGGTAGTGTGAGGACCCTGATGCTTGCAGGAAAGTGAAAGCAATATTTTCAGAGGACAAACTGCCTTCGTTTAAGAGATCAATCTGTAATGCATGAGAGATAAGAATGAAACAATGACCAAATACGGCTTCTGGAAATTGAAACAACAATTTCTTGGCGAAGTCAATAGGCTATTGGTGACCTGCTCATTTATTTGAGGGCAAAGTTTTTATGAAATGGCTAAAGAAGATGAGAAAGGGAAAAGGGAAAGGGGGAAAAAGATAAAGGAAAGTCAAGACCTGGAAAGAACGGTTGTGTGGCAACCTGGTTTTGTCTGGGGTCAGTGCTTACTAAGTACCTACCGCTGGTAGGTTCTTCCCCAGGTGATAGCTCTTGGGATTTCCTATCATGTGCAGCAACAAAGCTAATAGCTCAGAGAAGCAAAGCAAACTCCCAAGGTCACAGAGCAGGGAAAGGAAAAAACCTGGAGTTGAAACTAGCCAATCTGACCATTAATCCAGTGCCATGACACCCTCTTGTCCACCTGCCTGCACACCCTCCTCAAGCCCAGAGGTAAGAGCCCCCTCAGATTCACTGTCATGACTGCCCCCACCCCCATGCATCCTTTCTGAACCCTGAATCTGGCTTCTACCCACAATGTTTGCAAAAACACATGTGTGTCATCCAAGCTCACACCTGAGACTGCATAATCCTAGCATTCTGGGAGACGGAGGTGGGTGAATTGCTTGAGCTCAAGAGTTCAGTTGGAGACCAGCCTGAGCAAGAGTAAGATGAGACCTGTCTCTACTAAAAAACAGAAAAACTGGCCAAGTGTTGTGGAGGGCATGTGTAGTCCCAGCTACTTGGGAGGACGGGACAAGAGGACTGCTCAAGCCTAAGAGTTTGAGGTCGCTGTGCGCTATGATGCCATAGCACTCTACGCAGTGTGATGGAGTAAGACTCTGTCTTTAAATTAAAAAAGGGCCAGGCAACGCTGGCTCATGCCTGTAATCCTGGCACTCTGGGAGGCCGAGGCAGGTGAACTGCCTGAACTCACAGGTTTGAGACCAGCCTGAGCCAGAGCAAGACCTCATTTCTAAAAATAGCCAGGCGTTGTGGCGGGTGCTTCCCAAGTAGTCTCAGCTACTTGGGAAGCTGAGGCGAGAGGATCGCTTGAGCCCAAGAGTCTGAGGTTTCTGTGAGCTATGATGCACGGCACTCTGCCAAGGGCGACAAAATAAGAGTCTGTCTAAAAAAAAAAAAAAAACAAGATACATGTGTGTCAAAGCCAGGCAAATAAAGGAAGGAGACAGGGCGGGGATGGGGAGGGTACAGGGCAGCCTTGAGAGCAGCTGCCCAGCCTCATGGGGTAATCACTGCTTGGCTCCAGCTGCTGGTTTCCACATAGGAATGCCTGGTTTTGCTGGATTAGATTTTTCCAGAGACATAAAAAAGTTCTGTACAGGTCCAATAAAACAGACCTCTGGTTTCCAAACTAATAGGTAACCAGGGAGAGCACTGGAAAATCTCCTGCTCCATCCATTATTTCTTCATCTTGATGCCATGGACTTCTTTAAGGCTATCTTACACCTAAATAATAGGTCTCTATTAGGCAAAAAGTAGGACTGTCTGAAAGCTGGGTAAACACTCCCCTTCATTCTTTCCAGGCTGGTCTGGGCCTTTATGTCACCTTCTGACTGGAAAAGACTGAAACAATATCCCTGTCACTTTTCCTTTGCAGTTTCTGTGTAACTGGACTTCTGGGGCCTAGTTTACTACCAAATTACCTGAGATAAACAAGTCATGCTAAGATTCTCTTTTCCTTTCCAAACCCAAATAGTATCTGGCAGCTAGAAATGGTTATTTATAACCTGCACACTGTTATGTGCATTTGCTTGGTTTAGAAATGCTTAGCCATGCGTTCTTGGCTGTCCTCATACTACATAATTAGATAAGAGCCTGGGGAGAGTGCTGTACAGTGGCTGAGAGGTGAAGCTCTGGGTCAGCCTGTCTGGCTCAGCCACTCTTACCTGATTGGGTGTTCTGTTAGTCTCAAGTCCATTGTAAGACTACTGTAAGGGTTGGCTCAGCGCCTATAGCACAGTGGTTACAGCACCAGCCATGTACACCAAGGGCCAGCTCCAGGCCAGCTAAACAACGACAACTGTAACAACAACAACAAAATAGCTGGGTGCTGTGGCAGGCGCCTGTAGTCCCAGGTACTTGGGAGGCTAAGGCAAGAGAATTGCTTGAGCCCAGGAGTTTGAGGTTGCTGTGAGCTGTGATGCCATAGTGCTCTACTGAGAGCCACAAAGTG
>NW_003852491.1:5511851-5513784 GCF_000181295.1 Otolemur garnettii | reverse complement strand
AAAAAAAAAAAAAAGACTACTGTCAGGGTTAAGACAGTACACATAAAACACTTAGAACAGGAGCTGCATATAGTAGGTATTTAACAGTTATTAGCCTCCCTCCCCCATAAACTGCTGACTTTTTCATAGATCTCAACAGTCCACAAATATTGAACTGAGTCTGTCTATTTCTCTCTAAGCTCTGTCATCTCTCTGGACTTTTTCTTTTTTCCCCTGGACTCTTTCTTTCTTTAAGAGACAGGGTCTCATTCTGTCATCCAGGCTGGAGTGCAGTGGCTCAAACATAACTTGCTGCAGCCTCAAATTCTGGGCTCAAATGATCCTTCTGCCTTAGTCTCCTGAGTAGCTGAGACTACAGGTGTCCACTACCATGCCTATGCCTGGCCAATTAAAAAAAAAATTATTTGTACAGACTGGGCTCACTGTGTTGCCCAGGATGGTCTGGAACTCCTGTGCTCCAGCTGTCCTCCTGCCTCAGATCCCTAGAGTGCTGGGATTACAGTCATGAGCCACGGTATTGAGCCTCCCCTGGTCTTTTTTTATTTTATTTTATCATTATTATTTTTTTATTTTTTGAGACAGAGTCTCACTATGTCACCCTTAGTAGAGGGCTGTGGCATCATAGCTCACAGCAAAGCTTAACCAATTCTTTACCTCAGCTCCCCAAATAGCTGGGACTATAGGTGCCTGCCACAATGCCCAGCTATGTTTTTGTTGCAGTTGTCATTGTTTAGCAGGCCCAGGACGGGTTCAAACATGCCTGCTTCAATGTATGTAGCCAGTGGCCTAACTGCTGAGTAACGGGCACCGAGCCTATTTTATTTATTTATTTAGTAGCTGGGACTACAGGTACCCATCACTACGCTTAGCTATTTTTTTAGAGACAGGTTCTTGCACTTGCTTAGGTTGGTCTCAAACCTGTGAGCTCAGGCAATCCACCTGCCTTGGCCTTCCAGAGTGCTAGGGTTACAGGTTGGAGCCAGGGAACCCAGTCCCCCTGGTCTTTATTTATTTATTTATTTATTTTTGAGTCACTCTCAAGCTGTTGCTTGAGACTGTTACCCTGGGTAGAGTACTCTGTGATGTCATAGCTCACAGCAACCTCCAACTCAGGCTCCATTGATCCTCTTGCCTCAGTTTTTCTATTTTTAGTAGAGACAGGGTCTCAATTTTTGCAAGCTGGTCTAGAACTCCTTAGCTCAAGCTATCCACCCGACTTGACCTCCCAGAGTGCTAGGATTACAAGTGTGCCTGGCTCCCCCTGGTCTTTTTTGTTTTTGAGACAAAGCCTCAAGTTGTCACCTTGGGTAGAGTGCCGTAGCATCACAGCTCACAGCAACCTCCAACTCCTGGGCTTAAGTGATTCCCTTGCCTCAGCTTCCCAAGTAGCTAGGATTACAGGTGCCCACCACAATGCCCGGCTATTTTTTGGTTGCAGTTGTCTTTGTTGTTTGGGAGGCCCAGGCTGGATTCGAATTCGCCAGCTCTAGTGTATGTGGCTGGCGCCTTAGCCGCTTGAGCTACAGGCACCGAGCCGCCCCCTAGTCTTTTTTAACAGCTTCCTAGGATGTTTCCATGCCTCCAGTCTTGCCTGAGTTTTTTCATGGCAGCCATATCAAAGGAGACCCTACTGACTTGTCTGCTTGACCCTCTACCTCTGCATGTAGAAGGGAATCCAAACTCCTTGCCCTGGCTCACCAGGCTCTGTGTGGCCTGGCCCATGTGATATCTCAGACTTTCCTTCGCCCCTTCCTCCAGCTCATATTCCCCTTGCCCCACCTCCTTCTTCTGTTCCTTAGACCCCAGATTCCTTCCAACCTCAGGGCCTTGGCCTTCTCTTTTCCCTCTTTCTGAACTCATCCCCTCGGTCTGATGTGGCCCCTTCTTTTATTATTATTTTTTCTTAATCCCCAGTGTTATAGTAAAAAAAAAA
>NW_003852491.1:5499771-5511831 GCF_000181295.1 Otolemur garnettii | reverse complement strand
TTTTTTTTTTTTTGTAGAGATGGGGGGGGGTGTCTCACAATGTTGCCCAGGTTGGTCTTTGAATTCTTAGTCTCAAGAGATCCTCCTACCTCAGCCTCCCAAAGCACTGGGATTTTTTTTTTTTTTGAGACAGAGTCTCACTATATTGTCTGGGGTAGAGTGCCATGGCATCACAGCTCATAGCAACCTCAAACTCTTGGGCTCAAGTGATTCTCTTGCCTCAGCCTCCCAAGTAGCTGGAACTACAGGCGTTCACCACAACGCCCAGCTATTTTTTGGTTGTAGTTATCATTGTTTGGCAGGCCTGGCTGGATTCAGACCTACAAACTCCAGTGTGTGTGGCTGTCACCCTAGCCACTGAGCTACAGGCACCGAGCCAAAGCACAGGGATTTTTAGGCATGAACTACAATGCCAGACCAAGGGCTCCTTCTTATCAATCAGATCTCAGCTTAAAGAGACCCACCTCCCCAGAATAAACTAGCCCCCAGTCTTCCCCACTTATCTTTTTCTTATTTATGTGTTTGTAGTCTGTCTCCCTACTAAATATCAGTCCCATGAATTGCAGTTGAAATTGTCTGGCCTTTTTTAAAATCACTGAATCCTCCACATCTGGAACATGCCTGGAATGGAGTAGGCATTGGTAAACATTTCTGGAATTGAAGAATGAGTGAATGACTGAATTTCTGAATGGATGGTGCTGGAAGGGACATGAGGCATGAGTATGAACCACACAGTAAAGACTTCATCTTCGTGGGCAACATGCTTCCCTGACCCTTTCCCCTTGCTCTTTCTGAGATGGTAAAACAAACTATGACAAAGTAAGTTTGATACACCATTGGAGATAATTGGAAAATATTGATTTTTTTTCTCTTTGAAATAGTAAAGATGAGTAAATGCTACACTTCTGTAATCTAATCAGTGGCTTATGTGACAACATGCTTCTCAGGCTAAAATGTATTTCGGTCTCTCTCTGAATCCATCATGCAAGCTCCTAAGCCTGTTCCCTCTCTCAACCCAGCCCTGTCCATCTATCCCAGCTGCCCCTAGAATACAAGTGAGGACTTTGCATCTGTGATTTTCTGTGTTTGTGCACGTGAGTATCCAAACTAAAGTATCTTTGATTGTTTGCATCCCCCCCAAAATGATCTGCCAAACTGCCCTGAAACATATGTGAAATAGGATATGAGACACCCCAGAATCCTGAGAAAAAGATGTGCTCCTTCCCCAGTTAACTAATTTTTTTTTTTTTTTTTTTTGAGGAAGAGCCTCAAGTTATCACCTTGGGTAGAGCGCTGTGACATCATAGCTCACAGCAATTTCCAACCCCTAGGCTCATGTGATTCTCCTGCCTTGGCCTCCCAAGTAGCTGAGTGTACAGGCGCTCGCCACAATGCCTGGCTATTTTTTGGTTGCAGCCATTCTTGTTTCTAGCAGACCCGGGCTGGATTCAAACCTGTCAGCTCAGGTGTATGTGGCTGGCGCCTTAGCTGCTTGAGCCACAGGTGCTGAGCCTAGTTAACTAATTTTTACTGAGAGCTTACTAAGCACTAGGTGCTCTTCTAAGGACTTTATTTATTTTGCAGTTTTTAGCTGGGGCTGGGTTTGAACCCACCACCTCCAGCATATGGGGCTAGCGCCCTACTCCTTTGAGCCACAGGTGCCGCTCCAGGACTTTATTTATTTTTTGTTTTAAAAAACAATTTTATAGGTGGTTCCCATAGCTCAGTGGGTAGGGCGCCAGCCATATACACTGAGGCTGATGAGTTCAAACCTGGCCCGGGGCTGCTCAAAAAACAATGACAAATGTGAGAACAAAAAAAACAGCTGGGCATTGTGGCGGGTGCCTGTAGTCCCAGCTACTTGGGAAGCTGAGGCAAGAGAATCACTTAAGCCCAAGAGTTGGAGGATGCTGTGACCTGTGATGCCATGGCACTCTACCGAGGGCAACATAGTGAGACTCTGTCTCAATAAAACCCCAGAAAAACAAAAAAACAGAGTGGCACCTGTGGCTCAGTGAGTTGCTGGCCCTAATATATCAAGGGTGGTGGGTTTGAACCCGGCCCCAGCCAAACTGCAACAAAAAATAGCCAGGTGTTGTGGCAGGCACGGGTAGTCCCAGCTACTTGGGAGGATGAGGCAAGAGAATCGCTTAAGCCCAAGAGTTGGAGGTTGCTGTAAGCTGTGATCCCACAGCACTCTACCGAGGGTGACAAACTAAGATTCTATCTCTTAAAAAACAAAACATAACAAAACAATTTTATACCTATGCCAGCCTTGAAGATCAGCACAAAATTTACTAGTTTACTTTTTTTAGGCTACAACAACTCAAGCACCTACTCTGTACCCAGCATTATTCTAGGTGCAATAAAAGGGAATTTTAACCTTAGAAAAACATAATTTCACTTTCTCTGATTGTGTTATCTCCTTTTCCAGAGAGTAAAACCAAATAAAATCACCATTGCTTACTACAGATCTTCCCCAATCCCCTTCTGGCTCACAGAAAGGCTAATTTCTGCCAAATTTAAGATGTAATGAATTCAGCTCTTGTTTTCCCCCAAAATAAGAAAGCAGAAATCCTTTTCACTAAAAATGTAAACAATTTTCCATGCAAGGGCAGTTTGTTTCTAATAGGTATTTAAAAAAAAAAAAAGGCTTTCATTTTTTTCTCTAGCTCTTTTCTTCTTCCAATATGGCCTTTTCTTATATAAGGCAAACTAGCCACCTTTTTATGCTGTTTTCCTTTCTGAAAAGGAAAGGAATGTATTGCATCTTGAAGACGAATCATTTCCAAGAGTAGTGATAAAAAAAAACTTGACAGGTAAGTCAACCTACATTGCCTTGATGAAGTAAAAAAATGAAAAGCAGTTGGCACTAAGATAGCTATTCCAAATACCTGTGTCTAAACAATTTAGAAAACTATTTATTTTGTAAGAATGCACCCCTAGCCCAAAGTTACTACGTTTTAAGGGCTTTAGATGAATGAATTCATTTAATTCTCCTAATAGCAATATGCGAAGCTTCTATTATTAATCTCTACTTTACAACTTAAGGGTCTAGGCCCTGAGTCTAACTTCACAGAGATCGTGTAGCTGATAAAAGGGGTCAGAGTATGAACCCCTACGTTGGACTCCACCAGCTCTGCCCCTTCTGCTCCTGTCCAGAATCAGGAAGGCTTGGCAAGGTGAGTGACAAGTCTAAGAAAGGGAGAAGAGAGTCTAATCTTCTGCTCTGGGTTTCACAGTTTCCTTCTGCAGGCTCAAAATGAAATCTCCTTCTCAAGGGAGGCAAGAGCAGAACCTCCCACTGCACAGCTGGCTGTTACAGAGTGGAGGTGGGGAGAGTGGAGGAGCTGCGGGGTGCTGGGCTGAAACAGATCTGAGCCTTGCTCTCCTACTCTGGGGGTACCTCGCAGCAGGCAGTTAACCTCCTTGTGTCTTAGCCTCTGCACCTGACAACTGGACTCACAGTCATTCAGAGGCTGAATCCAGCCTACATGCCTACATCTTGTCTCCATAATGTTAATTTTCTTTTTTTCTGCCAACACTTAAACCTTGGGAGATTTCACATTTTAAAAGCCTGAGTTCTGGCTTGGTGCTGGTAGCACAGTGGTTATGGTGCCAGCCATGTGCACCGAGGTTGGCAGGTTTGAGCCCAGCCTGGGCCTGCCAAACAATGACAACTACAACAAGAAAATAGCTGGGCATTGTGGTGGACACCTAATAGTCCCAGCTACTTAGGAGGCTGAGGCAAGAGAATCGCTTAAGCCCAAGAGTTTGAGGTTGCTGTGAGCTATGATGCCACAGCACTCTACCAAGCGTGACATAGTGACCCAAAAAAGAGAAATAAATAAATAAAAGTCTGAGTTCTGGCTCGGCGCCTATAGCTCAGTGGTTGGGCTTAAGTGATTATCTTGTCTCAGCCTCCCAAGCAGCTGGGACAACGGGCACCCATCACAACTCCTGGCATTTTTTTTTGCAGTTGACGTTGTTGTTTAGCAGGCAAGGGCCAGGTTTGAACCTACCTGCCTCAGTGTATGTGGCCAACGCCCTAACCACTTGAGCTATGGGCACTGAGCCATGGATTCGCTTGAAAAACCAAAAGAACTGGTAAGACAAGGCCTGCATTCCTGCCTAGCAACAACAGCCTGCCAGATGGCAGTGCCCTTGACTCCTACCTACACCTCTCCCTGTTACCTCCCTGCCATTGCAGTCAAGTCCAAGGTGCCATTTGCCAGCAGGTCGGAGAGGTTTTTCCCTATGAAAAGGATGAAAGTGAAGGTTCACATGGCCACATTTTCAGCAAAAATGAGACTTGTCATTACCATCACAGCTAATACAGATGCATCAAACATGGCCAGGCCCTACTCTAAGGAAGTTGTGTCTTTTTTTTGAGACAGAGTCTCAAGCTATTGCCCTGGGTAGAGTGCCATTGGGTCATAGTTCACAGCAGCCTCAAACTTTTGGGCTCAAGCAATTTTCTTGCCTCAGCCTTCCAAGTAGGGACTATAGGAGCCTAGCACAATGCCCAGATATTTTTGTTGTTGTTGTTGTTGTTGCAGTTGTCATTGTTTTAGCTGGCCTGGCCTGGGTCTGAACCTGCCAGCCTTTATGTATGTGGCCGCGCCCTTCTCACTGAGCTACAGTCACCGCCCAAAGTTGTGTCTTATTAAAGCATTTAATTCTCATAACTCCAGGAGGTAGATTCAATTATTACTTCTATTTTTATTACATGATGGAGAAATTGAGGTGGTCACATGTTTCAAGAAATTAGTATACAGATTTCTTTATAAAATGGAATAATACTCCTGGGTATGCAAAGCATACTTAGGTGTTGGAAGGAACCTATGTAACCAGCATAATGAAATAAACCCCAGCTATAGTGGTTACTTAAGTTGCTTGCAGCCATTTATATTTCCTGGCCCTTGGAGGCCTCCAAATTTGTGAGCCTGCCTGGGATCCTCCGGGTACTGTCATACTTCAAATTCCTCAAAATGGAACCCTGGTCTAGATCTGCCGAGTCTCTTTCTGCTCTAACCTTCTGTGATTCTAGATGGGTTCAGAAATGTATCTAAATAGTTTGAGGCTTTGGGGACAGGACATACACACACACATAGAGCATCACAAGTTACTCAGTTTAGAAAAGTGTGGTATCCCTTGCAGGTGACCAGACATCTGCGATTCTCCACCTTCCTGCCCGAGACTCATAACCTTCTTTTCCCTGAAGGGCATAGTAAGTGAGAGAATCCATCAGCTCAGGAGGGTCAAGGTAGCAGCAGGCTCCAAAGTGAGGCAAGAGCTGAAGTGAAAGCAACTTCACTGCAACAGGAAGTGGGACAGGGTGGTGATGCACTGGAAATCAGGTGAGCGGCTATGGGGGGAAGAGTAAAGGTAGCTAAGACAGAGCATGATCTCAGGACTGGGTCGGCTGGGGGAACCACACTTCTCCACTAGAGAAAGGGGACTCAGTCAAAAATCTCTGGAAGCTTGGCTATGAGGAACTTTCCTGTCTGCTTCATGGAGACTGGCCAGCAAGTCAATAGGTTACAAGTCAGTTAATCTCTTTCTTGGATACAATGTCAAACCTTCTGCACATGTCAAGTGGATGGTCACGGTCCAGCACTAGACAACTGGAGCCGTGTGGCAATGCAGTCCCAGTGGCGCCAAAGTACCCTATTTATCAAGACTGAAAAGTCCAGGTTCTTATGTGAAATCACTATTTTTGAATATGGGAAAAGACATTATGGTCCTAGTACAATACCGTATAATACCTCTGGGCGCAAGATTGGGTATCTAAAGATGAAGCTGGTCACAACTAACAGGTACATTTCACTGGTACACTATGCACTTTCTAGGTGAAGGGCACACTTAAAACTCTGACCTAAAATATATAAAAGCTAGCCATGTGACCAAAACTTGTATACTCCCTAATATTCTGAAATAAAAAGGAATGATAAAGCTGGAGGGGAACTGCTTTCCAAATTCTCCAAAGATATGTGCATATGGCAATTGTTAAGGCTACAAGAGACATCAGTATGATTTATTTTATTTATTTTATTTTTTTGTAGAGACAGAGTCTTACTTTATCGCCCTCGGTAGAGTGCCACAGTGTCACAGATCACAGCAACCTCCAATTCCTGGGCTTAGGTGATTCTCTTGCCTCAGCCTCCCAAGTAGCTGGGACTAGAGGTGCCTACCAGAATGCTTGGCTATTTTTTTGTTGCATTTTTGCTGGGGCCAGGTTTGAACCCGCCACTCTTGTCATATGGAGCTGGCGCCCTACCCACTGAACCACAGGTGCCACCTAATCACACTTTATTTTTACATAAAGTGTTCTGCAAAAAGCTTCAAGCTCCTCCTTCCAATTAACCATATTGCATATCATATCCTCTCCTACTTGGAAATAAAAGAGTAGTCACAGGGCAAGACCCTGAGGAAGCCAAGGTGTCAAGGGTGGTGCCTTGTAAACTATCTATTTTTCCACTAGCCCAATGGGCAGGCCTTACCCACAGACTTTCTCCTGGCCAAATATTGGCAGGGACAGGGTAGAGATAGGTCTTTGCTAACATACTAAAGAGTATAGACTTTATTCAGCTAAGTCATGGCTCTATTTCCTACTAGCCACATATTGTATAAAGTAAGCACAATCACTGTATCATATAAAATTGTCTTAAGAATCAAATCAGAGGCCAGTCAAGGTAACATAGTGGTTTGCCTCTATAATCACAGCTCTTTGGAAGGCCAAGGTGGACTCTTGCTTGAGCCTAAGAGTTCCAGACCAGCCTGGGCAACATGGAGAAACAAAACAAAACAAAAAAATTTAGCCAGGTGTGGCGGTATGCACCTGTGCACCTGTAGTCCTAGCTACTCAGGAGGCTGAGACAGGAGGATCTCCGTTGAGCCCAGGAGTTTGAGGGTGCAGTGAAATATGATTACATCACTGTACTCCAGCCTGGGTGACAGAGCAGGACACTGTCTCTTAAAAAAAAAGGGGGGGGGTCAAATCAGATTCTGTATAGCAGCAGCCAGCAAAGCAAACTTCTGTAAAGGGCCAGAAAGTAAATATTTTTGGCTTTGTGGCCCATATGGTCTCTGCTACAAGTCAACTCTTCATGAAAACAGCTACAGATTATGTGTATGCCAAAGCAGACCATAGGTATAGGAAAGGTCATAGTTGTGTTTCAATAAAACTTTTATTTACAAAAGCAAGCAATGCAACACGGTTCTTTCAGCATGGGAAAGATCTTTATAGACATTATCTTTTGGGGCCTCCCACAGTGAATTGTAGTTGTGTGTTTATGTCTGGTTTTCTCATCAGACAATGAAGTTTTTTTTTCTTTTTTTTGTTTTTTTTTTGAGACAGAGCCTCAAGCTGTCCCCCTGGGTAGAGTGCTGTGGCATCACAGCTCACAGCAACCTCTAACTCCTGGGCTCAAGCGAATCTCCTGCCTCCGCCTCCCAAGTAGCTGAGACCACAGGTGCCCACCACAATGCTCAGTTATTTTTTGGTTGCAGCCATCATTGTTGTTTGGCAGGCCTGGACTGGATTTGAACCCACCACCTTAGGTGTATGTGGCTGGCACCTTAGCCACTTGAGCCACAGGCGCCAAGCCGTTTTTGTTTTGTTTTTGAGATAGAGTCTCACTTTTCCCCAATAGAGTGCCATGGCACAATAGTTCATCCAGTCGTTCACCACAATGCCTGGCTGTATTTTAGAGATAGGGTCTCACTCTTGTTCAGGTTGGTCTTGAACTTGTGAGCTCAAATGATCCACCTGCCTTGTCCTCCCAGAGAGTGCTAGAATTATAGGTGTGAACCACCTCCCCAGGTTGGGAGGGGGGTCCTCAATTTTGCTCAGGCTAGTCTCGAACTCATGAAGCAATCCATCTGCCTTAGTGTCCCAGAGTGCTAGGATTACAGGTGTGAGCCACCACGCCCGGCTAAACTATTAAGTTCTTTTTTTTTTTTTTTTGTAGAGACAGAGTCTTACTTTATGCCCTTGGTAGAGTGCCAAGGCGTCACAGTGCTCACAGCAACCTCCAACTCCTGGGCTTAGGCGATTCTCCTACCTCAGCCTCCCAAGCAGATGGAACTATAGGCACCCGCCATAATGACTGGCTATTTTTTGTTGCAGTTTGGCCGGGGCTGGGTTTGAACCTGCCACCCTTGGTATATGGGGCCGGCACCTTACCCACTGAACTATGGGTGCCACCCCCAACTATTAAGTTCTTAATGGTAGAGACTATATTCCTTTTCTTTTCCAGATCAAAACTAAAGAACAGGCTCGGTGCCTGCCACATAACACCGGAACTGACAGCTTCGAACTCAGCCTTGGCCTGCCAAACAACAATGATAACTACAACAACAATAGCTGGGCATTGTGGAGGATGCCTATAGTCCCAGCTACTTGGGAGGCTGAGGCAAGAGAATTACTTAAGCCCAAGACCAAGAGTTTGAGGCTGCTTTGAGCTGTGACACCAGGACACTGTGAGACACTGTGAGGGCACAGCTCTACCAAGAGCAACATAGTAACACTTTGTCTCAAGCAAAACAAAACAAAACTAAGGAACAAGTATTAGTACAGTATGGCACATAATGAAGTGTACATGGATTTTCACAACTATATAAATTAACACTAAAGCAGAATTTTAACTTCAAATGCTGATGGCCACAGGCAGGAAATAGATGCAATGAACCAGTCATTGGAAAGGGCACCTTCAAAGGCTGGGCGTGGTGGCTCACTCCTGTAATTCTAGCACTCTGAGAGGCTATGGCAAATAGATTGCTTGAGCTTAGGAGTTGGAGGTTGCTGTGAGCTATGATGCGATAGCACTCTACCCAGCGCAACAGCTTGAGACCGTCTCAAAAAAAATAAAAATAAAGGGCGGTGCCTGTGGCTCAAATAAATTTATAGAAAAGTTTTGAGAACAGTAGAATGAACGCCCCTATCACCTTTACCTGAATTCAATCTTACTCATTTTGGTTTCTTTGGATTCCAGCACATAGAGGCACTGAAATGTTACTGAATCACTGGATGAATGTCATAAGGAAAAATAAGCAAAACGTAGTGTGCCAACTTCCTATAAGTTAAAGTGACAGGGAGGAATACACACGGAAAAAATTCAAGAGAAAAATGAATTAGATAGGATGGGAGCAAAGAAGAAAAAAAAGATCAGACACAAAGACTATATGGTACACACATTTATTTTGCCTGCTGAATGCTTGCTTTGTTTTATTTTGTTTTATTGTTATTTTTTGCTTGGTTTATCTTAAGTAGTAAGAGAAACAGATAAATTACCAGGAGCTCAGGTAAACAGCACACAAAGACAGAAGCAACCATATATGCCAACAAGCATGCTTTCAGAAACCTTACTAATTCAACCGTCACCCGTTTGTAGTTTGGGATTATTTGGACAAGCTAAGCTAAATTTCATCTTGGCATTATTAATTCTTCGAGAAAGTTTGCTAAGCAAATGAACAGTATAAACAGGGGAAATGTTGAATATTTGCTCTGGGGTGGGGGTAATAAAAAACAAATGAACAGCTTTCCAATCTTTTCTAATTATATTGATGTGCTGAACTTTTGTCTAATTATTATGTTCCTTGAACATGAAGTAGAATTTTTTCCCCCTAAACCATCTCATATTTTAAAAGCACTGGGGAAAATTTGACTTTAACGTAAAGGGGAACATTTTCACAGGCAGAAAACTCTTAATACTGCCAATTTGCCTTCATGTAAATAAAAAAAATGTCAAGCATTGGGTTTTCTTTTAAGCAAAGAGTGAGCTAATTACAAAGATTATTATTTGCTAGAGAGCTTCAGCAGCAGCACTTCCCTCTTCTATTCAGTAATGTGGAAGAAGTCTTGCTCATTTGCAGGTAATAATTAATATCAGCTATCCCGGGCCAGGTGCGGTGGCTCACGCCTGTAATCCTAGCACTCTGGGAGGCCACAGCAGGTGGACTGCCCTGAGCTGACAGGTTCTAGACCAGCCTGAGCAAGAGGGAGACCCCATCTCTAAAAATAGCCGGACGTTTTGGTAGGCACCTGTAGTCCCAGCTACTTAGGAAGCAGAGGCAAGAGAATCACTTGAGCCCAAGAGCTTGAGGTTGCTGTGAGCTATGATGCCATAGCACTCTACCAAGGGGGACAAAGTGAGACTCTGTCTCAAAAAAAAAAAAAAATCAGCTACTCGGATAGGAACACTTTTCAATATTCCAGACTTGGTGTTAAGTGCTTATAGGCTTTCTTTCATTGAATCCAAAAACAAGGTAGGCTTCATCATCATCTCCATTTTACTGACTGAAAAACTGAAGTTCAGAGAAGTCAATGTACATAGTTGAGATCCAAATCCAAGGTTATATGCCCCCCTCCCAAACCTAAGAGAATTATATATATATATTTTTTATTTTATTGCTTATTTTTTTATTTCTTTGCCTTTTTTTGTTGTTGTTTGGACAGAGTCCCACCTCTGCCCCTGAGCAGAGTACAGTGGCGTCACAGCTCACTGCAACCTCAGACTCAGGCTGTGGGCATCCCACTGCCTCAGCCTCCAGAAGCTGCTGGGATTACAGGTGCTTGTCATGGTGCCTGGCGGGGGTTTTCCATTTTTTTTCATGAGTCGGGGTCTCTCTCTCGCTCAGGTGAGTCCTGAACTCCTGAGCTCAAGCCATTCTCTCTCCTCAGCCTCCCACAGTGCTGAGATTACAGGCATGAGCCACGGCACCCAGCCCTAAGAACATTATACATGCTGCCTCACAGAGACAGATAGGACCTGCCCAAAGTCAAAACCAGTGGGCCAGAGAAAGTGTTGTGAAGAACTAGCTAGGGCCATTGGATGTGCAAAATCAACCAAACACAGTCCAGTTTGGGGATATTTGCTAGACATTTAAGCTTTTGTGAATTTTGGAAGTAAACATCTTTCTGTTGTTTTATTTATTTATTTATTTTTTTTTTTTGAGACAATCTCAAGCTGTAGCCCTGGGTGGAAAGCCCTGGCATCACAGCTCACAGCAACCTCAAATTCCTGGGCTTAAGTGATTCTCTTGCCTCAGCCTTTCCAGTAGCTGGGATTACAGGCGCCCGCCACAACGCCTGGCCTGGCTATTTTTGTCGTTGTTGTTTTAGGTGGCCTGGGCCAGGTTCAAACCTGCCAGCCTTGGTGTATGTGGCCAGGGCCCTACCCACTGAGCTAGGGTCACCGCCTTTGTTTTTGTTTTTTGAGACAGTCTCACTCAGTTGCCCTGGGTAGAGTGCAATTAGCCCGGCATCATAGCTCACAGAAATCTCAAACTCTTGGGCTCAAGTGATCCTCTTCCCTCAGTCTTCCCAGTAGCTGGGACTACAAGCGCCTGGCACAACGCCTAGAGAGGTCTTGCTCTTGCTCAGGCTGGTTTTGAACTCCAGAGTTCAAAGGACACACCCACTTTGGCTCTCAGAGTGCTAAGATTACAGGCGTGAGCCAGCTTGCCCAGCCAGTAAACATCTTTCTAATAAGGCCAGGCATAGCTTATTTATTTGGTTAGAATAACAATTCATTAAGGTATGCTTCAATTTGCCCAACAGCTACCGTGCACATGAAATTATGTGTAAATCAGATTTTTAAAAATTAGAACAGAAAATGCGATTCTTTGAAGGTTAAATCTAACCTTAGGGTAAAGGACTCTCTTAGAATAAATTACTCCTTTTTATAACCATTCTGAAAATGAACAGATTCTTCCACTGGGCCATAATAATGTTCTAAGAGTACAGAGATGGTAACAATTAGAAATGACAAAACAGGCTTCTTG
Organism: Otolemur garnettii; assembly: GCF_000181295.1. Lineage (NCBI taxonomy): Eukaryota > Metazoa > Chordata > Mammalia > Primates > Galagidae > Otolemur > Otolemur garnettii. The sequence continues at coordinate 5,500,044 of NW_003852491.1, read as the reverse complement.
AAAATAGGCTACAGTAATGTTTCTCAAAGTGTGCCACAGATCCTGGAAAGGGAAGGGACCCATAAAGACAAAATCATTTTAATCATAATTCTAAGATTTTTTCACTGTGCTGTTGACATGTGTATTGAAACACAAAGCAATGATGGGTAAAACTGGCCATAGCCTGAATCAAGGCAGTGGTGCCAAACTGTCCAGCACTTCTTTTTTTTATTTTTATTTTTTAGAGACAAAGTCTCACTTTCTCACCCTCAGTAGAGTGCTGTGAGCTCACAG
>NW_003852491.1:5490243-5499751 GCF_000181295.1 Otolemur garnettii | reverse complement strand
GCAAGAGAATCACTTGAGCCCAAGAGCTTGAGGTTGCTGTGAGCTATGATGCCATAGCACTCTACCAAGGGGGACAAAGTGAGACTCTGTCTCAAAAAAAAAAAAAAATCAGCTACTCGGATAGGAACACTTTTCAATATTCCAGACTTGGTGTTAAGTGCTTATAGGCTTTCTTTCATTGAATCCAAAAACAAGGTAGGCTTCATCATCATCTCCATTTTACTGACTGAAAAACTGAAGTTCAGAGAAGTCAATGTACATAGTTGAGATCCAAATCCAAGGTTATATGCCCCCCTCCCAAACCTAAGAGAATTATATATATATATTTTTTATTTTATTGCTTATTTTTTTATTTCTTTGCCTTTTTTTGTTGTTGTTTGGACAGAGTCCCACCTCTGCCCCTGAGCAGAGTACAGTGGCGTCACAGCTCACTGCAACCTCAGACTCAGGCTGTGGGCATCCCACTGCCTCAGCCTCCAGAAGCTGCTGGGATTACAGGTGCTTGTCATGGTGCCTGGCGGGGGTTTTCCATTTTTTTTCATGAGTCGGGGTCTCTCTCTCGCTCAGGTGAGTCCTGAACTCCTGAGCTCAAGCCATTCTCTCTCCTCAGCCTCCCACAGTGCTGAGATTACAGGCATGAGCCACGGCACCCAGCCCTAAGAACATTATACATGCTGCCTCACAGAGACAGATAGGACCTGCCCAAAGTCAAAACCAGTGGGCCAGAGAAAGTGTTGTGAAGAACTAGCTAGGGCCATTGGATGTGCAAAATCAACCAAACACAGTCCAGTTTGGGGATATTTGCTAGACATTTAAGCTTTTGTGAATTTTGGAAGTAAACATCTTTCTGTTGTTTTATTTATTTATTTATTTTTTTTTTTTGAGACAATCTCAAGCTGTAGCCCTGGGTGGAAAGCCCTGGCATCACAGCTCACAGCAACCTCAAATTCCTGGGCTTAAGTGATTCTCTTGCCTCAGCCTTTCCAGTAGCTGGGATTACAGGCGCCCGCCACAACGCCTGGCCTGGCTATTTTTGTCGTTGTTGTTTTAGGTGGCCTGGGCCAGGTTCAAACCTGCCAGCCTTGGTGTATGTGGCCAGGGCCCTACCCACTGAGCTAGGGTCACCGCCTTTGTTTTTGTTTTTTGAGACAGTCTCACTCAGTTGCCCTGGGTAGAGTGCAATTAGCCCGGCATCATAGCTCACAGAAATCTCAAACTCTTGGGCTCAAGTGATCCTCTTCCCTCAGTCTTCCCAGTAGCTGGGACTACAAGCGCCTGGCACAACGCCTAGAGAGGTCTTGCTCTTGCTCAGGCTGGTTTTGAACTCCAGAGTTCAAAGGACACACCCACTTTGGCTCTCAGAGTGCTAAGATTACAGGCGTGAGCCAGCTTGCCCAGCCAGTAAACATCTTTCTAATAAGGCCAGGCATAGCTTATTTATTTGGTTAGAATAACAATTCATTAAGGTATGCTTCAATTTGCCCAACAGCTACCGTGCACATGAAATTATGTGTAAATCAGATTTTTAAAAATTAGAACAGAAAATGCGATTCTTTGAAGGTTAAATCTAACCTTAGGGTAAAGGACTCTCTTAGAATAAATTACTCCTTTTTATAACCATTCTGAAAATGAACAGATTCTTCCACTGGGCCATAATAATGTTCTAAGAGTACAGAGATGGTAACAATTAGAAATGACAAAACAGGCTTCTTGAAAATAGGCTACAGTAATGTTTCTCAAAGTGTGCCACAGATCCTGGAAAGGGAAGGGACCCATAAAGACAAAATCATTTTAATCATAATTCTAAGATTTTTTCACTGTGCTGTTGACATGTGTATTGAAACACAAAGCAATGATGGGTAAAACTGGCCATAGCCTGAATCAAGGCAGTGGTGCCAAACTGTCCAGCACTTCTTTTTTTTATTTTTATTTTTTAGAGACAAAGTCTCACTTTCTCACCCTCAGTAGAGTGCTGTGAGCTCACAGGAACCTCCAACTCCTGGGCTTAGGCAATTCTCTTGTCTCAGCCTCCCCAGTAGCTGGGACGACAGGCACCTGCCACAACACCCGGCCATTTTTTGTTGCACTTTGGCCGGGATCAGGTTTGAACCCTACAGTGTATGGGGCCGGTGCACTACCCACTGAGCCACAGGCGCCGCCCTGAACTAGCACTTCTATTCTTTACTGTCATGTACTCTAAGTAAAACAAGCAAACAAATCATTTTCACTTAAGTATGTTCTGATGAAATAGCAAAAATTAATTTTAATACATCTCAACTCAAGATTACACATCCTTTTACTATTCCGTGTGGAAAATGGGAAATGCACATAAAACATTTTGCTGCAAGCCAAGAACAAAGGTTGATCTCAGAAAACAATTCTGCAATTATTTGAGTTGCCAGGTGAACTAACTGCATTTTGTTTGAAATGCCCTTTTTACTCACATGAACAAGTAACAGACAAATTATGGTTATTCAGATTTGGGCGCCCAGCAGAACTTTTCTCAAATACAAATGAAGTGAGCATCATTTCAAGGAAATAACTGATAGAACTTGTGGCCAATGATTCAAGTTTTCAAATAAAAACAAGTGGAAAGGCTCGGTGCCTGTGGCTCAAGTGGCTAAGGTTCCAGCCACATACACTTGAGCTGGCGGGTTCAAATCCAGCCTGGCCCGCCAAACAACAATGATGGCTACAAACAAAAAATAGCTGGGTGTTGTGGCAGGCGCCCATAGTCCCAGCTTCTTGGGAGGCAGAGGCAGGAGAATCACTTAAGCCCAGGATTTGGAGGTTACTGTGAGCTGTGATGCCACAGCACTCTACCCAGGGCAACAGCTTGAGGCTCTGTCTCAAACAACAACAACAAAAAAAAAAAACAAGTGGAAAACTTGTTTCTATTACCTTGAGTTCAACAGCTTCCCAACACTTAAATTCTTATTTTAAAAAATGGTGTAGGTGGTAATATTAATAAGTATGATTTTTTGATATTGTGTAATGACATTTCTTTTTTTTCTTTTTTGAGACAAAGTCTCACTTTTTCGCCCTTGGTAGAATGCCGTAGTGTCATAGTTCACAGCAACTCAAACTCTCGGGGCTTAAGATATTCTCTTGCCTCAGCCTCCCGAGTAGCTGGGACTGTGGACGCCTGCCCTGGCGCCCTTACAGGCAGGGTCTTGCTCTGGCTCAGGCTGGTCTCGAAAGTGAACTTGTGAGTTCAGGCAATCCACCCACCTTGGCCTCTCAGAGTATTGGAATTGCAGGCATAAGCCACTGAGCTGGGCCATGTGTAATGACATTTCAGAGATCAACATTTAGAAGATTTGCTTAACTCAGTAAGTGAACTAATAAGCACTCGCTGATATTATACAACCATGTATGAGTAAAGTAGCCAAAGAATAAGCTAAGCCAATAGATTTTAATATAACACAATACAAAAGTTCACCACTCTGGTTTCAGATGCCACATTATAACTAACCTTTAAGAAACTGCCACTTGCTAAGTTCTAGTGTAGAATCAGAGACCAGCATCAACAGTTGTCTCAAAAGGCAGTTAAAATACTCCTCTCTGTTCTAATTTTTTTTTTTTTTTTTTGAGACAGAGTCTCACTATGAGATTTTCCACAGAGTCACCCTCAGGAGAGTGCTATGGTGTCACAGTTCACAGCAACCTCCAACTCTTGCCTCAGCCTCCCAAGTAGCTAGGACTACAGGCACCCACCACAATGCCTGGCTATTTTTTTCTTGTTGTTACAGTTGTCATTGTTGTTTAGCTGGCCTGGGCAGGATTTGAACCTGCCAGCCTTGGTGTATGTGACTGACGCCATAACCACCGTGCTATGGGTGCCGAGCCACCCAGCTATTTTTAGAGACGAGGTCTCACTCTGGCTCATGTTGGTCTCAAACCTGTGAACTCAGGGAATCCACCCACCTTGGCCTCCTAAGTGCTAGGATTACAGGCATGAGCCACTATGCCTACCCATTTTTTTTGTTGTTGTTTTGTTTTTTGAGACAGAGTCTCAAGCTGTCACCCTGGGTAGAATGTTGTGGCATCACAGCTCACAGCAACCTTAAACTCTTGGGCTCAAGCGATCCTCTTGCCTCAGATTTTCTACTCTTTGCTCAGGCTGGTCTCGAACCTGAGAGCTCAGGTAATCCACCACCTCAGCCTCCTAGAGTGCTAGGATTACAGGAGTGAGCCACCACACCCAGCCAGTTCCAATTTCCTAAATGGTAAATGTAATAGATAAAACAGGCATGAGCAAAGCTCTTTGAGGAAGAGTATAAAGTGTCCTGAAGCTAAAAAGTTTGAGAACTGTTATTCTGTAGCAACATTACATTGACCTTGCCACAGGGTAAACTGGTAAAGGCCATTTTATACTAACTCTAAAGTACAAAGGGCAAAGACATCTAAGCACAGGGCAGAATGTTCAATGAAAAACATTTTTCCACCCTGCATACAGTGGATATCAAGGAAATGCAAATTCCCCAGGAACAAATTCCCCAGAAGTGAGCAGGACAATGGTGTAAGAAGGAAAATGACCTGGATTCTGATATACACAATACCAGTCTCGCTAGATCAGGTGTCCTCAAAGTACGGCCTGCGGGCCACATGCAGCCTGCCTAGGACATTTATCTGGCCTGCCAGGTGTTTTTGCCACTGCTGCCTGTCCTGCTTAGGAGCCTACTAGTCGGCTCGGCGCCTGTGGCTCAAGCAGCTAAGGCGCCAGCCACATACACCTAAGGTGGCGGGTTCGAATCTCCAGCCGGGGCCCGCCAAACAACAATGATGGCTGCAACCAAAAAATGGCCAGGCGTTGTGGTGGGCGCCTGTAGTCCCAGCTACTTGGGAGGCTGAGGCAAGAAACTCGCTTGAGCCCAGGAGTTGGAGGTTGCTGTGAGCGTGATGCCAGGCACTCTACCCAGGGAGATAGCTTGAGGCTCCGTCTCAAAAAAAAAAAAAAAAAGGAGCCTACTAGTCCTGGGGCCTGCAGTCCGGCCCTCCAACAGTTTGAGGGACAGTGAACTGGCCTCCTGTTTAAAAAGTTTGAGGACCCCTGCTCTAGATGTTAGTCTTCCCATCTGCAAAGTGAGATATCAGAGTATTTTGTTTTCTTTTCTGCTTGCTTCCAGTTGTCAATACTATGACTCTAATCAGGGATCCCTAAATGGTAGCCCACAGGCTTCCTCTGGCTGTCAGACTGGCCATATCATGGTATCATGAAGACAACTGGCTGGAACTCAGTGAGCAGCTTCCCTTTTAGACAGAGAACTGATTTTCAGTGACAACCGCAATCCAAACCTCTAGACTTTTCTCAGCAGACATTTGCATTTGCAAACTCTGGAATGTAGGATACCTAAAAACCTTTCCAAATCTCAGATTCTATAATTCAGCTCTAGAGACAGAGTGTCTGTGTTCCTCACTCACTCTGCCACTTGCTGTTTGACTTTGGGCAAGTTACTTAACTTCTCTGGGCCTCGGTTTCCTCATATGTAAGGTGAAATAACATTGACCTCAAAGGGATCTTATGAAGCTTAGTAAGATGTTGCCTGACAGTACTCACAGAGTTCCTGGCACTGGACAGTACTCTGTTAACGTGGGCTATTATTATTAATGTCAACGTACATGAATGAAGTATTCCTTATTCTCCCTCCACGCTTCCTACCAACTCCCTTCCCAGCAGCTGTTGATTATACTCTCCCCGATCAAGCTTACCTCCATACCAATTCCCAGATTCCAAAGCCCCACATCCCAGAACACACAAGATCCTCCTTAGAACTCTGCTTCTTCCCCACCCTAAGTCCTTTCACTGCGTCCCGACCAGTTGCGGGTCCTTCACGACCACAGCTCGGCAGAATGGCCATACCACTGACCACTATCTCAGCCTCTCCTCCGCATTCTGGACCACTCAATCTCCTTTTCCCCTAGATAGAAGACCATTTTGGGTCGGGAAGTGGTGGTCCAGGGGTCTATGGCCTAAGATTTTGCACAGGGAGGGCACAGGAGGGATGGGAGAATAACTGCCCGACCTCCTGGAGGGGCCCACGGACACTCACCGTCCATCCCTAGAGGCGGCGGTTCCGGGTGCTCGAACCGGAAGCGGCCTCTACACTGTTTGCAGTTCCCCTGGTTACTGCGGAGTTTTGAACCAATGGTGGTAGAGCTCCACTCATTGAGCCCGCCCCTAGGAACGTGACGTCACGTCGACTCCCTGGAACTCCTCTTCAGATCTCCAAGTCCGACCGCCTCCCTGGGCCGCCGATTGTTGTGCGCAGGCGTGCTGGACCAGGGCTTTTGGCGGCGCGGTGCGCAGGCGCCCCGGGCGCAACCAACTAAGTAGCAATGGACGCGTTGGAGTCGTTGTTGGATGAAGTGGCTTTGGAGGGGCTCGATGGCCTGTGTTTGCCTGCGCTTTGGAGCCGTCTGGAGACTCGAGTGCCGCCCTTCCCGTTGCCTTTGGAACCCTACACGCAGGAGTTTCTGTGGCGGGCCCTTGCTACAAACCCGGGCATCAGCTTCTATGAGGAGCCTCGGGAGCGACCCGACCTCCAGCTCCAGGACCGGTGAGCGAGCGGCCTGGCCCAGCGGGCAGGCGGGCCTAGGGCCCAGGGTCTGAAGGAGCTGAGAGGGGTCTGGGGAAGGGAGTAGAGCTGAGGGAGAACAGCGAGTCTGAATGGGGGCGGGGGCGACGCAGTGGGGGGTGCCCTCGGCTTGAGGGCCCAGGAGTCGGGTGGAGTTGGGGGGTTATTTGATAACCCGTTTCTTCCGTGTCTGTGTTCAGGGGTGGCGGTGAACAGGACTGGGAGGATAGACTTCAGGCTTCCAAGAGTATTTCCGTTTACATTGGAGGTTAGGATTAGAGAGGGAAGGGAATTCAGAACCAGACATGGGACAATTGAGATGTGCAAACCTTTATGGAGCATTCGTCCAGTACCAGACTGGAGAGGCTAAGGCAGTTAGAAACCTGCTTATCAGCAAGTTTAGCGGTAACATTAACCTTTAAGGGCTCTTTTTACTGGCCAAGTACTATGCTAGGATTTTATTCTAGGAACTTGAGGAGATTGAACTCACTTAATCCCCACAATGACCCCAGAACGTAGGTGCTGTTATAGTCCCCATTTTACAGAGAAGGAAACTGAATCACACAGAGAGGTTAAGTTACCTGTCCACGGTTATGGGGTAATAATGGACTAAGAATTGATTTGAACCCAGACTGTCCATCTCTAGAGTCTGTGCTCTTAAGACATAATATGAGGGTCAGGGGAAGTTCCCAGAGCTAATACTGTCCAGGACAAGACTTAAAGGTTGGATTTAGGTAGCCATGTGGCAGAGTACTGTGAACAGAGAACAGCAGAGGTGAAAGGAAGGAAAAGTTAAGTTTGGCTGAAGTGTGGAACTGGAAGTAGGGAATGAGGAATAATAAATGACTTTTATATATGCTTATGACAATCAGGGACTGTGGTAAGATTTTTTTTTTTTTGAGAACCAAATTAAAATTTTAATTAATTCTTTTAGACAGTTTCACTCCGTTGCCCTGGGTGATGATGCTGTGGCATCATCATAGCTCATAGCAACCTCAGTTTTTTAGGCTCAAGAGATCCTCCTGCCTTAGTCTCCCAAGTAGCTGGGACTACAAGCACCCCCACCATAACATCTGACCAATTTTTTTGTTTATGTATTTTTAGTAGAGACGAGGTCTCTTGCTCAGGCTGGTCTCAAACTCCTGAGCTCAGGCAATCCACCCACCTCAGCCTCCTAGAGAGCTAGGATTATAGATGTGAGCTACCTCACCCGGCCTATTTATTTATTTTTTATTAAGAGTCTCACTATGAGACTCACTATGTCACCCTCAGTAAAGTGCAGTGTCGTCACAGCTCACAGCAACCTCAAACACTTGGGCTTAAGTGACTCTCTTGCCTCAGCCTCCCGAGTAGCTGGGACTACAGGCACCCACCACAAGGCCCAGCTATTTTTTGGTTGCAGTTGTCACTGTTGTTTAGCAAGCCCAGGCTGGGCTCAAACCTGCCAGCCTTGGTGTATATGGCTGGCGCACTACTCACTGAGCTATGGCGCCAAGCCTGGGCCTATTTATTTTTTATTTACTTATTTATTTTTGAAGCAGAGTCTCACCCTATTGCCTTTGGTAGAGTGCTATGGCATCATAGCTGACAGCAACTTTAACCCCTTGGGCTTAAGTGATCCCTTGCCTCAGTCTTAGTAGAGGCAGGGTATCACTTATTGCTCAGGCTGGTCTTGAGCTCCTGAGCTCAAGCAATGCACCGGCTTCAGCCTCCCAGAGTGCTAGGGTTACAGGTTTGAGTCACCTTACTTGGCCTATTTATTTTTTATTTCAGATTAATATGGGGTAAGTTAGGTTGCAATGTTTGTATTTGTTAAAGTCTCTGTTACAGTTGTGTCCCACATACAGGAGATGTGCCATATACCCTAATTGTGCCTGTTAGGTGGGAACACACCAATTATTTTATTTATTTATTTTTTTGAGACAGAATCTCACTCTGTCACCCTCGGTAGAAAGAATGCTATGGAGTCATAGCTCATGGCAACCTCACACTCTTGGACTCAATCCATCTGCTTGCCTCAGCCTCTGTAACAGGTGCGACTACAGGCACCTGCCACAATGCCCAACTAGTTTTTCTATTTTTAGTAGAGACAGGATCTCTCTCTTGCTCAGGCTGGTCTCAAACTCCCAAGCTCAGGCAACCCACCCACCTCAGCCTCTCAGACTGCTAGGATTGCAAGCATGAGCCACTATGCCCAACCTAATATTCTATATGGCATGTTATTTAATTTTTACAAGAACCTTTGGAGGTGGCTCATGTTATCCCCATTTTTCTGAAAAGACAATTGAGGTGCTGAGGGTTAGGTGACTTGCTCAAAGTCATCAACTAGCAAGGGCAGAATCCAGGAGGTCTATGTCCAGAATCCACTCTTAATCAAATTGTATTGGAATCAATGAATTTATAATCTATTTAAAGAGTTTATCATTTATCAGAAGGACAGGTGGAAGCTATTGAAGAGAGGGTCAGACTAGTGGCAAAAAATTGAAGTGGAGAGATTTGTAGTAATCTAGTCATGGATAAGCAGTCACGGACTGGCTCCCATAATGGGTATAGGAATGAAAAGAAGATGGAACTGAGACTTATTAGGCAGAAGAATCAAAAGAGTTTGGAGACTGTTTAGATGTGGGGTGTAAGGAAGGTTGGAATCAAGGATGATGCCCTCTGGTGGCTGTTGTTTGGGTACCTGAGTGATCCTGATACCTTTCCCTAAGGCAGGGAATACAGAACAATGGGGTGATTGAGTCTGGAGGAGTTGGGAACCTGCTGACGTTATACCCGGAGGAGCGAGTGGAATAGAGAAATGCCAGCACTGGCTCGATGCCTGTAGCTGAAGCAGCTAAGGTGCCAGCCACATACACCAGAGCTGGCGGGTTCAAATCCAGCCCAGGCCTGCCAAACAACAATGAAAACTACAGCCAAAAAGTAGCCGG
>NW_003852491.1:5461998-5490114 GCF_000181295.1 Otolemur garnettii | reverse complement strand
GAGAGAGAGAGAAAAGAAACGCCAGCACACTGAGTCCAAATTAAGCAAGGGTCCTTTATTGATTGGCCAGAGCCAGGAGTGGGCTTTTGCCTCAAAGTTTCTCAACCCCTAGAAGCAGGGGGGTGAAAACCTGTTATAAGGTGCTTTCAGTAGGGGAGAGGGAGTCCTTAATGCAAGCCTGTTTCACAAAAGCGAACACCTGCACAATTAGATCTATAGGGTGAAGGGAGTGCTTTCAAGGGGGAGCTGTGGTTTCACAGGTTTTTGCTAAACTCTGCAGCTTTCAGCTGAGCTTCCTGATGTTGAAAGCTCTTAGCAAAATGGAGTAAGTCTAGCTCTATGAACAAAATGGAGTTAGGGCATTACACTGGATGGACTTTAGATGCATTGAAGTTCCTTTGGGTTGTCCAAGTGAAGAGTCTAATTAGTAAACATCTGGCTTCACAGAGCAACAGCAAGCCAGAGGCAGGGACTGAGCTAGACATATGTGAGTCATTCCATATAGTTGTTAGTTAAAGCTGTTGGCTAAGATCTGCCCTAGGAGAGAGTGTAATATGATCACAGGTCTTGAGACAAGGTCCTAAAATGAACCTACTTTTCAAGGCTCACTGGAGGGTGAGGAACCTTTATTTTTTAATTTAATTTAATTTTTATTATTTTTGAGACAGAGTCTCACTATGTCATCCTCAGTAGAGTGCTGTGGTGTCACAGCTCACAGCAACCTCATATTCTTGTGTTTAAGCGATTCTTTTGCCTCAGCCTCCAAAGTAGCTGGGACTATAGGCGCCTGCCACAGCGCCTGGATATTTTTGGGTTGTAGTTGTCATTGTTTGACAGGCCCGGACTGGGTTTGAACCCCCCAGCCCTGGTGTATGTGGCTGGTGCTTTAGCCTCTAAGCTAAAAGTGCTGAGCCATTTTATTTTATTTCTTACTTATTTATCTTATTTATTTTTTATTTTTTAATTTTTTTTGAGATAGAGTTGCACTATATCACCCTGGGTAGAGTGCCGTCATGTCATAGCTCACAGCAACCTCAAGCGATTCTCTTGACTCAGCCTCCAAAGTAACTGGGACCCAGCCATTTTTCTGTTGCAGTTGTCATTATTGCTTAGTTGGTGCGGGCTGGGTTTGAACCCACCAGTCTCTGTGTTATGTGGCTGGCGCTGTAACTACTGTGCTATAAGTGTCAAGCCTTTGTTTTTTTGAGACAGAGTTTCACTTGCCCTTGGTAGAATGCCCTGGAGTCACAGCTCACAGCAGCTCCCAACTCTTGGGCTCAAGTGATTCTCTTGCCTCAACCTCCTAAGTAGCCAGGAGTACAGGTGCCCACCAGAACACCCAACTATTTTTAAAGATGAGGTCTTGCTCTGGCTCAGAACTTATGAGCTCAGGCAATCCATGCATCTTGGCCTCCCAGAGTACTAGGATTACAAGCATGAGCCACCTTGCCCAGCAGGATGAGGAACCTTTTTTTTTTTTTTTTTTTGGCGCCAATCTCAAATTGTCACCCTGGGTAGAGTGCCATGGCATCACAGCTCACAGCAAGCAACTTCAAACTCTTGGGCATAAGTGATTCTCTTGCCTCAGCCTCCCAAGTAGCTGGCACCAGAGGTGCCTGCCACAACACCTGGCTTTTTTTTTTGTTGCAGTTGTCATTGTTATTTTAGCTGGCCCAGGCCGGGTTAGAACCTGCCACACTCAGTGCATTGGGCCGGCACCATAACCATTGTGCTATAGGCGCTGAACCAGATGAGGAACCTTTAAAAGAAGATTAAAGTGATATGGCTGGAGAGGTAGAAGAAATCAAACCAGATGGTATCCTGGAAGCTGGGAGAAGACTTGATTTGAGAATGGAGGGTTAAATGGTACAGAAGTCACAGGGCAAGGAGGGAAAGTGATGAGAAGTGTGTAAGGCTAGAAAAGTCTAGCCTTGACTAGACTAGTACAGGGTGTGAATGAGATTTCAAAGGAGCACTTGGCAAACTTGACTAACTAGATAAAGGAAGAAACAAAAGTCAAAGATGTTTCCATGGTGTTGTTAAGAGGCAACTGGGAGCATGTGGTACAAAGGAGGGACTTGATTGGAGATGGAGAGAAGTAGCCTTAACTTTGGAGTGGGAGGTGTTTGATAGACAATTAAAGACATTTGACTGGGCTTGGTGCCCATAGCACAGTGGTTATGGCACCAGCCACATGCACTAAGGCTGATGGGTTCAGGCCCAGGCCAGCTAAACAACAATGAGGACTGCAACAAAAAATAGCCTGCAACAAAAAATAGCCGGGCTTATGAAAGCTATAACCCAATTATAGCCCAAGAAGAAGGGAGAAAGGGAGGGGAGGGGAGGGGGGAGGATGGGTGGAGGGAAAGTAATTGGTGGGACCACACCTACAGTGCATCTTACAAGGGTACATGTGAAATTTACTAGGGGTACAATATAAATGTCTTAACACAATAACTAAGAAAATGCTGTGAAGGCTATGTTAACCAGTTTGATGAAAACATTTCAAATTGTATATAAAACCAGCACATTGTACCCCATGATTGCCTTAACGTACACACCTGTGATTTAATAAAAAATAAATAAATTTAAAAAAAAATAGCTGGGCCTTGTGGTGGGCACCTGTGATCCCTGCTGCTTGGGAGGCTGAGGCAAGGAGAATTGCTTAAACCCAAGACTTTGAGGTTGCTGTGAGCTGTGACACCATGGCACTCTACCAAGGGCGATAAAGTAAGACTCTGTCTCAAAAAAAAAAAGAAAAAGTGACATTGGATTGATGTTTGGGGAAAAAAGACAGGACCAATGATTCAGTGGTGAGTGTTGTTGACATGCAGGTGATGAAATTAAAACCATAAAAATGGATAAGGGTACTAGAGAGATAAACAGAGAGAGAGAAAGATAAGATAGCATTTTAAAGGAGGAAGGTCTTTTTAAAATTATTTTTTATTAAATCATAACTTTGTGTGTTGATGCATTTATGTGGTTCAGAGTACTGCTTTGATATACAATGTGAAATGTTTACACTGAAGTAAGTAACACATTCATCACAATTAAGTAGGAAGGTCTTAAATCATATAGTCCAAACTTGGTTGCACTAAGTGCCGGATTTGGAGCAAAATCAAAAGGTCATGACTTTGGTTAGTAAGTTTGTGTAAGTCCCACCTCCTAGTTTCATGGGTAGTTTGGGGGATCTGGGAAAGATCTGCCTTCTCTGCCATGGAAAGACAAGAACGTGCTTGTCCAGATTATCTGCATTAGTATGGCAAGAAGACCGAGTGATCTCATTTCTCTGTGATCTTTGCTAGAGGTTGTCAGAAGAACAAAGCCGAGCACACATTATTTCTAAAGCTGAGTTTGTGTTTGATGTTTGTGCTTTCCCCCTTAGGTATGAAGAAATTGATTTGGAAACTGGAATTTTGGAGTCCAGGAGAGACCCAGTCCCTTTGGAAGACGTCTACCCCATTCATATGATACTAGAGAATAAAGATGGCATCCAGGGCTCATGCCGCTACTTTAAGGAGAGGAAAAATATTACCAATGACATCAGGACCAAGTTTTTGCAGCCTCGCTGTACAATGGTGGAAGCCTTTGACAGGTAACTGATTTGCACCATCAGCAATTCCTAGAAATCTGAGTGCTTTGAAGTCAAGGGTGCAGTCAGAGCACTTGGATCTGGCCTACAGCCTGAGTGTCTGTCGGAGTCCACCAGCCCTGCACTAAGCCAGATCTTTGTCTTCTTCACTCTGCTCATACTGAGGTGAAATAGGGTCAAGGGTCCTGTGTTTCTCTTTTGTGTCCACAGTTCTCACACAGTTGGGTATGGCAGACAGCTGACATTTGGTTGGTGCCTTTTTGTTCTGTCTTCTGAGCTGGGCCCTATGTTCCCTGGCTGTTCTTCTGTGACAACTTAGCCAGTATGCCAGTTTCCCAGAGTGGCTAATCTGCCTCTCCATTTTTCTCATTTTCCTGCTTCCCTTCCTACTCATCCCAGAGGAAATGAAAAAGGGTGGCTCTGTCTAAAGCTGTGTTCTGGATGCTTCTTTCTCTTTTATTCTCTCTACTTCCAGCCCAGTACCTCCGTTCTTTCTGGCCTGTCAGTTAGCTGGTTCATCTCCTCGATTTTCAGCTTTTGCCTATCTCTAGTGCTTTCCCCTCAGTACATTAACACAACTCGCCCTTCTCACAACAGAACCTTCACTTTTTTTTTTTTTTGAGACAGAGCCTCAAGCTGTCCCCCTGGATAGAGTGCTGTGTATCATGGCTCACAGCAACCTCCAACTCCTGGGTTCAAGTCAGTCTCCTGCCTCAGCCTCCCAAGTAGCTAGGACCACAGGCACCCGCCACAACACTCGGCTATTTTTGGTTGCAGCCATCATTGTTGTTTGGTGGGCCCAGGCTGGATTCGAACCCGCCACCTTAGGTGTATGTGGCTGGCACCTTAGGCACTTGAGCCACAGACGCCGAGCCCACTTTTTTTTTAAAGATAGAGTCTCACTCTGTTGCCTAGGCTGTAGTGCCATGGCATGAGCTTAGCTCACAGCAACCTCAAACTCCTGGGCTCAAGAGATCCTCCTGCCTCAGCCTCCCCAGTAGCTGGGGGGCTACAGGCACTTGCCATGACGTCCAGCTAATTTTTCTATTTTCAGTAGACAGGGGTCTTGCTCTTGTTCAGGTTGGTCTTGGACTCTTGAGTTCAAGCAGTCCTCCCACCTTGACTTCCCTATGTACCAACATATAGGCATGAGCCACTGCACCAGGCCAATAGAACTTTCTCTTGACCTCCCCATAGCTGGCTTGCTTTCTGTCTCTACAGGCATGCTTCTTGGAAGAAACAGTTGTATTCACTATTTCATACTCTTTACCTCCCCTTCACTTCTCTGCCCACTGCAGTCCTAATTCCAGACTTGAATTCCTGACTTGATTACTTCACAGTAGATTTGTCCTCTAAGATCCTGATCCTGATAAGCCCTTAATCTCTTTGGCGCTGCTACACTCTAAGGGACTCTTGCAGCTTTTACTCCTGTGGCTTCCTGTCTTGCTTGCTTTTTTTTTTTTTTTTTTTTGAGACAGTTTCACTATGTCACCCTCAATAGAGTGCTATGGTGTCATAGCTTACAGCAACCTCGAACTCTTGGGCTTAAGTGATTCTCTTGCCTCAGCCTCCCAAGTAGCTGGCTATTTTTTTGTTGTAGTTGTTTGGCAGGCCCAGGTGGCTCGAACCTGCCAGCCCTGGTGTATGTGGCTGACACCCTAACTGCTAAGCTACAGGTGCTGAGCCTGCCTTGTTGGTTTTTTTTTTTTTACTTTCCTCATTGTTCCTTACCAGCTTCTTGGTGGACCCCCCTCCTTCCACCCTTAATTGCTGGCTGCTCTCAAGAGCTCTGACCTCCCAAGCACCACATGTATAATTTCAGTGACCTGCCCATTACACTCAGTGTGCTCCTCACTCTCCATCACCCAAACCTACCTTCTCTTCCTTTCTTAGTCTCTTTTGTGTTGCTATGACAGAATACCCAAGGCTAGATAATTTATAAAGAAATGAGGTTTATTTAGCTCACATTTCTGGAGGCAGGGAAGCTCAAGGGCACTGGCTTCTGGCAAGGCCTTTGTGTTACATTATAACATGGCGGAAGATCAGAGGGGAAGTGGCCGTGTGTGAAGGGGTGTCCTTGCTTTATAAAACCCCATGTTTATAGCAGAACTGCTCTAGGGCATTAATCTATTTGTGAGGGATCCTCCCCCATAATTCAGGTACTTCTTACTAGGCCCCAGCTTCCAACACTGTCACACTGTCTATTAAACTTCAACATGAGTTTTAGTGGTGACAAAATATATACATATATCTTTTTTTTTTTTTTCTTGGTAGAGACAGAGTTTCACTTTATCGCCCTTGGTAGATGGGTAGAGTGCTGTGGCGTCACACAGCTCACAGCAACCTCCAGCTCCTGGGCTTAGGCGATTCTCTTACCTCAGCCTCCCAAGTAGCTGGGGCTACAGGCGCCTACCACAACGCCTGGCTATTTTTTTGTTGCAGTTTGGCTGGGGCCGCGTTTAAACCCGCCACCCTTGGTATATGGGGCCAGCGCCCTATCCCCTGAGCCACAGGTGGTGCCTAACAAACTATATTTTTAAACCATAGCACTTTCCTTTTTTTTGAGACAGAGTCTCAGTATGTTGCCCTCGGTAGAGTGCTGTGGTGTCAGAGCTCACAGCAACCTTGAAGTCTTAGGCTTAAGCCATTCTCTTGCCTCAGCCTTCCAAGTAGCTGGGACTATAAGTGACACCACAACTCCTGGCAACTTTTTGGTTGATGTTGTCATTGTTGTCTAGCGTGCCCCGGCGGGCTTCAAAATCACCAGCCCCCGTGCACGTGGCCAGTGCCCTAACCACTGAGCTATGGGCACCTGACCATAGCACTTTATTTTCTTGTTTCTTTTTTCTGGTTTAGGTATTCCCCTTAGCTCTACAAGTCAGAAGCCTGGGGCTCTTCCTGGGCCCTGATGTGATGGGCTATGCCCTGATTGCTCAGAGCAGAGGTTTCAAATTGGCCACATGGTAGAAAAAGATGGCTGTTCACTCAGCATGGTGTTGTGTTGTTTTCAGTTTTATTTCATTGCTAATATTTGAATACCTGGATTTCTAGCTTTTCTTGAAAAATCACCAGATTTGGGCTAGGCACTGTGGCTCATACCGATAATCCTAGCACTCTGGAAGGTTGAGGCAGGTGGATTGCTTGAGCTTATGAGTTTGAGACCAGCCTGAGCAAAATCAAGACCCCGTCTCTAAATATAGCCAGGCATCGTGGCAGGCACCTATAGTTTCAGCTAGTTGGGAGGCTGAGGCAAGAGGATTGCGTTAGCCCAAGAGTTTGAGGTTGCTGTGAGCTCCAGTGCTACAGCACTCTATTGAGGGTAACAAAGTGAGACTTTGTCTCAAAAAAAGAAAAGAAAAATCACCAGATTTGGTTATGTTGATACCAATTTTTAAGTTATAGCATAGGCCTTCAGATAAGCCATGTACTGCCCCAGTTCTATACAGCCTATGGTTTCCTTCATGTATGCTATCTGCCTTCATGACCACGGACTAGAAGGCTCTTTAAGACCTAGCCCCTATTCCCAGCACTCTGACTTCAGCCTCCTTAACTTCCCCACCCCTCACACTATACTTCACCCTGAACACATGGGGCTCCTTTCTGTCTCAGGACAATGCTGTGTGCTGTTCCTGCTATCTAGAATGTTCTGCCCTCAGTTCTTCACATGGCTATGTCATTCAGGCTTCAACCTGACTCCTTAAAAAGTGTCCCCCATTGCCAAGGCAATGTCATATTACTGTTATGGTACCAAAAATGGTTTTAAGATTGTATTTATGTCACCCGTTGCTCCCCACACCATAAACCCCTTGAGGGCAAGGATTCAATCCATCTGGCATGATGAAGAAAGGAGAAAACTCATCTCACTGAGTTGAATGGTGTGACTGCGGGTGACTCTGTGAGCAGGCATCTGTAGACAGCAGGGCTGGAAAGAGTGACTCTTGCTTCCTGATGAGAGGAATTGGTAGCTTGTGAGCTCTTACATTGGACCCTTGGCAACTCCTCTGTCCAGGAAAGGGAGGTTGTCTATGGTAGTGCATTTCCTGCTGCTACAGCACAATACCATGGACTGAATAATTTGAAAAGAACAGGAATTTATTTGACTCATGATTTTGGGGACTAGGAAGTCCAAGATCCTGGTGCCAGTATCTGGCAAGGTCATCCCATGGCAGTATCACATAGTGAGGAAGTGCAGGCATGTGTATGTCAGAGAGGGATGGAGCCAAACTAATGTTTTCATCAGTAGTCTACTTCTGTGATAGCTAACCTCTCCCATGATAACCACATTAATCCATTATGAGGGCAGAGCCCTCATGGCCTAATCACCTCTTAAAGATACTACCTCTTAATATTATTAAAATGGAAATTACGTTTTCAACATGAACATTCAAATCATAGCATCTTCCATTTGGGTAACTTGATGCTAAGGAGTAAGTGACAGATGGGATCTCTACTAGCACATCCTTGTATGATCTCTCTGCTGCAGGACCAGGTCTTGGACTCTGAGAGTGAGTGAATGTAACAGGTCAGTTTGCCCAAGACACAGGTTTAATTTAGCAGACAAAGAAGGCTCCATGGTGAGGAACATAATAAAGCTGTTAGACCTCAGCAGAGAAAGTAATCTTCTCACTTGGAGTATCTTTAGTTATTTTTTTGAGACAGAGTCTCACTATGTCACCCTGGGGAGAGTGTCATGGCGTCACAGCTCACAATAACCTCAACCTCTTGGGCTTAAGTGATTCTATTGCCTCAGCCTCCCAAGTAGCTGGGACTACAGGCGCCTGCCACAAGGCCCGGCTGTTTCTTTTTTTGTTGCAATTGTTTAACTGGCCCAGGCTGGGTTTGATTCCGCCACCATTGGTGTATGTGGCTGGCGCTGTAACCACTATGCTACAGGCCCCGAGCCCTAGCTATTTTTAGAAACAAGGTCTCTCTATGGCTCAGGCTGGTATCAGGCAATCTAACCACCTTGGCCTCCTGGAGTGCTAGGATTACAGGCATGAATCACTGTGCCCACCCCATAATAGAGTGGGTTTTTTTTGGGTTTTTTTTGTTTTTGAGGTAGAGTCTTACTATGTTGCCCTCGGTAGAGTGCTAAGGATCACAGCTCACAGCAGTCTCAAACTTTTGGGCTTACGTGACCCTGGTCTGGGCCAGGTTCAAACCCGCCAGCCTCAGTGCACGTGGCTGGTGTCATAACCACTGTGTTATAGGCACCAAGCCAGTGGAGTGTTTTTTATCTGAAGTTTGTTTCATGAGTCCAGTTCATTAGGCTAATTTATTTACTTAACAAATACATACAGAGCCCCTACTATGCACCCAAATTATTCTAGGCTTTACAGGTATCCTGGTGAATAAGCCAATAATGAGTTTTCTCTTGTAGCATTTATGTTTAAATGAGGGAAAGTGACAAGAATGTCAGCAAAAAAAAAAGGCCATTCTGAGACTGCTAATTGCTATGAAAAATATGGGAATGGTTGGGGTGGGCCTGGAACTCTCATTGGCACTTTATGGAAGGCGTGGGGAATTGATAACTGAACTGTGATCTGAATCGGAGAAGAAATTGGTCACCTAAGTGTCTAGAAGAAGAGCAGTGATACAGAGAAAATAGCAAGGGCAACTACCCTGAGGCCTTTTCTTTTAGGAACAAGAAGACTGTTGTGTGGGGCAGAGACATGGAAGATGAGATGAGTATGGCAGGGAGGGCCAAAACATGGAGGACTTCTAGGTTGTAAAGAGGAGTTTGGATTTTATTTATTTATTTTTTTTGAGACAGAGTCTCATTTTGTCATCGTTGGTAAAGTACGTGGTAGCATAGCTCACAGCAACATCAAATTCCTAGGCTTAAGCAATTCTCTTGCCTCAGCCTCCCAAGTAGCTGGGACTATAGGCACCCACCACAATACCCAGCTGTTTTGAGAGACAAGGTCTCACTCTGGCTCAGGCTGGTCTTGAATCTGTGAGCTCAGGCAATCCACCTGCCTCGGCCTCCCAAGTGCTGGGATTACAGGCATGAGCCACCGTGCTGGGCCCAAGGAGTTTAGATTTTTTTTTTTTTTTTTTTTTGAGACAGAGTCTCACTATGTTGCTGTGGCATCACAGCTCATAGCAACCTCTTACTCTTAGGCTTAAGCAATTCTCTTGCCTCAGCCTCCCAAGTAGCTAGGACTACAGGCGCCTGCCACAATGCCTGGCTGTTTTTTGGTTGTAGTTGTCGTTTAGCAGACCCAGGCTGGATTTGAACCTGCCAGCCTCAGTGCTTATGGCCAGTGCTATGGGTGCTTAAGCCAGGAGTTTAGATTTTATTTTATTTTTTTTTAAAGACAGAGTCTCACTTTATCACCCTCAGTAAAGTGCTGTGACGTCACAGCTCACAGCAACCTCCAACTCCTGGGCTTAGGCGATTCTCTTACCTCAGCCTCCCGAGTTGCTTGGATTACAGGTGCCTGCCACAAATGTCCGGCTATTTTTTTTTGTTGCAGTTTAGCGGGGGGCCGGGTTCGAACCCACCACCCTTGGTATATGGGGCTTGCGCCCTACCCCACTGAGCCACAGGCGCTGCTCAGGAGTTTAGTTTTTAAATGAGTGCTTTGAGGGTGGGCACAGTGGCTTATGCCTGTAATCCTAGCACTCTGGGAGAGAGGATTGGGAGACTAAGGCAAGAGAAATGCTTGAGCCTAAGAGTTTGAGGGTTGTTGTGAGCTATGATGCCATGGCACTCTACCAAGGAAGAGAAAGTGAGACTCTGTCTCAAAAAAGGGAGGGGCCGGGAGGGAGTACCTTGGCATGCCCTAGAAGGGCTTTCAGGAAGGAAATAAGATTGTCTCTTTTCTTCAGCACACCGTATAGTTAGTTATAAGGGTCTGAAAACTTGTTTAGCTTAATTCAGGGGTATTGTGAACTTCTGAGAAAAAGCAGAAAATGAGGTTCCAAAAAGTTCTGCTTTTTCATATTTTAGTTTTCTTAAAATTGGGTAAGCTTATTTCTTTATGTGGTTGTTTCTGATTTGTAGGTGGGGGAAGAAACTGATCATTGTTGCCTCTCAGGCCATACGGTACAGGGCCTTGATAGGCCAGGAGGGGGATCCTGACCTGAAGCTCCCCGACTTCTCGTACTGCATCCTGGAGCGATTAGGCCGGTCCAGGTGGCAAGGAGAACTCCAGCGAGACCTTCACAGCACTGCTTTCAAGTAAGGGGAGGATTTGCTTCTGTGCTTTAAGTTATGGGGCTCACTGGTCATTGCACCTTACATTCTAAATATAGAGGCCTGCTGCTTTGTCTTCGAGAGGCATGGCTTTTCTTTCCAAGGCCATTGTCTCACAATGACTCTTCTTTTAGGTTGATTGGATGGGGGTATGTTTCTGGTATGCATGTCCAAATGAGAGCCTTTATACATTGTGGGCTTAAAGCTATTGACAAAGTAAATGACATAGCCCATGCGCCTTTCCTTCTCTAGGGTTGATGCTGGGAAGCTCCACTATCACAGGAAAATTTTGAACAAAAATGGGCTCATTACGATGCAGTCTCATGTCATCCGATTACCCACTGGAGCCCAACAACATTCAATACTCCTCCTCCTGAACCGGTTTCATGTGGACAGGTACTGTTTATAGAATTCAAAGCATCTGATTACTTTTATGTTGCAGCCATATTATATACTTTTAAAAATTAAAGCAAATCAGAATATGACTATAATTTTATACAGATATATTTACTGTCTCTTGTGGATGAAAATAAGTCTTGCTCATTTGGAAAATCTGGACATGATGCATGAAAGAAAGAAAAAAATATCTATAACCTTGCAGCTCAAAAATACAAACTGTTGACCGGGCACAGTGGCTCATGCCTATAATCCTAGCACTCTGGGAGGCCAAAGTGGGTGGGTCGCCTGAACTCACAGATTGGAGACCAGCCTGAGCTTAGAGTGAGACCTCATCTCTAAAAATATAGTCCTAGCTACTTGGGAGGCTAAGGCAGAGAATTGCTTGAGCCCAAGAGTTTGAGGTTGCTGTGAGCTATGACACCACAGTACTCTACCAAGGGCAACAAAGTGAGACTATGTCTCAAAAACAAACAAACAACAACAAAAAAATAGAAACTGTTAACATTTTGGTGACATTTTGGAGAGGTGTAAAAACTAAAGGAAATAAGTCAAACTTGAAATGAGGTGATGAGGTGCTATTGAAAGAATGCAATGTGTAATATTGCTATTCTAGCTGGGTATCATAGTCCAGACAATGCAATAAATGATTACTATGTACACATTCCCTCTGAGAACTAGGGAGTCTCTGAGAATGAATAGGTTATGTCCGATTCTTTCTTTCTTTATTTATTTATTTTGAGATAGTCTCAAGCTGTCACCCTGGGCAGAGTGCTGTGGCGTAATAGCTCATCGCAACCTCAAACTTGGGCTCAAGTGACCTTCTTGCCTCAGTTTTCTGTTTTTACTAGAGATGGGGTCTCGCTTTTGCTCAGACTGGTCTCGAACTTGTGAGCTCAAGCAATTCACCCGCCTTGTCCTCCCTGAGTGCTAGGATTACAGGCATGAGCCACTGTACCCAGCCTGTCTGATTCTTTAATCCTTGCTATTGGGGTGACTAGTTAAGGAATGGAGGAAAGAAGTGTTCTACTACTCTACAGAGGTCTTAGTCTATACTCTACAACCCCATGTCCTCCTTTGTGGAAGGGGCAGAAGCCAGGGTGGGGAAAGGTCAAGCTGGTGGAGAGCCTAGGAAAAGCAACTCTGGGCCTCGCAGTGCCTGGCCATCAGCACTCGTGGTAGAGGTAGGCAGTGCTGAGGGATAACAGGGAGAAGAATAAGCAAATCCTTCCCTGGACCTTGGGGAATGATTTTGTGATTCTCCCTGGCCATTTGACAGAGTCCTTGCTCTTTATTCCCGTGGCCAGGTGCTCTGCAAAGGGGAGGGAGTGAACACTCAGAATAAGTTTTATTTTATTTATTTTTTGAGACAGAGTCTCACCATGTTGCCCTTAGTAGAGTACCATGGCATCACAGCTCACAGCAACCTCAAACTCTTGGGCTTAAGTGATTCTCTTGCCTCAGCCTCCCAAGTAGCTGGACTACAGGCGCCTGCCTCAACCCCCAGCTATTTTTTTTTTTTTTTTGGTTGTAGTTGTCGTTTGGCAGTACCAGGCTGGATTTGAACCTGTCAGCTCCAGTGTATATGGCTGGCGCCCTAGCCACTGAACCACAGGCACCAAGCCTCAGAATAAGTTTTTTTTTTTTTTTTGTAGAGACAGAGTCTCACTTTATCAACCTCAGTAGAATGCTATGGCATCACAGCTCACAGCAACCTCCAACTCCTGGGCCTAGGCAATTCTCTTGCCTCAGCCTCCCAAGTAGCTGGGACTACAGGTGCCCACCACACCACCTGGCTATTTTTTGTTGCAGTTTGGCCAGGGCCGGGTTTGAACCCACCATCCTTGGTGTATGCGCCGGCACCCTATCCACTGAGTCACAGGCACTGCCCAAGAATAAGTTTTAAAGTCAGTATTGCCCACTACATTCCACATGGCTTGACCCCCAAAAATATTTGACACACATATATGAACTGTCTCTTGACTATAGATCTCAAGGGATGAAAATCATCTCTGCACGGCTGACTAGTAGCCTTCAAACTGGTACACAGTCAATATGTCGTAATGTTCTGAACTCCTAGTTTATCTTCTCACTTACATTTTGGAAATACATTTGACCTTTGAATAATACTGGGGGGGGTAGGACTAAAAATGAACATATAACTTTTGACCAAAACTTAACATTGATTAAGATGTATTTTGTTGTATGTGTTATATGTATTATATACTGTATTATTATAACAAATGAACTAGAGAAAAGAAAATGTTACTAAAATCATAAGAAAGAGGCTTGGTGCCCATAGCACAGTGGTTACGGCGCCAGCCACATGCACTGAGGCTGGCAGGTTCAACCCCAGGCAGAGCCAGCTGAACAACAATGACAACTGCAGCAAGAAAATAGCCAGGCGTTGTGGTGGGCACCTGTAGTCCTAGCTACTTAGGAGGCTGTGGCGAGAGAATCACTTAAGCCCAAGAGTTTGAGGTTGCTGTGACCTATGACGCCATGGCACTTTACCAAGGGCAACATGGTGAGACTCTGTCTCAAAAAAAAAATCATAAGGAAGAAAAAGACATTTATAGTACTGCACTGTGTTAATCAATACTGTACGTTTGTGTGATCTGTGTTTACAAGATGAATTGTCCGTATAAAGTGGTGGGTACCTGTGTCTGCAGACCTCAATCTATGGTACATATCAAGCAGTTTAACTTTTTCATATAATGTCGTACCTTTTTTTCTCCTTCTAGGGAGTACTTCTAGTATCACTAGTGGCATTTTGTACGAGGCCCATGGTGACATTCAGGATTTATGGTATTGCACTAAACACAATGAAAAATACATTGGAGTTCTGAGAGATCACTTTTTCTGTGATAACAATTTACTGGAGAGACAAACTGCTCACAAAGAGATGATTAGAGTCACACAGCATTTTCAACCAATAATCTCAGCGCTTGAACTTGCCACAATAGGAGCAGGCAGGAGGTGGTTACTGAATTATTATAGTAGTACAGGTTGTATTACCATTAATTGTATGCACTTATGGCTTATTACTGCATATTTACATTTGTTTACATTTCTTTCAACTACAAATGGCACCATGTATGATCTGTAAGTATTTGTGCATATAAGTTTTAATAAATTTTATGGTCTGGGGAAAGGCTCCTGTGTTGTGGAACCTGCCAGTTGTGGGTACAGCCTGGTACCAGGCAGCCTGATCCTGACCTAAAGTAAATTCCCAGGAGAAGTCTCACCTGGGTTCTGAAATTTGCAGTAACAGGTGTGAGCATTCTAGCAGCAGTTTGATGATCATGTATGATACTGCAAACAGGACAAATAAAATTTTAACTTTTTTGATAGATTTATGTGTATTCGATGGTAGTAAATGTTAAAATGGGGTAGGATCTACTTTATATTTCATGCATTCGTGACTTACCTTTTTCTTAATTTTTTCAGTATTTCCAGGTTATATGGTTTGTCTGTGAAAAATATTTCAAATTGTGACAAATATCCAAAATAATTTTCAATATATTTATTGAAAAAGGGAAAAAAAGGTGTAAATGGACCTGCCCAGATCAAACCCATGCTGTCAAAGAGTCAACTGTACTACACTGAAGGGAATCATGTTGTGATAATTCACATTTTAATTATCTATACTATCCATTAGTTAAATAGCTGTCTTGCCAAACTCATACCTTGAGTGCAGCCTGTGGAGTACAGAGAACACAGGGTAGCAGCCATGGGGCAGGAGAGAACTCGGCTTCCGTCAAGTTCTCTATTTGAATCAGTACCTCTCACTTGACCTCTTTAAATCACTATTTTCCTCTTGTGTAAAAAGGCCATGACAACAGTGTTTAAAATGTATATAGTTCCAGGCGGTGCCCATGGCTCAGAGGGTAGGGTGCCGGCTGGCGGGTTCCCGAGGCTGGGGGGTTCCAACCCAGCCCTGCCCTACTAAACAACAATGATAACTGCAACAACAACAACAAAAATAGCTGGGTGTTGCTGTGGGCGCTTGTAGTCCCAGGTACTTGGGAGGGTGAGGCAAGAGAATCATTTAAGTCCATGAGTTTGAGGTTGCTGTGAGCTGTGACGCCATGGCACTCTTCCCAGGGCTACAGCTTCAGACTCTGTCATAAAATAAAATAAAATAAAATCCTGTGCAGTAAATATCTGTCCCTTCATTTATTCTTTCACTTGTTGAGAGGCAATACAAGTGGAGAAGTGGACACGGTCTCTGGATCCCGGATGTGGGCTTTCCCTTTCTCTAGGACTATGAGTCAAACCATGCCATCCTTATCCAGCTGAACCAGCAAAAAGGCTCTTCTCTTTACCCTTCCTAATTTACCCTGGGCACACATAGTTAAGAGCCCTTGACACTTTACTCGCTTCCATTATTGGCCGTTAGCTTGGAAGCCTTTGGCATGACATCCACTTAGCAGTAGAAATGAGATGGAGGGTGGGATCAGTCACACCAGTAAAGTCAGAGGCAGAAACCAGGGCTTCAGATCACAGAGGGGCCATGATATAGGGAAGAGAGTACCAGATTTATAAGAAAAAGGCTTAGGTTTCTGTCTTAGGCTTGAATTTTGGGAAAGCCTATTAACTTCGTTATGAAATAATCCTGTCTTTCACCAAGTGATTTATAAAGAAATGTTTAAAATGCTTCCTAAACTTTAGAAGTATTATAAAGATGTAAGGTGTTTTATTTTTTTTGAGACAGAGTCTTAACTTTGTCACCCTCTGTAGAGTGCTGTAGCGTCATAGCTCACAACAACCTCAAACTCCTGGGCTCAAGTGATTCTCTTGCTTCAACCTCCCAAGTAGCTGGGACGACAGGGGCCTGCTACAACACCCAGCTGTTTTTAGAGACAAGGTCTCTGCCTTGGTCTCTCAAGTGCTGAAATTATAGGCGGTAGCAACTGCACCCGCCCACCCACCCCCCCTTTTTTTTTGTTTCGCAGGTCCCTGCTAGGTTTGCACCGCCAGTCCCAGTACATGGGGCTGGTACTCTAACCATTGAGCTACAGGCGCCTACCCATGTAAGATGTTTTAAGGAATCATTTCCAGGCTAGGTGTAGAAGTTAATGCATATAATCCTAGCACTCTTGGAGGCTGAGGTGGATGGATTGCCTAAGCTTAGGCATTCGAGACCAGCCTGAGCCAGAGTGAGACCCCATGTCTAAAAAATAGCCAGGCATTGTGGTGGGCACCTACAGTCCTAGTTACTCAGGTGGGTGAGGCAAGAGAATCACTTGAACCCAAGAATTTGAGGTTACTGTGAGCTATGATGCCATGGTACACTTCCCAGTGTAACAGAGTGAGACTATGTCATTTCATTCAAATTTTGATCATAGACTCTAGTTCATACACGGGTACCAGTTAGGTGACCTGGGACACGTAACCAAATGCTCATAGGCACATCTCTCCAGCTATAAAATGTGGAATCTGGGCTGGGTGGTCTCTGAGACCCATGTGGTCATTTAAGTCATCCCTTTGCATCTTTAAAAAACAGGCAGTAGGCTCGGCATCTATAGCTCAAGCAGCTAAGGTGCCAGCCACATACACTAGAGCTGGCAGGTTCAAATCCAGCTGGGGCCTGCCAAATAACAATGACAACTACAACCAAAAAATAGTGGGCGTTGTGGCGGGTGCCTGTAGTCCCAGCTACTTGGGAGGCTGATGTAAGAGAATCACTTAACCCCAAGAGTTTGAGGTAACCATGAGCTGTGACACCATGGCACTCTACCCAGAGCGACATAGTAAGACTCTGTCTCAAAGGGAAAAAAAAAAAAAACAGGCAGTAAATATTATCTCTAGCTATACATTTGAAAAAACAAACTGTTGGGTTTTCCTTGCAGGAGAAGCAAATATGACATCCTCATGGAGAAGCTCTCAGCCATGCTGAGCACGCGGAGTAACCAGATGGAGACACTGGGAAAGCTGAGGGAAGAACTGGTGAGCGCTGGGGGTTCCCACGTGCTGGGCTAGTGGGAGATCTTTGTCAGGTGGAGATTGATGAATTGCAACCCAAACCCTATTGTGGGTTTGAAACAAATATGCTTTCCCTTTGTTTCTCTGAATGAGTTAATGCTGTCCATCCACATTTAAATTCTTGCTCTTGCCTGACTTATTTTCCCCTGTTTGTTCTAGAAACTGTTACCAAAGTTCACATCTTGGGCTTTAGATTTACTTCCATAATCAAGCTTGTAATTTTATTTTGAGGATTTTATACTGAAATAGCAGGGTATCCTGAACAGGAGGTGAGACCAGGTAGGGAGGAAAGCAGTTGCTTGCTTTGTCTCTGGGCCCAGGTCTACGGCCATACCACCCTGAACGCGCCCGATTTCTTCTGTCTCTGGGCCCAGGAGCAGAGGCAGTGATGAAGTGAGTGTTAGAAGAAGAAAGGTACAGGTAATGCTGCTTCCCATCTGATTTGAACAGTTTTCAGTAGAAGATAGGAAGGAGCCACAATTGGAAATGAGAGGAAAATAAGATTGCTCTGAAGGTTAAACTGTAGAATTTAGAACTGGTAATCTGAAGTCAAGTTTTTTGGGTACCAGTAGTGAATCCCCAAAGGGACATGTGTATAGTTTTTTGTTTTGTGTGTGTGTGTGTGTGTGTGTGTGTGTGTGTGTGTGTGTTTTGAGACATATTCTCACTGTGTTACCCGTGGTAGAGTGCTGTGGCATCACTGCTCACAGCAACCTCAACCTCTTGGCTTAAGCGATTCTCTTGCCTTAGCTTCTCAAATAGCTGGGATTATAGGTGCCCACCATAACGCCCAGCAATTTTTGTTGTTGTTTTTGTTTAGCAGGTCTGGGCTGGGTTTGAACCCACCGGCTCCGGTGTATGTGGCTGGCACCCTGACCACTGAGCTACGGGTGCCTGAGCTAGACTTGTGTATGGTTTGATCACAGAGCTCCATATAGTTCTTCTTACTCCATACTATATTGGTGAAGTTCTAGTGTCTGATTTCATTGTTTATTTTTACCTGGGGTTTGTTCTGGATTAAAGAGTGAGAGGGCTCGGCGCCTATAGCTCAACCGGCTAAGGCGCCAGCCACGTACACCTAAGGTGGCGGGTTCAAATCCCCAGCCCGGACCCGCCAAAACAACAACGGCTGCAACCAAAAAATAGCCGGGCGTTGTGGCGGGCGCCTGTGGTCCCAGCTACGTGGGAGGCGGAGGCATGAGACTCGCTTGAGCCCAGGAGTTGGAGGTTGCTGTGAGCTGTAATGCCATGGCACTCTACCCAGGGGGACAGCTTGAGGCTCTGTCTCAAAAAAAAAAAAAAAAAAAAAAAAGAGTGAGAGACATTGTCTTTGATTCATTGCATGTGCAAATCTCTTTAAAACAGATTAAAAACTGGAGGCTTGTGGATCAGACTTGGCCTGTTAAAAATAATTTTTTTTCTTTTTTGAGACAGTCTCGCGTTGTTGCGTGGGTTAAAGTGCCATGGTCTTAGTCTAGCTAACAGCAACCTCAAACTCCTAGGCTCAAGAAATTTTTCTGCCACAGCCTCCTGAGTAGCTGGGGCTACCGTTGCCCATCACAGTGCTCAGCTAATTTTTCTGTTTTTAGTAGAGATCACTCTTGGTTCAGGCTGGTTTCCAACTCCTGAGCTCACAGAATCTTCCTGCCACAGCCTCCCAGAGTGCTAGGATTACAGGTGAAGAATAAGTTTGACCTAGTATTTTTTTTAATTGAGATTTTACATAAAAGTCTATGTTTTCAACTTCCCTTAAAAAGTCAGTACCTCTGGCAAGCCCAGGTCAGTGATATGGCAATAGGTAGATGGAGCTAGCTGTGCTCTGGCCGAGCCCCACAGTGCCCCTGCCACTTCTCAGATGCTGAGGCAGGGAGCCAATATCATCACATGTGCACTGCTGTTTGTGGTATGGGATAAGTGTTTCTCTGTGTCTGAGTCTGTCACAGTTGAAAACAAAAAGTAGAGTGGGAAGATCTCTCTCAGGAGACCCTCGGAGAAATAAAGGAAATCCCCACAGACTTAATAAACAAATATCCAACCACTCTTTTGGCCCAGAGAAGGGGCTCGTCTGGTCTCAGGTCAGCACTGTGCACTGTATAAGCAACATGATTTGACTGCAACTGGACAGTCTTTAATTTACTCATTCAACAATACTTCAGCTACTGTCTACTTTGAGTTAGAACTGTGTTCTGCTGTAAGACAATGGAATTTCATGAGGGTGACAGGTCTCATTGCTGTCATGGAGCTGTCTAACCAGGGACAGGCTGTGAACACGTTTAGGAGGATGTGGCTGAGCCAGTGGAAGGAGAGATGTGCTTGCTTTGGAGAGCTGGGGAGAGGCGTGCAGAGCAAGTCTCAGTCATTGGGTTTTTCCCCATGTGGGCAGGAGGGATGTGGCGTTCCAGGCAGAGCAGAACAACGAGCATGAAGAGTTTTGGGAGACCATGGCATCCTGGAGGTTACCAGTAGTAACCCATGGGGCAGCAGCCAGTGGCATGTGCTGGAGATGTAACTAGAGAGGAAGGTCAGGGCGAGCTTAGAAGGGTCTGCCCTTAAGTTTTATCCCTGTGAGCTGCTGGTGGCCTTGTAAGTGTAGAAGTCACAAGAAGAACAAGGTGAGAATAGGCTGGAGGTGGGAGGGAGCTGGGAAGCCCGTGGGGAGGTGGCAGCTGTGAAAGCTAGAATTGTGTGAGCAGCATTTTGGAGGTGAAACCATCAGGACTTGGTGAGCACCTATACACGATGTAGACAAGACTGAGGGAGGGGGCCTTAAGATGAAGCCAGTATGTTTGGCTGGACTGGCTGCTGCTCCCTGAGGTGCACTGGAGCGTGAAGGAGACTCATGAGAGCAGGGACCCTCTTTTCCCTGCTAAGCCCCAGTGTGAGGACATTGCCTGGCTCACAGAGACAATCAGTTAAGTATTTGTTGAATGAACATTTGAATAAAGTAGAGAGTACAGAAAAAGGAGCAAGTTTGGGTAAGCAGGAGGCACACAACAAATTTGAGCTTAGGATGTATTGAGTATGAAGCTCTGAGCCATTCTCCTGTGAGGTTAATGCCATGAATATGGATACTATCTTTTGGGGGGAGTTGGAGAGGTTCTCCTTGCTTCCCTCTCTTTTTGCGGCCAGTTTGTGCAAATCCTGATTGGCAGTCAAACTACATCATCTTCCCTTGCTAGGGCTTAGTACCATATGTCGAGGGCTGAGGTCTGATGGATGAGTTTCCATAGGATCTTTCCACAATGCTAGGGGCACAGCTAGATTAATGATAGATGCCATTTACAAGCCAGTGGGTTTGAATGAGCCATACATGAGTCATCTGTATTGTTTTGATAGCCATATGTTCTGCCCCCACAAGGTCTAGAGTGCTGGTTAGTCTGAGAGTTGATCACACATATGTGTTGCAGCAGCAGTCCACAGATCTTTGCTGCCATTCCCTCCCCTGGAACCTGGAATATTCAGTGACACCCCTTTGTCATGAGTGCCTCCTGTACGATCTATAACTTAGAGCCATGGTAACTTACTTTACTCTTCCAAGGGTTGCAAAATCAAATGGCAGCACTGCCCAGGAGGGTGATAGAAAGGAACAAAATGAGCCAAGTGTAAAACAATTTTTGATAGCAGTATAGATTTAAGAAATTAACTTTCCTCTTAACTACCATTAGAGAAAAGCAGCATAAAATGGTGACAAATGGCAGCTGACCTTCAGTTTCATTGTCCAAAGGTCTGATGGGAGCATGAAGGCTGTGGCTCTGCCAAGATGGCTGTGCCCTGCTGAAAGGAAGCAGCTGTTCCTCAGCACCTGTTCCTCAGCACCTGTCAGAGGTTGCCGTGAGCAGCTACATTGGTTGTCAGGTCTTAGCTTTTCAAAAGAAGCCAGAATCTGGTTGGTCCTTCCTTCCTCCCTCCCTTCCTTTTTTTATGAAATCTCTTCACTTTTCAATGTTGGGAAGTAAATTATTTTTTTAAAAGACATTATGTAGTGAGGCCCAGTGGCTCATGCCTATAATCCTAACACTCTGAGAGGCTGAGGCTGGTGGATTGCTTGAACTCACAGGTTTGAGACCAACCTGAGCAAGAGTGAGACCCCATCTCTACTAAAAATAGAAACAATGAGGCAAGAGGATCGCTTGAGCCCAAGAGTTTGAGGTTGCTCTTAGCTATGAGGCCATAGCAGTCTACCGAGGGCAACAGCTTGAAATTCTGTCTCCAAAAAAAAGACATTATATAGATGAAAAAGCAGGGCCTGCATGGGAGGCTACCCTTTGGTAACCCCTGCAGAGAGGATATAATTAGTATCATTTTGGTTATACCAGCCATGCAGAAATACAAGTGATAGGAAGGACATCTCATCATCATTTTGTTATAACTTCACAGGTAGACCATCTTCTAAAAATTTTTATACAAATTTTTTATCTATTTTTTCTTTTTTCCACTGCCCATGGAAGATATGTGTACATGCATATATTAATAATTAATACACATGTTGGAAAAAAATCAAAACAACATGAAAAAGTATCAAGTAAAAAGCCCCCTCCCACCTGGCTCATTCCCACACCTACATACCTTGCCAGGATCTCTTTAGGCAGATCTCCTTTCCTCTCTCATAATCAACAGCAGAATCATGTATAACCTACTTGGGACCTTGCTTAGTTTCCCCAACAATGTAGTGTGGTAGTTTTTCTTGGTTAGTACCTCCAACATTTGTTCACTTAAGATAATTTAGGTCCTGAACTTGTGTTCATTTATGTAACTTTTTAGTCATTTCAGACATTTTGTTTGTACCTAATAGTAGCTTTTAAATTGTGTTTTGGCAGGGCCTGTGTGAAAGGACATTTAAGCGTCTGTACCAGTACATGCTGAATGCTGGACTAGCCAAAGTGGTTTCTCTTCCCCTACAAGAGATACACCCTGAATGTGGACCCTGTAAGACAAAGAAAGGTAATGGCAGATCTCAGCTTGTTCCCTTGGCTGGATAAAGGACTCTTACCTCCTCTTTTAAGCTCCTGAGCCTCCCTTTCTGATCCCATTTTGCCTTATGGCATGACTTCACATGTTCATTCAACTGCTAATGCCTCAATGCCTGGCTCAGAACCTTCCATATCAAAAGTACGCAGAAAATGTTTGCTGAGCATAAACAGTTCTTTTCTTTTTTTAAGAGACAGAGTCTCATTTTATTGCCCTCGATAAAGTGCTGTGGCATCACGGCTCACAGCAACTTCCACCTCCTGGGCTTAGGTGATTCTCTTGCCTCAGCCTCCCGAGTGGCTGGGACCGGATTTGAACCTGCCACCCTGGGTATATGGGGCCAGCACTCTACTCACTGAGCCATAGGTGCTGCCCAGTTTTTTCTTTTTCTTTTTTCTTTTTATTAACAAAAACAGTTCTTACTTCAGCAAACATCTCTTTGTGGTGTCCTCCAACATCTCAAATTTACAGTGCCTAAAAAAAAAGTTCACGTTTTCTTTCCAACACTAAGCCACTTTCCATTCTTTTTTTTTTTTTTTTTTAGAGATAGAGTCTCACTTTGTCACCCTTGGTAGAGTGCCATGGCGTCACAGCTCATAGCAATCTCCAGCTCTTGGGCTTAGGCGATTCTCTTGCCTCAGACTACAGGTGCCCACCACAATGCCCAGCTATTTTTTGTTATAGTTTGCCTGGAGCCAGGTTCGAACCTGCTACTCGTGGTATATGGAGCCGGCACCCTACTCACTCAGCCACAGGCACCACCTCACTTTCCATTCTTTAGCCAGCCATTATTAAGAACCAGCTCTGTGCTGTGTGCTGTCATCGTCTAGCCCTGTAAGGTGGGTGGTATTATCACAGTTTTCTATGTAAGAAAATTAAAGTTAAGAGATGCTAAGTAACTTAGCAATCAGTATGCAGCAAAGGTAGGAGTTGAGCCTTCTGAGAAAGTTAAACTAAGGACAATAGCCTGGAAAACGTAAAAAACCTTCCTTGGTCCTTTATTTTTCTCTGTTCTTCACTTCTGTCCCATGCTGTTTGGCCTCCTAACTAACCAAAATGATTTTAAAAGCAGAGGATTAGAGCTTTAACTGGAAAGTGATAGTCAGAATATATGCATTTCTCCACACTCCACCATAGTGATGACAGGGATATAAAAGGAATCAACCCTCAAGTACAAAGAGAATGGGACAGGAAATGACAGCCGAGACAGCTGGCAACAACATTTTGGTTCTCAAAGGCAGATGGATAAATGGTGACTGATGGAACAGACTGGGAAAGCTAAGTGTGTATGAAGTGTGATAGCCAAGAATCGACACCTCCAAACTTGAAATAAACTAAAACATTGGAGCTTCCGGGTTCTTTTGAAAGCACAAGTTTGGATGGGGCTACAGATAAGAGGATTGGCTGATAATGCATGTGGGAAGTTGTACCCCCTTAAGCCCTTTCCCGGAAAGACATAAGTCTGGAGTTATCTCAAAAGAGCTTGTGCCAGAGGGTTTCTAGACTTAGAGATGTGATACCAGGCTGGGGATAGGGCATTGTGCCCAAAACGGAATCGACAATCTCCATAGGTGAGAGTCCTCCCAACTGCCATTCCCATCTTGGCTATCTCTTGGTTTATGCTGTTGTTTGATGTATTTCCTAAAAGGGAATGTGGGCTCTTAGAACCAGTTGGCTTCTAGGATGCTAATGGGCAGACTTTCAGTGCCCTATGCCAGAGCTGGAGATTTCTTTAATGAAGAAACTGGCGAGTCCAAGAGGAAAGTCTCCCAAATACTGAAATTCAGAGGTTTGTCACAAATAGCAGCCCCTGCTGGCTCACCCTTCACTGAAGCCCATCTGATAGTAACCTGTCCCTCCCTCTTCCCTACCCTTTGGAACACAGGGCTTCGGGCAGCATGTTACTGTCCCACTAACTGTTTGAGGAAAATTAAAAAAAAAAAAAAAATTCTTGGGAACCAAAAAAAGTGAGCAGCAGAAGAACAAAAAAAGAATCTCAGAGAAGAGAAAATTTTGATTCCATGAAACCAGAACAAGAGGCTAGACAGAAGAAACATGCAGATATTAAATTGAACCCTTGGAAATAAAAAGAACTGTGACTATTGCAATTAAAGATTTAATGGAGATGATAAGATAAAAGTTGAGAAAAATCTCTCAGAAAGAGCAAAAACTCAAAGGAGATAGAAAATGGGAGAGCTGGCTCGATGCCTGTGGCTCAAGTGGCTAAGGCACCAGCCACATACACCTAAGGTGGCCGATTCAAATCTAGCCCAGGCCCGCCAAACAACAATGACGGCTGCAACCAAAAAATAGCCAGGCATTGTGGTGGGCGCCTGTGGTCCCAGCTACTTGTGAGGCTGAGGCAGGAGACTTGCTTGAGCCCAGGGGTTGGAGGTTGCTGTGAACTGTGATGCCACAGCACTCTACCCAGGGGGACAGCTTGAGGCACTGTCTCAAAAAAAAAAAAGAAAAGAAAAGAAAATGGGAGAGCCAAATTGAAAATAAAAGACTGAACTTAAAATGTCTAATCTCCGCATGATAATGGTTCCAGAGAGAGTGTGTGTGAGTGTGAGTGTGCACAGGACTGCAGAAGAGATTGTGTGAAATGGCACAGGGATTTTCCCAGATCATAATTTTCCAGATCATAAGACCTATCAGGTGCCTAGAAAATGAACATAAAGAAACCCACACAAAGATCCTGAGACTTCAGAGATCTGGAGATAAAGGGCCTCCAGAGAGGAGACATCAGTCAGACTTCCCAGCATGACTAAAGCTGGAAGGTGATAAAGCAGCAATGCTGTCAAAATTCTGAAGGAAGGAGACTTTCGATCTGGAGTCCTTTATTCAGCTTTACCACCAGTCAGGAATGAAAACTAGGACACATTTGTACCTGTCCACACAATTCATCTCCCATGTTCCCTTTTGTGAAGTTAGTGGAGGGTATATGGCATCAAACAACAATAAACTAAGAGGCAGGAAGGCATGGAGTCCAGGAAGCAGAGGAGCTGATGAAAAACACCAGGGAGAAGGTGAAAAGACATTGGAGTGACAGGGTCAGAGAACAAGCAGTCCCTCCAGGCACAGGGAGGAAGGCCCAGGATTGATGGGGTCCGTTTAAATATTGCTGAATGCACGTAAACATACTGAATGGGAGCCGTGCTTCATGCTCAGAAAGTCTGGGTGTGGATGAGTGACAGGCACGTGGAAAACCAAGCAAATGGAAACAAATGAGTTATTAACTCAAAGGAAAACCAAAAGGTATACAAGAGGATTGTTTAGGGTCTGTGTGCATGACTTTGTAGGCATAGCAGATAACCTATGGAGACTGCCTTCATCAATGTGCTGAACGGGGTCGGGTCCACAACATCCCCAGCACCTAGTTTGCTGCCCTGTAGAAGGCAGGCAACGATACTTGTTGGTGGAATATGAACTATCAGTCTGAGAAAACTTTGTGTCTGAGAAAAGTCTTGTGGAGGAGATGGTAACACAGATAGATAATTACACTATTACAGATGTATAAACAAAGAAGGAGCAGCTAGAAGGTCGGGAAGCCCTTCTGGAGCAAAACCTCATCTTAGAATCCCTAGCTCTTAACACATTCTTCATTGCTGAGTAAATGTGTGGTTGATTGAATGATTGGAACTCAAGGGAAGGAGTGATACGAACCTTTGAGTAGAGAGGAAATTAGAAAGGATTGCTGGGTCCTGTGGCAAGGAAGAAAAGGTTCACAGAACTGAGAGGTGTCCTGGGGAACTTAACTGTTTGGAGATTCTTTAGTATTTGACTTAGAAGTCTAATGTTCTTAATACTTAAAATATCCATGGCCTATGTATCTATTAATCATTTTTATTTCATGAGCTGTTGGAAGAAAGATATTAAAAATAAACAGATGGGGGTAAATTTATCTTTAGAGAGAAACTAAAGAGGAACCTTAGTTCCTTAAATAACCTGCTTTGCTGGGCAGGCAACCTTAGAGAAAGGCTTCCCTCAAACTTGAGGTCCCTGGAAATTAACTAACCATTTGAAGCTAACAGACACCTAAATGAGCTATGAAGCATGACAGCCCTGGATTAGAATTCTTGTTCCATCACTTTCTGGTGGGGTAATTTTCAGCAAGTAGTTGACTTTGTACATCTCACCTAGATATTCTGGAAGTGGGAATCAGTCTTAGTTTCCAGGGTGTTATGGGGCTTGCAGGTGACAGCAAACACAGAGTAGAGACCATAAACAGGTGGCATGTAGGTCAAATCTAGCACTTTTTAGTATTATGTTTTGTTTGGCTCACAGTGTTTGTTTTGGTCAAATTTGTTTATTTGTTTTTTTTGAGAAAGAGTCTCACTCTGTGCCCTGGGTAGAGTACCATGGTGTCATAGCTTACAGTAGCCTTAAACTCTTAGGTTCAAGTGATCCTCTTGCCACAGCCTTCTGAATAGCTGGGACTACAGGCACCCACCACAACACTCTGCTATTTTTAGAGATGGGGGTCTCACTGTTGCTCAGGTTGGTTGTAAACTCCTGAGCTCAGGCAGTCCACCCGCCTTGGCTGCCCAGTGTGCTAGAATTTTTTTTTTTTTTGAGACAATCTCAAGCTGTTGCCCTCGGTAGAGTGCCATGGCATCACAGCTCACAGCTCACAGCAACCTCAAACTTTGGGCCCAAGCAATTCTCTTGGCTCAGCCTCCCAAGTAACTGGGACTATAGGCACCTTCCACAATACCCAGCTATTTTTGTTTTTGTTGTTGTTGTTGTCATTATTGTTTTAGCTGGCCCTGGCCAGGTTCAGAACTGCCAGCCCTGGTGTACCTGGCTGGCACTCTACCCACTGAGCTATGGGCGCCACCCCAGAGGGCTAGGATTATAGGCATAAGCCACCATGCCCAGCCTTGTTTATCAAATTTGTTACTAGCATTTAAAAAGCAGAAATTTTCACTTGAAATGTTTGATTTTTAACATCTCTGTAAAAACAAAATTAGACAACATTAGACTACATTTATTAAATAGCAGTTGGCTAGATAGAGAAGTGCTGTTCCATTTCTCTGGTACCTGCCTTCATCATCACCAAGAACACCCTACTTCACTCTGGTGAAGGTGATCAAGGATCATCTCCCTGATCCTTGGAGGTGCTCCCATCCCTAGGACCTGCGTAGTGAGTGGTCCTAGTCATCTCCTCCCTGGGGCTGGGAGGAGACATCACAGAAGAAGAGTCAGTGGGACTCAGCACAGATAATGGTAGCTTCAGCGCCTCATGTGAGATTAAGAGGGCAGGCACCCACCATGATAACAATCAGAGTATTTAGACTTTCACACTTGAGCCATTCTGATCACAGGAGGCTCATCTCATTCCCACAGTGGTCCCTTTGCCTACTTCTGTGCTGCTCCGGCTGGAAACCCAGGCTCATGGTCAGTCCTTCTCTCACTTCTGTGGTGCATCCCAGCTCAGTTATTTATCAGTGTGACTTTTTTTCCAGCTAGGTTGTGGACTTTTTTTCCACACCTCTCACATACTTTATATCCTTAATGCCTGCGCCATGTCTGCTTGAAACAGGCATTTGGTCTCTAGTCTTAGAGACCAAATCCATGCTTAGCACATTTAATTAAGTGCCACTTCAGTTACTTTTCTTGGGCAGGAGATGGGATGAATGCACAGTTTTCAGGGTTTTTTTTTTTTTTTTTTATGTCGTTCCCTTGAGGTTTGTTCTGATTTGCAACATTAATATAAAAACTTCCTTTTGAGGCATCACGGAGTAGAAAAAACTTCAATAGTAAATGAAAATGATGTATTCCTTCATGTAAATTTATAGGTGTGCCTAGGATATAGTATGCAAATTATTTCTAAAATTCCTTAAAGAGGGCTTGGCGCCTGTGGCTCAAGCAGCTAAGGCGCCAGCCACATACACCTAAGGTGGCGGGTTTGAATCCCCAGCCTGGGCCCACCAAACAACAATGATGGCTGCAACCAAAAAATGGCCAG
>NW_003852491.1:5449387-5461967 GCF_000181295.1 Otolemur garnettii | reverse complement strand
GCTTGAGCCCAGGAGTTGGAGGTTGCTGTGAGCATAATGCCATGGCACTCTACCCAGGGGGATAGCTTGAGACTCTGTCTCAAAAAAAAAAAAAAAAAATTCCTTAAAGAGAGCAGTGCCTGTAGCTTAGTGGGTACAAACCCAGCCCAGGCCAGCTACAACAACAATGACAACTGCAACAACAACAACAACAACAAAAGAAACTAGCCAGGCATTGTGGGCACCTGTAATCCCAGCTACTTGTGAGGCTGAGGTAGGAGAATCTCTTGGGCCCAAGAGTTTGAGGTTTCTATGAGCTGTGACACCACGACACTCTACCCAGGGTGACTCTGTCTCAAAAAAGATAAAAATAAAATAAAATTCCTTAAAAAGCTTGGATTTAGGCATATTTGAAATGGATATTTCATTGCATAGAATGTTGCAGTGATCTGTTTTGCAAAAAGTGTAAAAAAAACCTTCATAATGAAAACCATCATCCTGAACTGATCTGTTTTACAAATTTAGATTATTTTCTTCAAGTCTTTACCAGTCATCCTGTGTTTAAAATTGTGTTGAGAAAAGGAAGGAAGAGAAATAGAAGTTAACTTTGCAATCCCTCAGAAAATGATCCTAGTTGAAAGCAATTGACTACAGCTGTGCTCCCTGGGGCTGATGACTGAGATGGTCATTTGAGTGGTTTTCCAGGTTCAGTGACAAGATGAGTCTAGCATTGAAAGAGATGGGAGAGTGAACTACACTAGTCATATTCCCCTGTTTACTGTGGACTCTCCTCATAGCCATTGCCTCTGTGTAATACTCCTGAAACCAATCTACTGATTACACCCCTTTCACAGCAGAATCTCCCCTGACTTTTGTAGACATTAATAGGCTGATCTAAAATTCATAGGGAATTGAAAAGAAAGGTAAAATAGTCCTGAAAAAGAAGATTAAAGTGGGAGAACGTCCCACTTTCAAAACTTAATGCAAAGCAAAGTGTGATATTGGCACAAGGACAGACATAAAGATGAATGGAATAGAATTGAGAGTCCAGAAATAAACCCATATGCCTGTGATCACCTGATTTGGGGCAGGGTGTCAAGACCATTCAATAAGAAAAGAATGGCCAGGGTGGCGCCTGTGGCTCAAAAGATAGGGCGCCGGCCCCATATGCCAGAGGTGGCAGGTTCAAACCCAGCCCTGGCCAAAAAATAAATAAACAAATAAATGATCTTTCTAAAAAAAAAAAAAAAGAAGAAGAAGAAAGAAAAGAAAAGAATGGCTAATCACTAAAGGCCGTTACTATATGATTCTTTTTATAGGGAAATCCAGAATAGGGAAATCGAGAAGTGGATCAGTGAGAATTTAGGGTAGGGGCAAGCAGAGAGAGGAGTGGGTTTGGTTGATGTAAATGTTCTAGAGTGGACTGGTGATGGGCATGCAGACCTGTGTATAAGCTCAGCAAAGATTGATTTGTGTAGGTTAAATGAGTGAATTGTGTGATGTGTTAAAACTTAAAAATTTATATAAAATAAAAACCAAATCATGAATCATTAATAGGTGAGCACCAGCAGTCCCAGCTACTAAAGAGGATGAAGCAAGGGGATCACTTGAGTTTGAGGTTGCTGTGAGCTATGACAGTACAGCGCTCTACCAAGGGGCACTGTGAGCCTATATCTCCTAAATAAAATTTTAAAAAGAAAAGAATCATTAACAGGCTATAACAAACCATGAACATTAACATGGCAAAAGGAGGCATTTAAAAAGCTAGTCAGATTGAGGTCTAAAAGCTAAGAAAAAAAGATAAATGAGCCCTTGCAAGAATGATTTAAATGCAGTAAATAAAGGCTTAAAAGAACTTTGAACCAAAACACTTGAATTAAAAGGAATGAGGATCAGAAAAACAAAAAGGGTAAAAGTGAGCATAAACATAAGAAGAATAGAAAAAGATTGTCAGAAATTTTAAAATCTTAGAAAATTAATGGTGCTGGGGGCACAATGATTAAAACAGTTAAAAATAAGCAAGATTTATGTTAACAGTGACCAAAGTGATTAAGGGTTACTAGCTAAAAAAGTTTAAAGTGATTATTGTCATTAATAATTAAGTAAAAGGAACAAACGCATGTTAATATGGCAGAAGTTATTAAAGGCAGGATTTAGAACAGAAGTAGGATCCACTGGGATGTGAATTCCTGGGCTTCCTAACTGCTGTAGGGGCCCAGCCACTTGGGGAGCACCCTCTGTCAGGAACAGCTGTCTTCCCTCTGCTACCATCCTCTAGGAGGAAACATCCCCTCAGTCCCGCAGACAGTGGGAACCCTCACTTTTATCCTTTTTGTTTTTCTGATCCTCATTCTTTTTAACTAAAGGGTCATGGGGGCTGGGAAGAATTCAGAGAAACTGACTAGGGCAGATGTCTGGCCAGGTCTGACCTTTCTGGGGTCTAGCCAGGCTGACTGCTTTGGAGGTGAGAAGGGAATGCTCCTTGAGGTGGGGAAAGCTGACAGCAAGTGCAGGAACTTAGGATCATGTACATGTTCACACAGGGTGACCAGCCTATAAAAGAGGTGTGCCTGGGGACAATACAGTGACTGAAATGTGTCTCAGAGAGGTGACTGTTATGATCTTAAACAGCTAAACAGCACCTGGCTCAGAGCCCTGGAGAAAGGTTCCCTGTTGTCTCACTGTCATTATGTTTATAGCACTGTGGTTTATACCCAGCCTTTCCCATCCATTGGTCACATTTTAAAACTTGTGGGACCTAAATGAGTCAGTCACTAACTCATCCCAGGGGCTGGGGAGAGGGTGACATTTGCACTGGATATTTAATTATGGCTCTGAAATGGCAGGCCATGAACATTTATACGATTTACTAAACTTTTGTAAGCCCCCGTGTGTATTATCATCAATACATTTATTGCCTTGTAAATTAGTAAGAAAAACCTTAGACTATGTGGGCTTGCTTAAGGCCATTAAAAAGTAAAAGGAACTGGGCAAGAGACTGTATAGTTATCCTATTTTGTGACCAGTTGGAGTAGGAGAAAAAAATATCACAACAATATCCAGACAGTGTGCCAAGTGTTACTTCTTTTATTCTCATCCTTCCAACTCCACCATCTTGTCAGTACTATTCTTTCTCTTCATTTCACTGATGAGAAAATTGAGGCGTAAGACACTTGGCTGTGGTCTCAGAGCCAGTAACTGCTGGTGCAGGGATTTGAACACAGAGAGGGTATCTCTTGAGCCCGTGCATCAGCCAGTTCTTCCACTACCTCCCACGAGAGACTGGGCTGAACTCAGAAGAAAAGGGAAGTTAGGTGAGCCAGGGGACAGGGCTACAGGGAAAGCCAGCCAGGGCCAGCTCCCAGGACCTGTGGGTCTACAGATTTGGATTCCCTTCCAGGCCTCCTGCAAAACAAAAACTAAAACATCCTGCACTTGGCATAGAAACTCTCTGCAGTCTACCTTTCTTTACATTCTCATCATCATTCCTGGTCTTCCTCCTCCACTTCCCCAGCACGTCCTTTTCTACCTTGGAGTTTTGGCTTATGCTGTTCCTCAGCCTGAAACACTTGTCCTCTTCTGTCTTACCTTACTAATCCTAACATATCCTTTACTATCCCACCCAAATGTCACCTCCCCTGCCTAGCCCACACTCTTGCCTTTCTCATTTCCAAGCTCTGTGCATGCTTGAAGCAGAGCCCTGAGGACATGGTAGCATATTTCTCAGTGTCCCCAGCTCCTCCAGTAGCTGTCCAGCCAGAGCGCATGCACTGAGCACCTAGTGTGTTTCCAGTGTCATACTAGGGCACCTCGTTTACTCATTTGGGCCTCGCTACTGGCTCATTCTAGACATGCTGTTAGAATTAGCCCTGTTTTACTGATGAGGAGCTTTGATCTTAGAGAGATAAGTAGTTTCCCCGTGGGAGAGCCAGATTCAAATCCAGGCTTCTGTGAAGCCCGAGCACGTTATCCTTTCTGTGCTGCCTGGCCTCTCAGATGCGACCTTTTGTAGGAGCAAGAAACCTGCCTTATCTGTCTAGATATGTTCTGGGCCCAGTAAAGAATAAATGCTTGTGGAATCAAATTGAATCAAAGGCCCCAAGTTATTTTCTGACATTTTCAGCTCAGGTGCTAGGTATGACACAAGATCCTGAAAAGCTGTGTTTTCCCAGAGTTGTAGTAATGACAGCAGTCATGATAAAAGCAGCAGCAAGCATTTATTAAGCATTATGATCTGGGTACTCTGAAGAAGTCACCATTCTTATCCACAGTTTATACCTAAGGAGACTGAGGCCTTGAGGATACTTCACTTAACCAAGTCATACATATGGCAAAGGCTGACAGAGGCAGTGTTGACACAAGAGCCCATACTTTTTTTTTTCTGAGACATAGTCTCACTATATTGCTCTTAAGAGTGCTGTGGTGTCACAGCTCACAACAACCTCAAACTCTTGGTCTCAAGCAATTCTCTTGCCTCAGCCTCCCATGTAGCTGGGACTACTCCACCACAACGCCCAGCTCTTTTTTTGTTGTAGTTGTTATTGTTGTTTGGCAGGCCCAGGCTGGGTTCCAACCCACCAGCTCTGGTGTGTGTGGCTGGTGACCTAGCTGCTGAACTATAGGCATTGAGCCAAGAACCCATACTTCTAACCTGTCCCATCGCCCTGGGGTGTGGACAGTGGCAGCCTCCTCCACCATTGTAGGCTGCCTTGAATTATGTAATTCCTGCCTCTAGTGAGGCTACTGTACACTTGGGCTGTGGGCTTGCTGACTGTTTCATTTGCCTACACTATGTGAAGGACTCCCAGCACTAGCCAGCCTGTCTTCTTGCTCAGGGGTGTGTGTGTGTGTCTGTGTGTTTGGGAGATGAGGCAGAGGAAACACTGTGAATCTATATGACATCTCCCTGACTCACCAGTAGGATTGCTCATTTGCTTGTGACCCTTTAAGAGAAAAGCTGTCCTGGGACTCACTTGTTCCCATCTTGCTTTTGTTCTTTCCCAGGTTAATCACAGTCAAGAGCACCGTTTTGCTAGGAGGCCAGATGAGAATTTTCAGTGGGTGTGTGAAAAACACAGGCTATTAGTTCCACTTCACAGCTGTTACCCTGGGTTCTCCTTTGTAGTGAGTAGTGCTTTCTGAAAGAAATTGGGAATTCTAGCCTGGCCAGGTAGCCTGGTGTGGAAGACATTGGTTGGATCACATGACCCCTCTGAGCATCAGTTTTTTTCCTAAAATAGCAGTAATAACTTGCAGAATCCACATGATGAGTAAGTAAAATAGCTTCTGAAAACACCTAACAGTGCATCATAGTAGGTGCTCAGTGAGGCTTTGTTCCTTCCCTTTTCCCTCTCTAGGTCTTCAAAATGTCTAAATTCAGCCTGACCTGGATCTTGGGCACAAAAGATCTACGTGACTCCTTTGTGTTGAACTGCTGACATTAGTGTGCCATCTCTCTAAAATGCCTAAAACGCCTTGTGCTTGTGAGTGTGTGCTCGTCCTTCTCTCTTGCCTTTGTTCCTGGAAAGAAAGCCCTACAGATCAGTGGTTGCCATTAGCAGGTCCCCATTTC
The DNA here is from genome assembly GCF_000181295.1 of Otolemur garnettii. Lineage (NCBI taxonomy): Eukaryota > Metazoa > Chordata > Mammalia > Primates > Galagidae > Otolemur > Otolemur garnettii. The sequence continues at coordinate 5,456,416 of NW_003852491.1, read as the reverse complement.
CTCTGAGGGGAATTGCTGGTAATTGAGGTGGCAACTCAGATGGAGTGATGAGCTGCATTCATCCTTGATTACATGGGCTTACTCAGGTCTCACCCTGGCCCCTTTTGCTTTTGACTTTAGCTGACATGTCGTCTGGACCAGACTCCTGAAGAAAGACAAGCAGGAGCTGAAGGGATTTTAATAATCAAAACTGAAATTTTGAGGCCAGTAGAACTGTGGAAACGGCATAAAGGGCTAGTGGAACTAATTCCAAGTGGTCCCTTGGAAGCATGAAGCACAGAGTACACTGCTTTTCATCATTTACCTGCCTTGTCCCTTGCAGTTCTCCCCATAGCCCCGTGGGGCTGAACACTGTTGTTAGCCCTAGTTTCCATTTGAGGTTGAGAGTGGTCAGCCAGCTTGGCCAGTCTCTTCCAGTGGTGGCAGGACTCATGGCCAGCTCTGTGGCAGTTCTGATCTGTGCTCTGCTGCTCACCTAACACAAGGATTTCCACAGTAAAGGTGTGCATGACACAGCTTAGGGAAGGGGGGTGTTTCTGGGGTTGGCGTGTTGAGAAGGAGCAGAGCCTGACCCAGTGTGGGTAAATAAAACTTGTCTGAGGGATGAGAAGAAAGTGTGGTTAGGATTCATAGCAAGGAAATTGGCTGTGCTATGTGTCATAGGCAGAGCCACACACCCTGTTGCCCGGCATTCATCAGCAGGCTGGCCCTTGCATGAGTCCCTTCAGGCCTCCCCAAAGCCACCACAGCCTTACTAGTGCTATAGGCCCTCCTCTAGGTCTCACACTCCTCCTCATCAATCTTGGGGCTACTGAGGTCTACTATATCACAGTTAATAGGTCCTAGTCCCTGGTCATCACCCTCAGCTTCTCCTGGCTAGCAGCCTGGCTGTCTAAGGGCCTTCCTAAACATCATGCTCAACCAGGGCAGAGATGAGTTTACATGAGTGCGGGAGTCAGGCCATCACCACTAGAGGCCAGCTATGGGGCTTATCCTACAGCAGGAAGGGATCAACTATCTTTAATTCCATTAACGTGTGGCACGTCCACAGATGCTGGTGATGCTATTCAGAATAGCTGCCCTATTGGTTGAGAGCATTAACTCTCAAGGTGGATAGCCTGGGCCTACCTCTGCCACTTCATAGCCCCATCACTTTAAATAAGTGCCTCAGCTCCCCCATGTGTAAAGTGGAGCTACAGGGGGTGGCCTGCCTTGAGATTGTGAGATTTTATAGGTTAATTCGTATAACACCCACGGCATGGTGCTTGGCCCACAGCAGATATGGGATACCCACTGACTGGTCCATGCCAGTCTCAGGACAGATACTGGTCATCTAAGCATTAACTTTGTGAGTTAGAAAATGTTGTTATCCCATTTTACTGATTGGAAAACAAGAGTTATGCTCATTAATTTCCCCAAAGATGCTGAGATGGAAACCTTTGTGTGCCTGGCCTTGGAGCCTAAGAGTTTCTCTCCCCTCCCCCTCAACTGTCCTGGCTGTCAGTAGGAGGGGCATTCGTGCCGCTGGAAAAGGCTGTGATGGTGTCCTGGGACACAGCAGTAGAGGGGTGAGAGCAGTGACCCGATTCAGTGGTGAGAAGGTCAAAAGCTCCAAAGGCTTCGAGGATGTTTTCCCTCTTTGCCCAATGAATCCATGCGTGTCTAGTTATGTTTCTCCTCTTTGCTTGTGCTTACTTCAAAGGCTGTTTGGGGTATCTTCTAGCTATCTGGCTCCTTATGGAAGCGAGAGAAGAGTAGGGGAAATACTACTGGGCTGCCGGTGGGCAGAGCTCCAGACCTGCCTCCTGAAAGCTGTGTTTTGCTGCTGTTCGGCAGAAACCGGCCTCCCTGGCCCTGGGCACTTGGCTTTTCTCAAGGGCACATGTCACTAAAGGTTTAGAGCCTGGGTGCCAGAATTCAGTAAATGCCAGCTCCTCACTTGCTGAGGGGCAGTTGTTTGGGCAAGTTTCTTAGCTCCTTGGTACTCTCATGTGGGCAGTGGGAGTAAGCCTTCACATCCTAAGGCTTGGTGAGGAGCAACTTGTACAGCACACATAGAGTGCAGGACAGTGACCAGGGCATGGTGTGTGGTTGATAAATGGTTGCAGTGTTATTATTAGGAGGCAGCAGGTTGCTTTTTGTGAGCACCTCAGTTGGGGGTGGCGGGAGTTGAGAAGGGCTTTAATAGAGGACAGAGAAGGAGATCCAGTGGGGTTGTGGCTTTGTGGTCATTATCTGCCTACGTGCTGGCTGTGCTGGCCATCAGGGGCTAGAGGGCTTCTGGTAGAAGGAAATCCAAAGGAACCCCTAAGGGGACCCCAACCCAGGCACATGAACCTTCAAATAATTTTCACCCATTCAAATGGACCCAAGGATCTCCTCCTCCCCAAACCTTCCCTCCTGGTTGCCTAAGTTTCCCTTTCTGGGAGAGAGAGATGATGGGACAGGCCAGAACAGGGCCTTGGGCACAGGGCAGAGCCACAGGGGAAAGCAGGAGCCTGCTCTGCCCAGTATCATGAGCTTGTAGTCCTCAGAAGGCTGAGGCATGAGGATTGCTGGAGCCTAGGAGTTCAAGGCTACATTGAGCTATGATCATGTTTCTGCATTCCAGCCTGGGCCTCAGAGCAAGACTCTATCTCAAAAAAAAGCAGGAATCCCCAGGGGAGGACCTGCCGGGAGCAGAGGGAGCCTTCTAATGAAATGCCATGCTCTGGGGGACTTTCTGTTGCAGTGAGGAATGAAAGGGATCAGTACCAGGCTAGTGCCTGGGGACAGCTGGGGCCACTTGCACTCCTGCTAATGGTCTGCCCTCACTCCCTGGGTGAGTCTTTAATGAAGTCAAGGCCCTGGGGTGCTTGTTTGTGAACTTTACCTACAAGCCCTGTGCTCTGTCCCCAGGGGAATTCCACTGCCCAGGTCAAGGTGGTTAGGCCTTAGACCTCAGTCTTCTGTGTTCAGATTATTTCACATCTCACATCCCTCAGTGGGCCACAGCAGCTGTACAAGAGGGGTTGGGTCACAGCAACTAGCTTTAGCACCTTCTCCCAGCTGCAGTGCCTGCTGATTTTGCATATCAGTATGCTGGAGAAAAAGTCTGCATTCTTACTGTGACTGCTGTAACAAATTACTACCAACATAGTGACTTATAAACAACACAAATTTATTACTATCTGAAATGATTTCACTGAGCTAAAGTCAAGATGTCTGTAGGGCTATGTTTATTCTGGAGGCTCTGGGAGAGAAACCATTCCTTAGCTTTTTTTAGTTTCTTCGAAATCACCTGCATTGCTTGGCATGTGATCTGTTCCTTCACCTTCAAACCTCAACAGTGCCAGATCCTCCAAACTGTCACTCTGACCCCCTGCCTCCCTCTTATAAAGACTGTGTGATACTACATGGGGCCCACCTGGAGAATCTAGGCTAATCTCATCTCAAAATCCTTAACTTCACCACCACAACAATAACAAACAAAAAAAGAAATAGTCCTTAATTACGTCTACAAAGTCCCCTTTGCCATGGTTCCTGACATTAGGACATGGACATCTTTGAGGGTCCGACAGTCCATCTCCCATATTGTTGTATATCATAGGACATGTCAGGGTTCCATGTTGGAGATCTGTGACCCTGCCTGAGTAACCTTTGCCCATCCTTTACAACAGTGGTTCTCAACCTGTGGGTCACAACCCACAGGAACTGTATTAAAGGAACATGGCATTAGGAAGGTTGAGAACCACTACTTTACAAGCTGGTGAGAGCTTGGGCAAGTTATTTAATCCCTCCCTGCCTCAGTTTCTTCATCCATAGGGTTATTAGGATTAAATGAATTAGCATGTATAGGTATCCAGATGTTTCTGTTTTTCCTTGTATCTTCTAGTTTTTATCTATTAACATATTTAGACATATCTTCTCGTATTATAGCTAGAGGTGCAACTTGTTATTTTTTCCCATGTCATATTTTTATAGATTGCAATATAGGCACAGTGGGAGAATTTGAAGGCAGACACTAGCTAGTACAGAGAATGTGGTGGCTTGTTGGTATGCCACTGCTTAGTTCCCTATTACTGATTGTTTAATAATTACTCATAAGGGCTAATGCCATAAAGAGTGCTGTGATGGACCTATTAGGACCAGTAGACTGTGCCTCTTTTTAAGTTGTTTTTTTTGGAATAAATTCCCACACTTGGAATCATTGTAAAGACCTCCTGAAATGCTCTACAAGGGTTATGGAACTCATTTGCACTGCTGCCACACCTTATTGACAGTGGGATTAGCTCAAAAAGATTAATGGTTTTCATCTTTTTAGCAAATACTTCTTGGGTGCCTCCTGAGCATGTGCCCATGCTGGGAAAAAACAGGTATGTTTCATATTGTCATGGCACTGATCTCCTGCAGGAAAGGGGATGACACCTCCTTATTCCTTTCATTTGCATTTCTTTATTTACTAATCCTATTAAAAATAAAAGGTGTTTTTATGGAAAACATTTTGAGGTCTCGTGCACTAAGACATGTTCCAAACATGATGATGTATATGACCTTTCTCAGGCTCTCTGCCGAAGTCTACCGTGACACCCCAGGACCCCTCTCCTCTCCCACTCCTTACCCCTACACTGTTTTTGCTCATTTGCTGGAAAAACCTGTGCTGTGTTCTTAGGGACTGACGTCATGGTTCGATGCCTCAAGCAGATGAAGGAATTTAAGCGGAAGGTAGAAGATGACCAGGAGGAGGATGAGGACGAGGAGGTCATCTCTAAGGGAGTACCTCCGGTGGACATCGTGTTTGAGCGGGATATGCTCACGCAGACCTACGACCTCAGTAAGCCCTGTTTTCACATCAGCTTGGATGTGGTTCCCAAGCGTTTGAGTCAAAAAATGTTTTGCCTATGTGCCAAAAGAGAATGTCATGTGACAGGAGACACCATGGTTCCCTTGAAGGGTTTAGAGCAGTGATATTCAACTGCAGTGCCGTGGCACACTGGTGTGATGTGAGAGGATCTTAGGTGTGCAATAAAAATTTTTAAAGATTTGTAAATTATTTTTGAAAGAAGTTCAAAGCACAATTAAGTATATTCTTTTTCCTTTAATTCTTTGTTTTTTTTCATCAGCATTATTTAAGTAAGCTATGGAAATTAAACTATAGTTTAGAGGCATTTCAGGTCAGATTGGAATTGAAACCTTGCTCTGCCACTTAGGTCTGTGACTTTAGCAGCGTCCCTGAGCCTCAGTTTCCTCATCTATAAAGTACAGTGTGTTAAGGCTCTTAAGAGAGACATAACCAGTAGGGTAGTTTATATAGATATATGAGAGGAGATTTATTAGGGGAACCAATTCATTTAGCTATAGGACCTAAGTCCTGTGGTGAGCTGTATGTACACTAGAGAACCAGGGAAGCCACTGGAACAAGTCCTGGAGCCCAAAGGCCAGAGAGTCCTGATGTCCAAGAGGAGCAGGAAGTTCCAGCTCCAAAACAGGGCACATGTGCCTTTCCTCTGCCTTTCTAATGTATCCAGGCCCTACCAGGGTGAACCTACCAAGGTTACATGTGGCCACCTTCCCCTTAAGTGCAGCCTTTGGACCAAATCCAGATTTTTGTAGAACAAATCCTTTAAAACCCTGGATTAAGGGCTGGACAAGGTGGCTCACCCCTGCAATGCTAGCACTCTAGGAGGCCAAGGCAGGCCGATTACTTGAAGTCAGGAGTTTGAGACCAGCATGAACAAGAGTGAGACCCCGTCTCTACTAAAAATGGAAAACTAGCCATGCATTGTCTTGGGCACTGGTATTCCCAACTCATTGGGAGGCTGAGGCCAGGAGGATTGCTTGAACCCAAGAGTTTGAGGTTGCTATGAGCTATGACGCCACAGCACTCAACCCAGGGCAACAGACTAAGACTCTGTCTCAAAACAAGCAAACAAATAAAAAATTGAGATTAGAATTTAGATTCAGTCAAAAGGCTGCACTTAAGGATCTAGAAGGCTACATGTAAGTTTAAGGCTACAGATTCCCCACCCCTGCTGGCTGATTGGATGGTGCTGCCCATATTGAGGGCAGATCTTCCCCTCCTTTTTTTTTTAAAGACAAAGTCTCACTCTGTGCCCTGTGTAGAATGCTGTAGCATTGTCATAGCTCACAGCAACCTCAAACTCTTGTGCTCAAGTGATCCTCTTGCCTTAGCCTCCTGAGTAGCTTGAGACTACAGACATCCACCACAATGCTCAGCTAGTTTTTCTTTTTGTTAGAGATGGAGTCTCACTTTTGCTCAGCCTGGTCTCGAACTCATGAGCTCAGGCAATCTTCCCTCCTTGGCTTGCCAGAATGCTAAGATTAGAGGTAGGAACCATTGCACCCAGGAAGATCTTTTCCTCTTAGTCCAAGCAGTCACTTGCCACTTCCTCCAGAAACACCCACACAGATACCCCAGAAATAAAGCTTTGCCAGTTATCTGGGTACTCCATAATCTAGTCAAGTTAACTATCACCTGGGGATAATACCCATACCAGCACATTATAAAGATAAATGACATAGAATTAAAATATCTAGTATAGTGCCTGGTGCTAGAAAGCATGCAGAAAAATGGAATTATTACTATTCAAAGGTTTTAGGTATTAGTAGGTATTACTATTCAAAGGTTTAAGCTACATGTTGCCTTCCAAGATTGGTCTCAGTCCCTGTATGCTGGGAATCTAGGAATAGAGGGAGCCATCCACTCAGTCCCCTAAAATCTGTGTAGGATAGCAGTGACCCAGTGCCGTGGGTAGTGTTGGGAGGAGTACAGAGTGGAAGGTGAAGTGGCTGCAGGCCTGATTAAGTAGGCAGGTCAGAAGCTGTGCTGGCAAATGGCACAGCCTGTTTGGGGTCTGATTGGCAGTTCTCTTAACATCTCTCAGGACAGATTCCTCATAACACACTTAGGGAACAGCTGTCCGTAATCCCTTCATTCCCCACTTTTAGCATGTTGCTAGTTTAGTATAGGAACATATCCCAGTCTTCTCTGTAAAATATAATAAAACCTCCTTTATGGCTCGGCGCCTA
>NW_003852491.1:5443172-5449206 GCF_000181295.1 Otolemur garnettii | reverse complement strand
TAATGCCACGGCACTCTGCCCAGGGGGACAGCTTGAGGCTCTGTCTCAAAAAAAAAAAAACCTCCTTTATCCAGGTTGATGCTACCTGGCAGCCTCAAATATGTGGCTGCATCAGGAAATAAAGGGGAAAATATTTCTGAACCGTCAGAGAACTTTGCCACCATGTCTGCCTTACAGTTCACATTCTTCACTGGCCTACCTCAACTCCCAGCAGGCTTCCTCAAGAGTTCTCAGGCCCAGCTTAGGAGAATGAGTTTAAAGGGGCCTCATAGAGGTAGATGCATAACAGTACTGGAAAAAACAGCTATGGGAGGGAGAGAGCTGACAAGCCACAGAGGACAGATCATAGGGCACAGTCATCTGCAGGTCATTTACTGCAGGGCTAACCAGCATTGTCTGTTCCTACCCAGTCCTTGCTCATGTGACCATTATGAGACAATGCAATTGTTAGTGTCCACTGTAGTGCCCATGCATCTACTGAGAAAGATAAGTGAAAAATGCACATTTAAGGCTTGGCGCCTGTAGCTTAGCGGCTAGGGCTCCGGCTACATACACCAGGGCTGGCAATTTCCAACCTGGCCTTGGGCCTGCCAAACAACAATGACAGCTACAACAAGAAGTAAAAATAGCAGGGGTGTTGTCGCAGGCGCCCATTGTCACAGCTACTTGGGAGGCTGAGGCAAGAGAATCACTTACACCTAAGAGTTTGAGGTTGCTGTGAGCTGAGATGCCATGGCACTCTACTGTGGACAACATAGTGAAATTCTGTCTCATAAAAAAAAAAAAAATGCACATTTAAAAAAGTTCTTCACTAAAAATTATTTAAGGCCTACCTTGGTGGCTAATACCTGTAATCCTAGCACTCTGCGGGAAGCTGAGGGAGGATCACTTGAGCTCAGGTTTTCAAGATCAGTCTGGCAAGAGCAAGATCCCATATCTACTAAAAAAATAGAAAATTTAGCCAGGTGTTGTGATGGGCACCTGTAGTCCCAGCTACTCGGGAGGCTGAGGCAGGAGGATCACTCTGAGTCTAAGAGTTTGAGGTTGTGGTGAGCTATAAAGCCCCAGCACTTTGCCCAGGGCACAGAGTTTGAATGTTCTTGGAACTTACTAGATCAGCCTTTACTTAATGTTTGATCACCTGATACTTAATGTTTGAATGTAGAAGAGTCAGGTAGTAAGCACTCAAAAATTAGCTATTGGCATTATTATTGGTAGTGGTATAGTACAGTATTATTACTCAGAGTCTTGGGAGGAGAGGGGAGAGAAATATTCTTTCTGCTGGCTTCACCGCATTGAACTGTCTTTGCTTATAAAGTAGCGTGGGAATTGACCATGCGGAACAGCTCCTTTGCAGAAGTTTGGGTTCATGTGTATTGTTTCTCACAGTTGAGCGCAGAGGCACGAAAGGAATTTCCCAAGCTGAAATCCGAGTAGCTATGAATGTGGGAAAACTGGAAGCAAGAATGCTGTGCCGGCTTCTTCAAAGATTCAAAGTTGTCAAGGTAACATCTAACTAACATCGTGAGTCTTCCCTCCAATTCATTGTCTTTAGATGTGCACACAGTGTGATTAGGAAGGAGCATCTCAGACAGTCAGGAAACTAGGTCACCTGCCATCTTTGTCAAGGGCAAGTGCCTACCCAAGTGCTGATTGCAGACCCCAGGCATGTATGTGTCCCCTCTGCTGTGTTTTTATTTTCGCTTTTTATTTTTTCTTTTCTATTTATTTATTTACTTACTTATTTTTGTAGAGACAGAGTCTCACTTTATCGTCCTCGGTAGATGGGTAGAGTGCTGTGGCGCCACACAGCTCATGGCAACCTCTAACTCCTGGGCTTAAGCAATTTTCTTCCCTCAGCCTCCCAAGTAGCTGGAACTACCGGTGCTCGCCACAACACTTGGCTATTTTTTTGTTGCAGTTTGGCCGGGGCTGGGTTTGAACCCGCCACCCTAGATATATGGGGCCAGTGCCCTACTCACTGAGCCACAGGCGCCCCCCCCTTTTTTTTTTTTTTTTTTTTTTTTTTTTTGAGACAGTATCACTCTGTTGCCCCGAGGGCCCTGGCATTAGAACTCACAGCGATCTCAAACTCCTGGGTTCAAGCTATCCTCTTGCCTCAGCTTCCCTGAGTACCTGGGACTATGAGTGATCCAGCTACTTTTTCTATTTTTTAATGGAGCTGGTGTCCCTCTTCCTCATGCTAGTTTCACACTCCTGAACTCAGGTAATCCACCGACCTTGGCCTCCCAGAGAGCTATGATTACAAGTGTGAGCCACACATCCCGGACTGTTTTTACTTTTCAAAAATTGGATGGCCTGGCTTGGTGCTTGTAGCTCAGTGGTTACGGTGCCAGCCACATACACCAGGGCTGGTGGGTTTGAACCTGGCCCAACCCTGCTCAACAACAATGTAACTACAACAACAGCAACAAAAAAATAGCTGGGCATTGTGGCAGGCACCTGTAGTCCCACCTATTGGAGAGGCTGAGGCAAAATAATTGCTTAAGCCCAAGAGTTTGAGGTTGCTGTGAGCTATGATGCCATGGCATTCTACTAAGGGCAACATAGTGAGACTCCTCTCAAAAAGAAAAAAAAAAAATGGGTGGCTGGGCACAGTGGCTGACACTTATAATCCCAGCACTCTTGGAGGCCGAGGCAGGTGGATTGCTTAAGCTCAGGAGTTTGAGACCAGCCTCAGCAAGAGTGATACACCAACTCTAAAATAGAGCCGGGTGTTGTGGCAGGAGCCTAATCCCAGCTACTCAGGAGGCTGAGGCAAGAGAATCGCTTAAGCCCAAGAGTTTGAGGTTGTTGTGACTGTGACACCATGGAGCTCTACCAGGGGCAACAAAGTGAGACTCTGTCTCCAAAAAATAAAATAAAAATTGAATGAGTTGTCAGCATTGAAGAGTTGGAAAGTGAAGTGACCACAAGCTGGCACTGACTAGTGTTCATCCACCAATTGAATTCTGAGAAAAAGTGGTGCTCTCCAGGGTTCCTTTGTCCCCACGTGGACCCCCTTCTCATGTATGTCACTTGCCTGGCTCCTGGGAACATCTAATTGGCCAGCCCAACCTTGCCTGTCTGACACTCCCATTTTGTAATCCAGACCTGTCTGCTCAGTCCCTGGTGCATCACTCTCTGCCTTTACATCTTTTGGCTGTTTTGCTAGAAGGCAGTATATTGTAGCTGAGCTGTACTGCAGAGCACTCAGCACCTTCCCTGGTATGTGGCTGATGCATAGAAGATGCTACTCTTTTTCCCTTTAAGAGCCTTGGGAAGAGTTCCTTTCCCTTGTTCTAGAAGACAAAATGGATATGGATTGGTGATCCCCATTTTTCCCAGTCCCCATGGCAAGTGGCAAGGTGGAGCTGGTGCCCTCCAGGCCTTTCCCTTTAGTATGTAGAAACAGTTGAATTCTAAGTAACAAACACTACTACTTGTGGACCATTTTTTGTGTGCCAAGTCCTGTGCCAGGCAGCGAGGCTACATGGAAGGTGAATTTAGGACTCTGTCCTCCATGGTCTCATAGAACAGATACAAATTAAGGATCACACATTATTTTTTTTATTTTTTCTTTTCTTTTCTTTTGAGACAGAGTTTCACTTTGTTGCCCTCAGTAGAGTGCTGTGGTTCAAACTCTTGGACTCAAGTGATTCTCCTGCCTCAGCCTCCCAAGCAGCTGGGACCACAGGTGCCCGCCACAATTTCTGGCCATATTTTTGTTTCAGTCGTCATTGTTGTTCAGCTGGCCCTTTGAACCTGCCAGCCCATAACCACTGTGCTATAGACACCGAGCCCAGGATCCCACTTTAGAAAACAATGTCCAACAGGAAGAGATAAGAGGGAGTATCAGAGGTAACTTGCCTATGGCCCAGGCAGTGAGAATTAAGACAGGAGACAAATGTGAAACCTGGAATAAGGAAACACATGCCATAGGCCACCTGAATGCCTTTGAGTGTGGGGCCCCTTTCTTTTTTCTTTTCTTTTTTTTTTTAGAGACACTCACTTTGTTGTTACCCTCCCTTGGTAGAGTGCTGTGGTATCATAGCTCACAGCAACCTCCAGCTCTTGGGCTTAGGTGATTCTCTTGCCTCAGCCTTCCAAGTAGCTGGGACTACTATTGTTAGCTGCGAGTAGTGCCTAGCTATTGTTTTATTGTTGTTGTTGCAGTTTGGGCAGGTCCAGGTTTGAACCCACCACCGTCGGTATATGGGGTTGACACCTTACTCACTGAGCCACAGGCACCGCCCAGCACAGCCCTTTCTTGACTGTGATGAACACATCTAATTCCCTCTAGGGATTCATGGAAGATGAAGGTCGGCAGCGGACCACCAAGTACATCTCCTGCGTATTTGCGGAGGAGAGTGACCTGAGCCGGCAGTACCAGAGGGAGAAGGCCCGGAGTGAGCTCCTGACCACCGTGAGCCTGGCCTCAGTGCAGGAGGAGTCGCTGCTGCCAGAAGGCGAAGACACGTTCCTCTCCGAGTCGGACAGTGAGGAGGAAGGCAGCAGCAGCAGCAAGCGGAAGGGCAGAGGGTGCCAGGGGGATGTGAGATCCGCTGCACTCCTTGGGCCGGGGGCTCAGTTTCATCACTCTACCCCGACCAAGGGTAGGGAGCACATGCCAGGGCGAGAATGGGCAGAACTGTGTGTACTGGTGTTGCTGGGCATCGCAGGAAATAGCTGTTCAGTTCAGCTGGCACTGTGGGTCCCCTTGGTACTGTCCTAATTTGGGGCCAGATGGTGGCAGTCACCACATCTCTTAGGTATGGAGGTCAGAGGCCTATGGTCTGTCTCTTGGCTACTTGTAAGTCATTTCTCCTTGGGAAAAGTTTTGTTTGATTGTGTTTTATTAATATTATCAAAGGGGTGGAATTTCATAAGTTCCCTCTTTCCCTCCAACAATCTCTTTAAGAATCTCAGGTTTTAGTTTAGTTATAGAAGATGTTATTTGAAGTGTGTGGAAGGTGGTGCTGATAACAAATTTGCACGTCTGGTATCCAGTTAAGAGCCCTGCAGGAGACATTTGGTAGTGTCCGTAGACATTTTTGAGTGTCACAATTTAGAGAGGGAAATGCTACTGGCATGGAGTAGATAGAAGCCAGGATGCTGTTAAATGTCCTATAATGCACAGGGCAGCCCTCACGGCAGAGAACTATCCAGCCCAAACGTCAGCACAGCTGGAGTTGAGAAACCTGCTTAGATGAAAGGCCAGAAGGGGCCCTGAGCTGCTTGTTGGTCCACCAGCTTATCTGTAAACTCCCTCTGAACAGCCTCCGCCAGCCTGCTGGGTCCCTCTCGCCCTCCACTTGATTCGTTCTCCCTCTGTCCTCCACCACAGGTGGGTGGAAGGTCCTGAACCTACAGCCGCTGAGGAAGCAGCCGGCTTCCTCCCCAGGAGCTACTGAGGAGAAACTCTGTCGGAGCTCAGTAAGCAGGGACAACATCTTGGACACCAGCAGCACCTCAGACCCCAACATATCCTTTGACTCCCACTGCCTGGGCAGTGGCAGTGGCAACATAGCTGTGATCGAGGAGGTCCGCCTTGAAAACCCAAAGGTCAGTGCTCACAGAAGGAGGGTGTTGCCTCTGAAAAGGAGCCTATAGCAGGTGGACTGCAGCTGTATCATTTCTGTCCCTAAGAATTAACACTACAATAGCACAATCAGTAACTGAGTACCTATGCTGAGTGTGGGCCCTGTGCTTATGGCTGGGGGCTTCCCAAGGACTAATGTGGTGCTCTCTCTCAGATAGCATCTTACCACAGCCTGTGTCCACACAGAAATCTCATGTTATCTACCCAGTGTTTTTACTTCCAGCAACTTACTTTCTTCACTTAAATTTATTTTAGAGGGAAAATTCATATGGTTATTTTGATCAGCAATTCTTACCCTGAACCACTTTTGCCCACAGGGCACATTTGGCAGTGTCTGAAGACATTTTTGAGTATCACAACTTGTGAAGAGTCTGTCACTGACATGGAGTAGGGGGAAACCAGGATACTGTTAAATATTCTTTTTTTTTTTTT
>NW_003852491.1:5387378-5442978 GCF_000181295.1 Otolemur garnettii | reverse complement strand
GGCGGGTCCGGGCTGGGGATTCGAACCCGCCACCTTAGGTGTACGTGGCTGGCGCCTTAGCCGGTTGAGCTATAGGCGCCGAGCCAAATATTCTTATAATATGCAGGGCAGCCTCTTACAACAGAGAGTTGTCCAGCCTAAATGTCAGTACCGCCAAGGTTGAGAAATTCCACTTTAGATGAAAGACTAAGATAATTTACTATAAAAAAGACACAGTATCTTGGTCAGATACTGTTGTATGTTACCTATTAAAGATGCAGTAGATTCAGGGCAATACTTTTTCATCACGGTAATTAGAAAGATTAAATGTCAGTTGATAGCTGGTGCAGTGACTCACACCTGTAATCCCAGCACTTTGGGAGGCTGAGGCAGGAGGACTGCTTGAGGCCCAGAGTTGAAGACCAAACTGGGCAACATGGCAAGATTCCTTTTTTTTGAGACAAGAGTCTCAGTATGCCACCTTCCATAGAGTGCTGTGGTGTCACAGCTCACAGCAATCTCAAACTCTTGGGCTCAAGTGATTCTCTTGCTTCAGCCTCCCTCCCTTGTGGCACCCACCACAACACCCAGCTATTTTTGTTGTTGTTGTTTGTTTGTTTAGCAGGCTTGGGCCAGGTTCAAACCCACCAACCCCAGTGCATGTGGCTGGTGCCCTAAGCACTGAGCTACAGGTACCGAGCCATAAGATTCTGACTTTATAAAAATTAAAATAAAAAGACAATACAGAAAATTATGTGATTCATTCACTTAATGCCGTGTTCTTTGTCACCTAAAAGTACCTAAGATACTGCTGGTGGTACCTCCTGTATTTTGGGAACATAGGATAGACATGGAATGGACATCTGATCCAGGGTGGCTTTCAATGCTTTTGCTGCTGTTTTGCGCAGGCTTCACCACAGAAATATCAGCTTTGGTCTGTGAGGGAGAAAGCAAAGCCCATGGGGACATAGTAATTTGCTTGTTCAATTAATGACAAAGTAAGGTTTGGAGCCCGTTTGTGTGCAGTTCTTACCCTATGTTGTATCTCCCTTTCTGGAATGGAGGCCCGTGATTTGGAAATGTCCATACAGCAGAGGTGATAGGGCACAAGGTAGATTTTTCTAGCCCCTCTCGGCCCTCTGCCGTTTGGATGCTATAACTCTCTATGGAGTAAGATTGATGTCAGCTCTAACAAGCAGTGGGCCTGTCAGCAGGGATCCCTACAGGTCTTGAGAGTTCTACCTGCCTTCTCAGCCACCACCCACTTTGTACCTCTCATCAGGTCCCCATGTGACTTGCTTCCTAGCTAAACTGTTCCTCTTCCTAATAGAAATCCATTACCAGAGTAATGACAGCACTGTGACTCTACTAAGAACTGTAGCAGTGACTTTTCACTTGGAGGCTCTTTGAGTGCTTGTTCACCCACAGGCAGGCCAGATCTGCTCATGTGGCTTTCCCCTAGCTGTTCACTCTGAAATGGAAAGGAGAACAAAGGTCTCTGCCATTCTTGGGACCCTTGTTGAATCTTTGAATCTTTCCCCTCTAGCCCTTCCCCCTCCACAAGAGAACTGTGCCTCATCCAAGGCTCCCATGGTTGGCAGGGAAGTGGCCGTTCTACCATTACCGAGTAACCTCCTTGGGCACCATCTTATTTCCTGGAAGTGTCACTCTGAGCAAGGAGATGGTGAATGGAGTGCCCCAGGGCTGCTGTAAAGCACTGATTGGGGCCCAGTGATTCACAAGGCTTATGTTAGAGTTAGCATTTCTTTTCCATTCAGGGTTCACATTTGGTCTTTAACATTGTGATCCAAGGGCAGGTAGGACAAGTTCACTTTTAGCTCATGGAAGACAGAAAGAAGACATTAAGAGAGAAGTAGACATTTGGACAGGGATAAAAGAGGAAGCATAGATCCATTCGTCCTAATTTCCTCATGGAAACCTGTATTGGATTTGAAACCCAACCTCTGCTTCATATTTTCTGTGGCCCAGAGACTTCCCACATTGCCCTGTGTGTGGTTAGAAGTGCCATCCTGGCATACAGTCAGTGTGTGGCACCCTGGATAGTTAGTTACTTAGCAATATTGAGCCCTGGTTTCCTCTTCTGCAAAATATAAACAATACTGATAAAGTTATTTGGAGTTTTTAATGATAAAAGCCTAATAAAGTAACTGGTATGTAAGTGAAAGTATGTTAATTTCTTCCCCTCTACTGTGGAGGAAGCAAGAGAAATTAAGGGAATGCTTTCCTCTTTTTCAGGGGTTGCTAGAGTAGATGCCTCTGATTTCTGTTGTGAATCCAGTTGTTCCTTATCAGGTGGCCCAGGGTCCTCTACTAGAAGGTCTCTTTGCTATTTCACAGCACTGAAATGGTAGGGCAGGGGGATCCTGCGTAGGAGAACAGACTTCTTGACTTTCCTTCTTAAAAGATGGAAGTAGAAATTCCTTAGGGACAGTACACATGTAAAACTGGTGTGTGGCTCAAGCTGTGCTGAGCTCGTTGGATCTCATCCTTTTGGTCTCTGTTCTAGGAGAGTAGCAGTTCCCAGAAGACTGGGAGGCATGGTGCAGGCCAGGACAAACCCCATGAAACTTATCGGCTGTTGAAACGCAGGAATCTGATCATAGAAGCTGTCACCAACCTCCGCTTAATTGAAAGCTTATTCACGTAAGGAATAATCTGTCTGTCTATCATCAATAATAATTCTAATCCCAGTTAGTCATCACAAGCCTCAGAAGGGACTGAGAGGGATTTGAATCTTTGTTCTACTGTATAAATTTTTGTGGTATCCCTCTGTGGTGGAAAGGATTAGCATTTGTCCTTACTATGCAAAAAATGTAGGCATGGAGGAATATAGACAGGGAGAGGATGATTGATCAAGAAATGGAAGTTGTGGGGAAAATGCATTTGCCCTTCTTCTTTCCTGGAAAATTATTTCTAAGAAAGGAGAGTGAAGATACTTAGGTAGGTCATAGCATTACTTGTAAACTTTTAGTTCTCCATGGGGGCTTTTGTTCAAACAGAATCTTCTGTGGAATAAAAAACAAGAAACACACATAGAGCTTCTGTGTTTGGGTGGAGTAGAGGCTCTGAGCTCTGGCTTGGTCTTTATAATCCTCCATTACCACCACCTCCTGGGGTGGCATCTTCTGGGCTTCTGAGGCACCAAGTGTGAAAGCCATGTGAAGAGGAGCCTTACCCTCCAGTCAAGGACATGGGTCCTCCTTTGTACTTGGTCTCTATAGTGAGGGCCAAGTGGGCCCAGGGACTATCTGCAGATGCTATCCCTTTAGTCCCCTTTCTGTGCAGTGAGGGGTGTCCCTTCTGGCCCTGTCATTCTATGATCAGTGATCTAGAAATATTACTGAAGTGACTCAGGAAGTTCTAGAGAGTAAGTGATACCAAGAGAGAAATCAAGAATAACTTCTTATTTGAGGGGACAGTGGTGAACTGGAATGTCCCTTGGCCGGATGTTAAATTAGCATGTAGACTCAGAGACCACAGATTTTGATCATGGTGCTCAGTGTCCCTGCTGTCATCACAAATCAGGTCGTCTCTCAAGTTGCTGGTGAAAGGTTCAGCACATGGAGTGCTGTGACTGGTGGCTTGTCCTTAATTAACTCTTCTGCCACATAGAGACATGATCTTTAACATCTCAAGAAGTCAGCCTTTTCAGGGTGAACGAAAACCCTCTATAATTCTTCCCTAGTGTCCATTAGATACCATTAGGCATGTATCTGTCACCTGTGTTAAGGAAAGCCCTCCTATTGAGATTGGGGATGTTAACTGTTTGTTAACAGGATTCAGAAGATGATCATGGATCAGGAGAAGCAAGAAGGCGTGTCCACCAAGTGCTGTAAGAAGTCCATTGTCCGCTTGGTGCGGAACCTGTCTGAGGAAGGTCTCTTAAGACTCTATCGGACTACAGTCATCCAAGATGGCATCAAGAAGAAGGTAATTCTGGCTTTGCTGCTGCCCACAAACCCAGCCTTGTGCTGTTGGAGCTTTTTCTGTCTAGCTTCTTCTGTCAGTGTTTGTCTTGGTTGTTCTTTTATTACCAGTATCTTGGAATTACCCTCATAATTTGGGGGCCAAGGGTCGTCCTACCTTTACACGGAAGCTGGAAGCAGAACGAAGCAATAGTTTGGTTGCATGTTGAAGCAGTTGGTCAACTCCAAGCAGCTCCATGCAGGCATCTAGCCTTGCAGCCAGCCTTGAACAAACGGGAAGGAAAGTGGAAGCACATTGAAGTTCAACAGAGCAGAGCTGGGAGAAGTTAAATAACATTTAGAAGGCAGAAATTTTAGACTAAGCAGCACAGCATTTTCATGGAGATCTGAGGAAACATATCCCAAGGGAAATGATGTCAGTGACTCAACAGGAGGGGAACTATGCATCTCTTCTGTCTCAGTTTATTCTGTAAATTTACAGTTTAGGGCCATTCCCATAGCAACTATAGCTTAGCAGCTCTACACGTATTCTAAGGCACACAGTTTTCAGGGTTAGGGTGATTTGCATAGTACAACTAGGCACTAAGGCCGAAGAGAATTGTTGTGTGGCCACAGTCACTTTTAATCCCCTGACCTTTTTCCTGACTACATTTCTGATCTCTGCCTTAGGATAGGTCTGCTTTTATATTTTGTTTTCTTTTAATAAGCTGGCAGGGTCATTTCTGCTTTTGTACTTCTGTTTTTTGAGCAATTTGTAAAATACAAAACAGTACAAAAAGTGACTTAAGAAACACAGTGTCTACTATTGAAAGCTGACGGCTCTCATTGGTTTTTGTATCTTCTGTGCATCTTTTTTAAGTTAAACAATTAAGTCTCCTTGACCCTGCTGCCCTCCCCACCAGCTGCCTCTGTCCCCATAAGCAGTGGCCATAGGTCCCTGTGCTCACTTCTCTAAGGGCAGGAAAAGCCCAATCTCTGACTTGTGTTGACTTTCAGAGAGTGGACTTCTTAGTGTGCTCTTCTTAGGCTGTCTTGTTAGTGTGACAAATGAGGGCAGCAACACTTTCCCTGGATTAGGGGTAGGGAGAGGCATCTGCACACATGTCAGCTGTGTCTTGAGCTGTTCCCACCAGGCTGTACCAGAGGGAGCAGAAGAGGAACTAGAGTGAGGGACAAGTACAGCAGGTAAATATTGGGGATCATATAACCTCAGAAACGAAACTGTCCAGAAACAGGGGTGTCTCTGCCTACAGGTTACCACCACTACAGTGGCCGATTTTTCCAGCTGCGTGTGCATTTCTAGAACAGACTCTGGGCACTGGGCTCTGGGCACTCAGGGTACTTGCTGCCAAGCAGCCTTCTACTCTGCTGGATCATGCTGGCTAGAGGTGATGCACTTGAGTCAGCCCTTGGCCTTTTACTCCTGCATCCTGTCCTGACTGTTGGGCTTTGGGGCACTTGGCTGAGACATTTGACTATTGAAAGTGGGGAGATACTGGGCAGCACCTGTGGCTCAGTGGATAGGGCCCCAGCCCCATATACAGAGGGTGGCGGGTTCGAACCTGACCCCGGCCAAACTACAACAAAAAAAAATAGCCAAGTGTTGCAGTGGGTGCCTGTAGTCCCAGCTACTCAGGAGGCTGAGGCAAGAGAATCTCCTAAGCCCCAGGAGTTGGAGGTTGCTGTGAGCTGTGACACCACGGCACTCTACCCAGGGCGAAAAAGTGAGGCTCTGTCTTATTTTTTTAAAAAAAGTGGGGAGATATGAGTGCTGTGCTTTTAAATTCTCTAAAGTGTTACTTAACTGAATCTCATTTGAGCCTCACAAAAGTGACAAGTTGATATCTCAGTGTATCTATGTAGGGGGGTTATCCTCATTTCACAAATGAGGATCAGGAGAGAATGAGCCCCATGCAGCCTTCTAAGCCTTCATCTAGGCTTAGATCTGCCCATCCCCTGCTTCCAAACTTATCTAAGCCCATATTTGGTAGGAAACTGCTGGCCCAAGTTGACACTCAGACAACTTATTTTGCTATCTCTTGCCAGTGATAGTCAAACAAGAATTCTGGCTCTCAGGGTGCCCAGGTCTTTGTGCCTCACTATCCATAGCACAGCTGGCACACTCATACCCCCTGCTCAATTCCACTTCTCTGCTGAGCATTCAAGTTACTTCCCTTCCACACAGTTTCCATTTTCATCCTACACCCCTCGTGAAATGATAACCGCCTTAACTGTTCAGCTTCACTAGCTTGGAAAAGGTAAAAAACAACAAAAGCAGCCTAAATCCTCTGCCCGTTTGGAAGTGTGCCCAGCAGGAGTCCCGCGATGGCACTCTCAGAGAGTGGTGATTAATGAAAGCTGCTTACCTTTTTCAGATGGAAGCCCTCAGGATTCACGAGCAACTGGGAAGTTCTCAGATAGTGGGAGCAGGGCTTCAGGAGCAGCCCATCAGGTCACAGCAGAGACCAGTGGGCTGTGACAGCCCAGCAGGGGAATTGTAGCTCTGTGTCCAGGCCAGAATTCCTCACTCAAGCAGAAAAGCCACAGCACTGATGGTTGAGCTTGATTGCTTGGTCACTTGAGGGATTTTGATGCTAGTGGCTGTAAGTGCAAACTGTTGAGCAACACATTTTGCTTCATTCTCATAATTGTCTTTTGGAAACATTAATGAAAATGGATGTAAGCAGTGTTCCGCTAAGGGACAGAGTTGTGGAGCCAAGTCTCCCTCAGCAATTCTCTTATCCTTTGGGACACTCTGACCTCTTTCTGCAGGTGGATCTGGTAGTGCACCCGTCCATGGACCAAAATGACCCTCTTGTGAGAAGTGCAATTGAGCAGGTTCGCTTCCGGATCTCCAATTCAAACACAGCCAACAGGCAAGTGACAGCTCCCAGGAGTAATCCATAGCAAGGCCGCCTGGACCTATGTGTTCTGGCTGGAAGCAGTTTTCTCAGAGTTCTTTATTTATAAATCAGTGAGTTTATTTCATAAACAAAATCAGTTAATTCATTGACTTAGAGTTTGTGGTTCATGATCCCTTAGTCTAGACAAGGGCCAATGTTCAGTGTACAGATTACTCCCAATCATAGACCTCTGATGTCTGAAACAACTCAGTCTCAAAATGGCTTGAAATGATTCTAGTTGCCCTTCTGAGATCTTCTCTAGCTTTGTTCATAAACTGTCTAACTGGTCAAGAGAAACTCAGAGCTGAAAATTCTTAGCTGCATCTCAACTAGAGATGGCCCCCAGAGGGCAGAGGGCTCACCTGTCCTGCAGGCACTGATCTGTGCATTCTACCGGTATTGGCCACATGTACTTTGAACCAGTTGCTGATTCATTTCTCATAAAATTCCTAATTTCTGGTGTTTATAAAGTTGTGAAAAGACCTAGCACATTGGGCTCCCTTTCTCACAGGCAGCAGCTGCCCCATAAATGGGAGTCCTCTCCCCAGTCCCACGTCTCCACTACCCCCAGATGTCTCTTGACTTGACATAAATTGTATTTGTTTGTGTCATCTGTATGGCTCCTAGGGACAGTTGAATTTGAAACCCCAGGCCCAATGGCTTCATCTGATTCTTTGGGACATACCCTCTCCTTTCTCTCAGCCCTTGGTTTTTTCTATGTATTATTGCATATTGTATTTGAACTGCAGGGGTAAAGCTTCTCAGCATCCAGTGCCCCAAGGGGAGGCAGAAGAAGAAGGTCAAGGAAAAGAGGGCCCAAGTGGATCAGAAGACTCTCACATAAGTGCTTCCTCTAAGTCAGAAAGTGGACGGATTAAAAAAAGTGATGAGAAAATGGGCATAACCCAGCTTAGAAATTATAACCCCGTTATAGGTAAAAAGCAGCTTCTTGTCTATATTTTTTTCCCTTGTTGTTCACATGATGATGTTTGAGTCATTCAATGTTCTCATCATTTTGAGCACTGAGCTGGAGTTAGAAGAATTGGGTCTAGGCTGGGTACAGTGGTCCACACCTATAATCCTAGCACTCTGGGAGTCTGAGGCAGGTGGATCTCTTGAGCTCAGGAGTTTAAGACCAGCCTGAGCAAAAGCAAGAGCCAACAAAGTGACACTCTGTCTCAAAAAGAAAAGAAAAAATAGAATTGGGTCTGAATTACTGACTGGAGCATATTGGGCTGGACATAACTTCTGCCAGCATCATTTCCCTAGCTGTAGAATAGGTATAATTCTGCCTGGCATACCTCACATGGCTGTTCAGAGACTCAGATGAAATTGTACTAGATCCCAGTGTAAGGAAGGATTAATTCCTAGTTCTGAATATCCTTGGGCTGGAACATACTTTAAACCACAGAAAATCTCTCCCTGTCCAGACCCTACAAATCCCCTGGCAGTGTAGTTGTTGAGGCTGAGCACTCATGTAATTTTCCCAGTCAAGTCTCTAACTGGGTCATCTGCTCACTCGTTTCTCTCTGAGCTACTCTGATATAAATTTGTGCTGTGCAAGTGCAGATGGCCAGGACTTTATACCCAGGTACCCTGCTCCTCTCCTAGCCACAATGCGTGTGCAGGAAGGAGGGCAGACTTGCCTTACCAGGGCCCAGACCTCTGCCAACCAGCGTCTGGTATCCAGCACAGTAGACCAGGAATTCCAAGAGGAAGAGGTGATTTATGTGACTGCCCTTTTTGAGACTCCATTCCCACAGTGTGGCCTTCACTTGCATGGTTTGTGGTATGTGTGTTCCAATCCAAGGATATTCAGAAGGGATTAATCTTCCTTTGTTTTGGGATCTGCATAATTACAACTCAGTCTCTCAATAGCCATGTGAGTTTCCTATGTGAGTAAAGGTCAGATTAAGGAGAAATAGGACCATAAGTCTGTGTGCAGAGCGGCACATGCACCTGGGTAGAGCAAGGGCAGCAAGTGCACTCTCAGAGGGCCTCTAGGCACTTGGCCCACCACCTTGTTACTCTGTCTCACACCTGTCCTTTTTCACTGAGGAAAGTTAGAGAACAGTTTATTTATATCAATAAAGAAATGAGCTACTTTTAAAGAACCAAGATTTTGGAATATAAGGCACAGTTTCCATCAAACCACAGGTCCTCACACAGTAGCCTCTTAGACCCTCCTTACCGGTTCCCTTCCCATTATGCTCCAGCCTCAGCTCCTGCACTCTCCTCTTTGCTGGTACACTCTGCCCCCTCCAGCCTCCTGGCCATTCCAAGAATGTGCCAGGCATACACCCATCCCAGGCACCTTGCATTTACCTAGTCTGCACGTACCCAGATATCTGCCCAGCCTCCCCTTCACCAACTCAAGGACTTTACTCCAAGGCCTCTCCTCAGCGGCCTCCTCTTCACTGTATGTAGAATTACAGCCCTTCTCCCATCCTTGCTTTATTTTCTACCCCAGCTATTTCCATCTGATGTGCTATTTTAGGTATTTTTTATTGTCTGTCCTCGTACACTAGAAAGTGAGCTCTGAGAGAATTATTTGCCATCTTCCTGATACTTCGCACATAATGGCACTCAATAGGTTTTGAATGAATTGAACTGAATTCAATCAGGGATTTTTCAGACACTGCCCTCCCCATTTCTTGCTTCAGTTCCTGGACTCGGACGTTCTCTAGGGTTTCTGCCCAAAATGCCTCGCCTGCGGATGGTCCACATGTTTCTGTGGTACCTGATCTATGGGCACCCTGCCAGCAACACAGTGGAGAACCCAAGTCACATCAGTGAAAGAAAAACAATAAAGCAGGAGCCGGGCAGGGCAGCCTCCTCCTCTAGAAATGTCTGGGAGGCCTCCCCAACCAAAGACAGCCAAGATGGCGTCACCTGGGAGGCTGAAGTGGAGCTTGCCACAGAGACAGGTGAGATGTCGCGGCCATGCCTGCACCTAGGGCAGGCAGGTCTTGGCAGGATCCAGGAAGAAACAGAATGGTTTTAGCTAGACATTATGGTGGGTGCCTGTAGTCCCAGCTACTTGGGAGGCTGAGACAAGAGAATCACCTAAGTAAAAGAGCTGGAGGTTGCCGTGAGCTGCAATGCTATAGCACTCTACCAAGGGCAACAAAGTGAAACTCTTGTCTCAAAAAAAAAAAAGAAAACAAAAAAAGAAATAATGGTTCCTCATCCTGATCTGAACAGACTATGTTCCAATATAGTCTCCTCATCTAAATGAGACATAATCTAAATTCCCTGAACCTCCAGGCTTTCTATCTCCTCCTCCTTCCTGCCTAACAAATGGAGTTTTTGCCCAAGTTTGTGGTAAAGGGACCAAGATCTGCTGGGAGATGTTACTGATTTTTGTCATTATGACTGGGATCCTAACTGCTGGGAGTGACTCTGATTTCTTCCCTAGTATATGTGGATGAAGCCTCGTGGATGCGCTACATCCCTCCCGTCCCAGTCCACAGGGACTTTGGATTTGGCTGGGCCCTTGTCAGCGACATTCTCCTCTGTCTCCCACTCTCCATTTTTATCCAGATTGTGCAAGTCAGCTATAAGGTACTGGTGACTCTGTGATTGTCACACCTCCTCTGAGCCAAAGGGCCTATGTTCCCCTGGTCAAGGGAAAAGACCTCAGGATGGATGGATGGATGGATGAAAGGATAGGTTGATGAAAACATGGAAGGATAGATGCATGGAAGGATGGTCAGTCAAGAGAAAATACTTTAAGGATTTGTTCTACATAGATAAGATAGATAATTGGGTGGATGGATAGATGGATGAATGATTGGTTAAGGGCTTCAAAAACTTGTCCATTTAGATCTGTCAGTAAGTAGGTAGGTAGATAGACAATCATGATACAATAATAAAATGTTTATAGAAATTTAGCAAATAAAAAGAAGGAAATAGAAATTACCCACAGCTCATCACTTAAAGGGATAATCACTGCTCATCTTTTGGGTACGTTTTCTTCTGGTCTTTTATTACTATGCTCTGTGTGTGTGTGTGTGTGTCTGTGTAATCTCCCCTTTTTACAAAACTCAGTTGAAACTGTATTTACTCTTTTATTATCTGTTCTTTTGACTGAACAATGTATCATATTTTCCACATCATTAACTTTTTACTCTTGATATTAAATAGATTCATACCATTCCTTCTTATGCATGTACTCTTAATTTATTTAACCAATAATATTTTCTATTTTTGGACATTTAAATTCCAATTTCTTACTATTACACATGACATATTGATGAATAGATGTGGGTAGCTCCATCATTTTTTCCTCAGAGTAAGAATAGAGGCAGTATCATGAGCTTCAGAAAAAATGAGTGTTCATTTTTTGTTGTTGTTTAACATAAATACCCTTCTGTATTGCCCTGTGGAAATATTTTAGCAGTCTATTTGCCCACTGCAGGATATGAAGGTGCTTGTTTATTGCCCTCGGCAGTGTGGTGGATGGGCTATAACGGGGAGGTGGTGAGACCAGAGGCAAGGATAGGAGGGTTTGGAGGGCAGGAAAGAGGGTCTGATGGGCAGGTTCAGAGAGATGGCCATCGAAAGATCCGAGTGTTTCTCTATGACTCTTGCAGTTCACTCTGGCCTTCAGGGTGAATTGAACCTGAAAATCCTTCTAGGTGGACAACCTGGAGGAGTTTCTGAATGATCCTGTGAAGAAGCACACACTGATCCGGTTTCTCCCCAGGCCCATCCGGCAGCAGCTCCTGTACAAGAGGTGAGGACATTGAACCTGGCACAAAGTAGCATCGGGTCCAGACAGGCTCTTAAAAGTTAGGGTTCTGAGTAAACATTTGCCAGGAAAAGGAAAGTTTCCACCTTCTAGATTATAAACATTTAAGGTTTTTATTAATTCAGCCACCAAAGTATGGCTGGTAAATTTTATTACTTGATTTCAAGGTTCTTTTAAAGTAAAATCTGCTAAAGTCTGCAAGTATTTAAGTGATTTTTTATTCCTTTCATTACTTTTGCTTTCCAAGTCTAACCCCAAGTGTGAGGTCTATGCTCCACTGCCTGGTTGGATGTTTGGAAGGGTAGTTCTGGACCTTGGCACAGAGCAGGCCTGAGGATGGGCCTCTGGGTACCACCAGGTAGAAGAGAGAAGTGAGCCATACCCCATGTCCTGGATGCTGACTCAGGCTGCTGAATGTGGTGTGGTGTGGTGTGGTGTGATGGGAACCTGCTATCTCTCTGTTTTCCAGGCGTTATATCTTTTCAGTGGTGGAGAACCTTCAGAGGCTGTGCTACATGGGGCTGCTACAGTTTGGTCCCACGGAAAAGTTTCAGGATAAAGATCAGGTAATGTCCTTCAGCCCAAACGAAAATTGTCCTAATTCTGAAACACAGTTACATAAAAGCCAGACCCAATGCTGATCCTGCAGTGCTCCTCTCTCCCCATCTGATATCTCCCGTAGGTCTTTATCTTCTTGAAGAAGAATGCGGTCATTGTTGACACCACCATCTGTGACCCACATTACAACCTTGCCCGCAGCAGCCGTCCATTCGAAAGGCGTCTCTATGTCCTCAACTCGATGCAGGATGTGGAAAATTACTGGTTTGATCTGCAGTGTGTCTGTCTCAATACCCCACTAGGTAGGTACCACCTGTCTTTGATAGACCTTAACTATTCTCTCTCCCTTGTGTGTGATAACAGGGATTTAGAGCTAGAAGAGCCTGGGAGTCTCCTAGCTGGGTGGTTTTCATACTGCCCCCCAGAGGCCTAGAATGCACCCAGGGTCCCTTAGAAAGGAGAGTGATGGGGCTGGCTCCTGGTCTCCCACACATTTAAGCCCAAGCAGCCCCCCTTGTTTTCATTCACTTGTTTATTAAATAGGTATTTATTGAATGCCTGCTGTATGTCATTTCCTGTGTCTGCCTTTGCAATGGTGAGAACACACCTTGCCCTGCCTTCGTGAGGCTTGAATTCTAGTAAAAAAGAAACACAGCTCATAAGAGCACTCCGAGTGTGATTGTAAGTCATGCTGGCATATGGGCGATGTGGATTCTAAAGCTCACAACAGCCTACTGGGGAGACATCTGAGCTGAGATCTAAAGGATGAGACTACGCCAGCCATGGCCAGAGCTAGGGAGGCTGTCGTGGGCGGGGGGCAGAGGCAGAGGCCCTGAGTGTCACGTTGGAGAAAGAGAAAAGGCCAGCTTGTGTGGGAGGAGGGTGGCAGGAGCCCGACGCCAGGGGCCTTATAGGACACAGTGGAGTTTGGGTTTATTGGAGGAGTGATAAGGAGCCATTGGTAGTTAATAAACAGGGGGTACCAAGATCACTCATGTTTTTAAAAGTTCACGTGGCTGCTGTGTGGAGAATGGGCTAGGCTAGAGGCACAGGTGTGGAATGCAAGCAAGGAGGCCACTAAAAGAGTATGACCCTGTCTAGGAGACATCTACTGGTGACCCTGGGAGTGGGAGGAGGGAGGGTCTGGGAGGAGTTTTGGAGGAAGAATTGGGAGGAAGTTTTGTGAGGTGTGTTGGCTGAGTTAGGCTTTGCATGGGGCCCTTGTTCATACCCTTTCCCCTCCCTGGATGGCCTTCCCTCTTGCTCAGCTCCACGTGGTCACTTCCGCTTCAAACATCACCTTTATGAGAAAGCTTTTCCAGAATCGTTACTGTCATCATCTCATTTCATCCTGTGAGTTCCTGAGCACAGGAAATTTGGCTTCTATCCCTAGGGGTTGCAAAGTGCCTGGTACACAGTTGGTATCTGGCAAATGTTTATTGAATTTGAGGCCAGGCACGGTGGCTCACACCTATAATCCCAGCGCTTGGGAGGCCGAGGTGGGTGGATTGCCTGAGCTTACAGGTTGGAGACCAGTTTGAGCCAGAGCAAGACCTTGTCTCTAAAAATAGGCATTGTAGCAGGTGCCTGTGGACCCAGCTACTTGGGAGGCTGAGGCAAGAGAATCACTTGAGCCTAAGAGTTTGAGGTTGCTGTGAGTTATGATGCCACGGCATTCTACTGAAGGTGACAAAGTAAGATTCTGTCTCAAAAAACAACAAAATGTTTATTGAACTAATGGGGGAATTTGTGGAAAGCAATAGAGCCTCCACTCCAGTGCTTTTTCCTCCAGGACACTCTCCATCTGGTCTTTTCCTGCCACCTTTGCCAGGAGGAAAAGGATGCTACATTCAATTTGCACCTATGAGAGGAATTAGATCCTGTTCCTCCCATCACAGAGCAGAAAGATCCATATCACAATTTCTGCAAAGTAGGAGTCGCACAGTTGTTTGGTTAAAATTATTTAATGACAACAGAGTAATGAGCATTTATAGTTAGAAACTTTAAGGGGTCCAGACAAATTTGAGAGTAGTATGTTTCATAGAATCTTCTGGCATTCAGTAGTGAGCTAAGTAGGCTTTTATCACTTTAGATTTTATTAATGCCCTAATTCCTCCACATTTTATACCTAGATAAAAATTTGTGAACCAGCATGTAATTCGCACCAAAGTTTTTCAAATCTGACAATTGGTGAATTTCTATCCCTTTTAGTGTTCAAGAGCAGAAATGTCAGAGGCTTATTGAGTCTATTAATCAGGCATTGATTGTTTCTCCATTTAACAAACATTTGAAGACATTCTGCTCCAAGGACTGGGGGAAATGCATCATATAATATGTAATCATCTTTTAAAGCAAGTGCTGCCCCAAAGCTAACATGTTAAATGCTGATTACCAGGTCCTGCCCAGTGGTTCTGCCTTTCTGACAAGCAGCTTGGTGGTGCAGTTATTACTTGTACATGAGAAGCATTGCATTAAGTATTCACCATTTTTTCAAGTATTCATTCAAATGGGTGACCTTGAACAAGCTGTTTATAACCTCTCTTAGCCTTAGTTTATTTCTGAACTGAGAACACCACTACCATTCCCATATGTGTCTGAGGTGAAGCTTGAATGAGATGTCTTATGTAAAGTTCCAGCTGTGAGGTGCAGGGCATGAGCTCCCACTGCCTCTTTCCCCCACTGCTGCACCATCATGCCACGGTGTCTATTTATTTATTATTTTTATTTTTTTTGTAGAGACAGAGTCTCACTTCGTTGCCCTTGGTAGAGTGCCGTGGCGTCACACAGCTCACAGCAACCTCCAATTCCTGGGCTTAGGTGATTCTCTTGCCTCAGCCTCCCAAGTATTTGGGACTACAGGCACCCGCCACAACGCCCAGCTATTTTTTTGTTCCAGTTTAGCCAGGGCTAGGTTCGAACCCACCACACTCCGTATATGGGGCTGGCCCCCTACCCACTGAACCACAAGCGCTGCCCCAGACAGTGTCTATTTGAGCATATTGTGAGAAGGTGTTTGACAGGTTACAGGCTAACCTAATCTTCCCTCAACTACTTAAGCAAGTAGTTTTAGTTATATTTTATATTTTCTTTTAAGAAGTGTAATCTTTAGTGTAGGATAACTTAATGTAATTTCTTAACTACACTCAAGTGCACCTCTTGAGAATTTAGGAGACTTTTGGCTAATCCTGGAACTAAGTGGGGCCCGGGGCCACTGCACACTATCTTAGCTATCTGTGCAGATCCTTCTCGATCTGTGCTGTGCTGCCCAGTGCAGTCATTTCTGCTTGACTTCTTTGTGCTGGCTCCCAGCACCTCCCTGGGGCTTTCCATTTGCCTGGGGACCCCCAGGCAGGAAGGCCTGGCCTTCCTCTGCTCTGGACTCCCCAAGCCTATTGGACTCCCTGATTCCTGTCTGCTGTCTAGCCTTCGCAAGTTCCACCTGATAGAAACCCTTTTGTTAGGTCAGCCACCAGCATTTTAATCCTATTCTCTGCTCCCTCTGACACCCTTTAATGAGGCATTTTGCAAAAAGAGGTTCTGCAACTTTCAGACTCCCTGGTCTGTTGGGGGAGTTTCTTCATGGATGAGGAATCCACTCTTCCCTCCACCCAGCAGCTTGCTGTAGACACCAGAGCTACAGCAGGAAGATGTGACAGTCACACTCTTGTTTCTTTTACTAGGCGTGGTGCGTTACCCACGTGTCAGGAAGAGTAGTGGCCCAGGGCAGACCAGTGACGAGGAGGGCAGCCTACAGAAGGAGCAAGAGAGTGCCATGGACAAGCACAACCTAGAGCGCAAGTGTGCCATGATGGAGTACACCACGTGCGTCTGACCCTCGGCAGCACATGCCGGACTCCTCCCTGATGCCTGCATCCCTGGTGGAGACGCTACAAATTGCAGGCTGCAGGCCAAAGTTGACCATAGGCATACTTTATTTAGCACATACACTGCTTTTAAGAATTCAATCAGTTTCAGGGCCTGTGGCTCAAGCAGCTAAGGCACCAGCCGCATACACCTGAACTGGCAGGTTTGAATCCAGCCTGAGCCTGCCAAACAACAGTGACAGCTGCAACCAAAAAATAGCTGAGCGTTATGGCAGGCACCTGTAATCCCAGCTACTAGGGAGGCAGAAGCAGGAGAATAGCTTCAGCCCAGGAGTTGGAGATTGCTGTGAGCTATGACGCCATAGCACTCTAACACCCAGGGCGACAGCTTGATGCTCTGTCTCAAAAAAAAAAAAAAAAAAAAAAATTCAATCAGGGCCTCAGCCAGCATCTATACTCAGCAGCTAGGGCACCAGCCACATACACCGGAGCTGGTGGCTTCCAATCCAGCCCTGGCCTCCCGAACAATGACAACTACAACCAAAAAATAGCTGGGGTTTGTGGTGGGCGCCTGTAGTCCCAGCTACTTGGGAGGCCAAGACAAGAGAACCACTTAAGCCCAAGAGTTTGAGGTTGCTGTGAGCTGTGACACTATGGTACTCTACTGAGGGTGACATAGTGAGACTGTCTCAAAAAAAAAAAAACAAATTCAATCAGTTGTCCAAATTCAAGTTGGAGATTTTATATAAAAATCTGATTTTTGACTTACCTTGCAAAAGTGGAAACCTGCCAGCACTAGGGACCTAAAATTTTTTTTTTTTTTAGAAAGCCTCAAGCTGTCGCCCTGGGTAGAGTGCTGTGGCCTCACAGCAATCTCCAACTCGTAGGCTTAAACAATTCTCTTGCCTCAGCCTCCCAAGTAGCTGGGACCACAGGCGCCCCCCACAACACCCAGCTGTTTTTTGGTTGTAGTTGTCATTGTTGTTTGGCAGGCCCAGGTTGGATTCAAACCCGCCAGCTCTGGTGTATGTGGCTGGCGTATTAGCCTCTTGAACTATAGGTGCTGAGCCCGGAATTTTTCACTTATACTGGCTGGGTGTTTTTCTGGGAAGGTAGACATTAGTTATAAGTAAGTGCCCCCTTACCCCTTGACTATTCTGTCTTTTCAGTTACTGAAGAAAGCTCTTTTGTATTTGTTTCCTGTTTCTCAGTGGGAGCCGTGAGGTTGTGGATGCAGGCTTGATCCCTGGAGATGGGCTGGGAGCCGCTGGGCTCGATTCCAGTTTCTATGGACACCTAAAGCGCAACTGGATCTGGACCAGCTATATCATCAACAAACCCAGAAAGGTGGGCTCTGGGGTTGGGACACCTTGGGGTGTCACCTCTGCTTATCCTCCTCCTATCCCTTCCTCGTTCACAGTTTCTGAATTGGTGAAACGAGAGTTAACCAGAGACACACATATTGGCTTCCATTTGTACTAAAGGTGCATCAGACCCCTTCAGTGTGTACCTGACCTATTTTTTTCCAGTGGATTCTAACTGTGCCATGGACGATAAGGTGGCTCCATCCTCCCAAGTAGCCTGGGGCCGGGCCCTGGCATTCTCTGTGCAATGGTCCTTGGCTTCCTCAGAGACTGTACAT
The DNA here is from genome assembly GCF_000181295.1 of Otolemur garnettii. NCBI lineage: Eukaryota > Metazoa > Chordata > Mammalia > Primates > Galagidae > Otolemur > Otolemur garnettii. Next base: position 5,425,372 of record NW_003852491.1, on the reverse strand, counting down.
CTTAGTGCTTTTGGGCTCCCAGGGACTTGTGGAGGCTCATGCTTCATTCCAGCACCATACTTGGTTTTAGGAGAACACCGCTACAGAGAATGGGCTCACAGTGAGGCTCCAGACGTTCCTGTCCAAGCGCCCACTGCCACTCAGTGCTGGAGGTATGTGTGCTGGGAGCTGACCCCAGAAATAAACATAGTACCAAACATGGCTGTCAAAGCAGCCACTCACTGTATGATCAATTTGGCCTTCTATCTTTTGTAGAGCTCATCCTAAAACTCTTTGTCTTTGATTATTTCTAGGCAATGGCAGGTTGAATATTTGGGGAGAGGGGAGAACAGGCTCCGAGCTCTATGCTGACAGGGAAGAACAGTTTGAGGTTGATCAAGAGCCTGCCCTGGACAGAAACCGGAGAGTGAGGGGTGGGAAAAGCCAGAAGCGGAAACGGCTGAAGAAGGACCCTGGAAAGAAGCTCAAGAGGAAGAGAAAAGGTTACAGATGATTGTTTGCATTTTCTGGGCCTTATCTTTGTAACCTCTAGCTTGGAGACATGCCACAGTCTCACTCCAGCCTAGCCTCAGCTCTGTCCTCGGATGCAAGTTCCCATTTTCCCCTGATTTGTAGCACTAACTCTCTGTGATGGTTGCTTTATTTCCCAGACCCATCTGGCAGACTGAGAGATCCTTGAATTTCCCATATGTTTCCCCTGCTTTCTCTGTCTTTCTTTTTGTAGAATCTCTTGCTTTAGTAACTCCCTCAGTTTGTATTTCTAATTTCATCTCAACTGAAAAACCTTCACAAAAACCTCATCACAACCTGCCAAAATCCTGTTGTTCTTTTGGTTTACCTTGTACTATTTCCATGTATGCTAATCAAACCAAAGTTAAAAGGCATGCTGCACTTTTAAATTAGAGGAAATCTGGGAGTCATTTAAACATGCAGAATCTCTTCCAGTCTGCCACAGCCCCTTGCCGAGTGTCTTCTTAGGTTGCCACTTTGGGTTCCTCATGTGGTCAGTATTTATAGCAGAAGGGGGCTGGTAAGGAGACTAGTGTCTATTTTTTTGACCACTTTTATGTCACCAAAGTGGTCCATATGTTTTAACAACAACCTGATAGCTGTAGCTATTTCAGATAAAAACAGAATGTTAAAATGGGAACCTGTTTTAGTGGTTTATTTAGCTGCCATTTGCAACAAATAGCATTCCATTGGTTGAAATGGCCCTTCAGTTTAGCTTCCCACAAGATATATTTGAGACCAATTTGGCTCACAAAGACCTGAATTCATCACAAGGCAAAATACGGTGGTGGTGGTGTTGCTTTGATTCCAAATTTCCTTGCCCCACTTTTCTTCTGCCTTACTTTGGAACTCACTAAGCAATGAGACTCATTAAACAGTCTTTTGGAATTGGCAGTAGCATATGGTGTCTGCCCTGTGAAACTGCTATTAATGCCTCCCCCAGGGCAGGAGACCCTGGAAAACCTCATGGCTGAGCACACACCCTACGGTCCTGAGTCTGATGCTGACTCAGCTATGTGACTGGAGCAGGTTGCAGTATCGTGCTGTCACAGATAAAGTAGTGATAATAACTATCCATCTCATGATATTGCAAAGTAGTAGTCCAGTTGTAAGTTTCATATGTAAAAAGCTGAAACCAGTGCTTAGCACGTAGTAAATATTCTGTGATGCTGGCATTTGCTATTATTTATTTAGTAGCTACTTTTTCCTGGCACTGTACCAGATGTTTCATATCCCTTCCTATTCAATTCTCAAGACAGTCTTGGAACATAGGCCTTGTTGGTGCCACGGTGCACAGGTGTCTATACAATGCCCCTGAGGTCACAGAGCAGGGGAGAGGGGGGTGCCCAGTGACGCTGTAGTCAGTGGTCCTGCTGATGTGGCAGACACCTTGAGTGTGGTATAAGCTTCTGTGTAAGTTGCCTTCAAAGGACTTGGTGTCGCAGTGGGAGAGACTGGAGGGTGGCTTATTAATGAGCTAGCTAGAAGCTGCACGTAGGCTGTCCATCTCCTAACTGTGAAAGGTGACCAAAGAGAAATGATGACAGGGGGGTTAAAAAATAATCTGTCATGCCAGCTGAGTCTTTTGTGGCTAGTTTGCATGAGTTTAGATACAATGAGAATCTGTTACCCTTGATCAGACCTTACTAGTGAGGTAGAAACCCTTCCCCTCCCAGAGTGGCAGCTCAAATCAGTTGTTAGAGGCCTCCTCTCCTCTCTTCTCCCTTGGGTGTTTTTAGGAGAGTTGCCAGAAGGAAAAAAAAGACCACGCTACCATGATGAGGCTGACCAGAGTGCCCTGCAGAGGATGACACGGCTGCGTGTCACCTGGACCATGCAGGAGGATGGGCTGCTCATGCTTTGCCGGATTGCCAGCAACATCCTCAACGCCAAGGTGCTCGGCCCCAGCCTCTGCCCTTCGCAGCTCCTCCCTGTCCTTCCCACATTCTGGCCCCTCCTTCCAGGGCTCTAGCCCCGGGCCCACTTGCCTCATCTACTCCACTTGGCTGCCAGGAGAAGCATAGCCCCAAATCCTATAAATTTATATACCATTTTGTTTCTTTTTTTTTTTAAGAGACAGAGTCTTCACTTTGTTGCCCTCAGTAGAGTTCTGTGGCATCACAGCTCACAACAATGTCCAGCTCTTGGACTTAGGTGACTCTCTTGCCTCAGCCTCCCAAGTAGCTGGGACTACAGGCACCCACCACAACACCCAGCTATTTTTTGTTGCAGTTTGGCCGGGGCCAAGTTTGAACTTGCCACCTTTGGTATATGGACCCAGCGCCCTACTCACTGAGCCACAGGCACTGCCCTATATACCATTTTGTACATTTGTTTTTGGCCTTCAGCTAGATACATGTAAATGTTTGCCTCGCTCCAGGCAAAATAGTTCAGATCTGTTCTTTCTCTTCACCAGGAATCCAGCCCTGTCCTGCTCCCCTCCTCCTACCCTCATTTATCTAAAAAACTGATTTATCTTTCCCTAGCTACTTGTATTCTCTGGAAAGGCTTCATTGATCCTGCCAAGAGGGTGTGATTACTGGGTTCTCTCTCTGTGTATCCCACTGTTTTTGTTGCCTCTGGTACCTCCTGGCCCCCTGGGATGACTATTCCTGTTTCCTCTGATCTCACTGCCTCTGAGAAGGAGCCCAAGCCAGAGTTCTCCCACTTTGTTCTCTAGAACAAGGGAATCCAAATCACTGACTTTGGATTCCATGCTTTGCTACTTTGTGTTTGTCCTTGCAGCAGCATGGGGGTCGGGTGGGGGGAGGCAATCTAGCCAGTCTGACTCAGGAGTCACCAGAATGATCTCTGCCACCTTTCAGTCCAGAGCCCCTTGCAGGCAGTGGTACCAGCAGGTAGAGTAGGTGAGGAAGCTTTATTAAGAGCCTGGTTATGTGTCTCAGTCTCAGCCATGGCAGCCAGGAGAAACCTAGTTAGAGGTCCTGTGCCCAGGATGCTCTTTGCCTACAGGCTCATTAGATTCATCCCCTTTTTATTTCCATCAAGGCATTTTATTTTGTAAATATGTATTACATTTCTGGAAGAAGAATCCCAAGATTTTTCCCCTCCTGTGTGTTTCTGTCTTGCTTCTTTGTGGTCCGTGTTGCCAGCTGAGGTTGTCAGTACAATGAAACCAAACTGGTGGGATGAGAACAGATTATTCTGCCATTTTTCTAGATCTTTTGAGTTGTACATCAAATCAGAGACTAATCAGTCCACATTTGTTTAACCTGCCTGTGAGGGTCACAACAATTTTCCTAGCTCTGTGATCATCAGTGATTTCAAATTTGCCAATGTAATTAGAAACTGGATGATTGCATTGGAGCATGGCCTGGGGGGAACCTGGCATTTGCCTCTCTCTTTAGCATTGTCAGTGCCCTTGATAGCATCAGCCAGGACATTCACACCCACCAGTAGGGCGGCACGAAAGGGTGGTAGAAAGAGGTAGATCCCTTTTCTTCACTGTTTGTCCCATACTCTCTTACTCCACAGTCCTCCCCTGAATTCCAACCAACCCCTCTCCAAGGAAGATCCCAAAGATAACATGATGCCGTCCCTAATTCCTGTTTCCTGCATTCACAATGGCTTTGTCATTGTAGCGCTGATGGGAAGGGTGCCCCCCGCCCCACCCTTGATGCAGCTGGAGGAGCCAGAAGGGTTCTTCACAATTCAGTGTCAGCTGCACCTCCAGTCCACTCACTGGAACTTACACTGTCTTCTTCCCGGGACACCTCATTCCTAGAGATGTAAGACTCCTTTCCACTGGACATCAAGGGCTTGTCCTATTCTTCTCTGCCCAGAGTCAATCCCAGGCAAATAGTTGGCACCCAGTGAATGTGATTTAGACATGGGAGGTGACAATAATGAGGATTTGCGGAGCACAGAGGCTCCATAGAACACATTTTCCCCATTCTTTTCCATTAATTCCCCGTAACATGTGCTCTAAAGATAGTGATTTTCTGTCTCTGCTCTCTGTTTGATCCAGGTCAAGGGCCCATTTGTCCCCTGGCAGGTCGTGCGGGACATTTTGCATGGTACCTTTGAAGAGTCTTTGGATAAAACATCTCATTCAGTCGGACGAAGAGCTCGCTACATAGTGAGAAATCCACAAGCCTATCTGAACTATAAGTAAGCCACATTTGAAATTTTATCACACTGGGACATGGTTACCCAATATTTCTATTCATTCTTTATTTGTCTTTCATCTCATTTGCTTAAGAGTCTAGTGTGAAGTCCACATGGAGCACACTGGCCTGTCCAATAGGCTATTTTGAGATTGACTTTGATTTTTTGAGGGCTAGACCTCATTCTGGGCATTTTCACATGCCTGGTGGTATTTGGACTTTAGAATAGCCTGGAAAAGCAGGTGCTAATATCCTTTTTTTTCCAGATGAAGAAATGAATACCACATGCCCAGCGGGTGGTAGAGGCAGAGGCTGACTCTCAACGGCTGTCTCAGCACTCAGAGCAGCTCCTAGAGCAATGTAACAGTGGCCCATCACATAGGGAAAAGCTAGACAGGACCTGGGGTTATTAGAGAGAACATACTCGCCATACTCTCACCAGAGCTAGCTGTTCCCTGAGTGTTCCTAGCCATGACCTAGGAATATGTGAGGATTTCAGCTGTCTGGGAGTTGCAAAGCATCCAGTCATGGACTGTTCCCCGTGAGCTTATTATTAGATCTTATTAATAATAAATACCAGTGGCCTACCATCTCCTTCTCACAGAGCTAAGGCCATAAAGCCACTGCCAGCCCTGCCAGATTCCTCCTCTAGTTCCCTTCACAAGAAGGGCTTGAGTGGGGAGGACCAGAGAGCATCAGAGTGCTGCAGGAAGGTACCAAAGCACTGTAGCCATCATGAGAGTAGGGCAGGAGTGGAGATAGAACAGGGTGGGAGGAAGCATGGCCACTGGCTGGCCATCTGAGCCATTGCCACAAATCAGGAAGAGAGCTTGGCTGCAGGTTGGGCCACAGGGTTACCTACAGACAATCAGAGTGTAGAGAGAAATCAGTCCAGCCATCTACTGTGGAGGAAACTCAGCGCTAGAGCAGGGTTTCTTGGCCTTGGCACTATTGACATGCAGGTCAGATAATTCTTTGTCGCGGAGCCTGTCTCGTGCATTGTAGGAAGTTTAGCAGCGTATTGGCTTCTGTTAGATGCCAGCAGTACCTCTCTTTCCCTTTGGGACAACCACGTAGGTCTCTAGGTGCCTCAGGGAAGAGTCTCCCCAGCTGCTTAGTTACTTATAGCCAGGGGCTTTCCTGAGTGAAGCCACTTTCCCCTTGGCGCAGGAGTTAGACTTTTTATCTGAAAGGGCTCAGATCACCTAGTCCAACAGATCCAGAGGGAGCATGTAATTTGGCCAGGGTGACATGAGTTGGCTGTGGACTGAGATCCTGCACTCAGGTTTCCTGAGCCCTGGCTAAAGCCCCTCCTTTTCCCCTGGCAGCAGTTCTGGGCAGTAGAGCACGATGGAGCGCCAGAGTTGGCTGGCCAGGATCTCTGTCCTTACTGTTGGCCTTCAGAGCCTCGGTTTGGGGCATCTGTCTACATAGAGACAGTTTCTTCATTGGTGCCAGAGGATGATACTACCATAAAAAGCACACCTTCCTGTCTACCCATCACTTAGTGATTGTGTAGTGATTGGGAAGGAGTCCACACCTTCCCAAGCTTTGAAATAGAACAACAGTCTCTGCCTGGCATGCTCTTTTGGAGGCTGCAGTATCTGGCTACCAGGAGCCTAGCAAGTATTTCCCTTCCTTTCCTTTTGGGCAAGTCCAGTTCTCTGTACATCATAGAGAAATAAAGATTAGTGGAGGGGACAGACCTCTTACTTTGGAGGAGATTAGATCTTTTAGAATAATAAACACCAATGCTTGTATGGTATTTTCAAATGTACAGTTTGCTTTTACATAGGTTGGCTCATTTGGCCCTGGCCAAATCCCTGTAAGGGGCAGGTGGGATTTAAGGCCCTCAGTTACCAGTGGAGGATGGATACTCAGAGGAGCCAACGTGTAAAGTGTGAGCAACAGGTGTGTCATCAGGTTTGGCTGACCCTAAATCCTGCATTTGTAGAAGCTATAGTCGTCCTACAGATACATAAGTAACTCTAACTTCACAGTTAGCCAAGGCTAAAAATATTAGAGCAGAACTCTTCTGATACTTCTGAATTCCAACAGGATTGCAATTCCCAGACTGCATTTTTGTCTTCTCTTTCTACAGGGTTTGCCTCGCTGAAGTGTATCAGGATAAAGCACTTATTGAGGATTTCATGAATCGAAAATGTGACTATGATGACCCCAAGGTAGGCCCTGTGCAGTGGTAGGGCTCCTCCTGCTCTGAAGAGAGCCATCTAGGTTTTGGTCACATCCTCTGGGTCCCATTTTTTCCCTGCTCTTCTGGGAAATCAATTTCTCAGCTCTTGTGCCTTGTACCTCATTTTATCTGACTTCAAGTATCAGTTTTTAAAGGGGGTTAGAATTTGACATGCCACTTTGAAATACTGGTGTGCCTTGGGCCAATTTTGTTAAGAAAATAGGACAGCTCTTCAGAAATTAGAAGCACATTTCCTAGAAAGCTTGCAGATAGGGTATGAGTTTCTTTCTAAGTTTCTGTCCAGATGGGGCTGTGGTGGGTGGCTGGGAAGGAGGAGAGCTGTCTGCAGATTGAGACTTTGCTTGGCCAAGTGTGTTCATCCCTTGCTTACTTTGCTGTGTGTGAGTCAGGCCTTGTGCCGGGTGATGCTAGTGGAAAAGGAGACGCAGCTGTTCCCTGAGGGAGCCACAGGCAAGTGGGACAGTCACGGGAGTAGATGACCATCATGTAACAGTACCATCAGCTTCCAGAGAGAGAAGGCATAGGCCTGTGGAGGTCAGGGAAGGAGATTAGCAGTGCTTTCAGTTGCAAGTGACAGAAAAACTTAACCTAATGAGTGCTTAAGGTATTTTCCCAAATGCCACACAGTTCAGAAGTAGGCAGTCCTGGGCTGGTGCAGCAAAAGCAGAGATGTCCTCAAGATGCCAGGTTCATTCAGTCACTTTGTTGTCTATACTCCCCAGCCATCAGCTGCTATCCTTATGCTGGTCACCCTTTAGTTGCAAGGTGAGCTCAGGTCCTCGCTGCAGAATCCCAGGGCAGAAGAAGCAGGAAAAGCCCTGCCTTGGGCTCACAGGAGGCAGCCTTTCCTAGGAGACTTAGCAAGTCTGGGTCACTGTTAATTAACATAGGGGACTGAGGCTGCCATTAAGTGGCTTGGATCAGGGGTGTCCAACCTGCAGGCCCATACAGCCTAACACAAAATCGTAAATTTACTTAAAACATGAGATTGTGGCTTGGCGCCTGTGGCTCAAGTGGCTAAGGTGACAGCCACGTACACCTAAGGTGGCGGGTTCGAATCCAGCCCGGGCCTGCCAAAACAACAACAATGGCTGCAACCAAAAAATAGCAGGCGTTGTGGTGGACGCCTGTGGTCCCAGCTATTTGGGAGGCTGAGTCAGAAGACTTGCTTGAGCCCAGGAGTTGGAGGTCGCTATGAGCCGTGATTTTAGGGCACTCTACCCAGGGAGACAGCTTGAGGCTCTGTCTCAAAAAAAAAAAAAAAAGCATGAGATTGTTTTGTGATTTTTTTTTTGTTGTCGTTGTTGTTGGAACTCAGTTGTGCAGTTCTTGAGTGTGAAGTGTGAACGTTGTAGGCATAAGGTCATGTTGCAATGTCAAGTAAAATAAACATAGATATGCTGTCACTATTTGTACACATGTGTGGCTATAGTTTCCAGTGTGTTATCATCCAAGCGCAGTGAAAGGAACACCATCAAATGTACATGTGCTCGTGGTGACTTTGCAAGGCAGTAATTATTAATGTTTCAAACTACCATTGCAATGTTAGACGTTTAATGTTATTTAGGAATCAGATAAGCATTCTTACTGGATTACTAAAGGGTACTTCCACAACTTGGTGGTGCCTCACACACTGCCCACCACACTTTACATTTGGCCCTCTGTCTTGCCCTGCAACAGCAGGCAAGATGTGGAAGGACCCAAACCTTGCTTCCTATTTTCCTATCAATTAATTTTCATGGTACAAGTAAATATAGTCCCTTATCTATTATTTTTTAATCCCAGTATGGCTTCTATAACATCTCAAAAGAAAACAGGACCCCCAGAAAGAAAAATTATAGATGAAAGAAGATTGTTCAGTGAAAAATGGACAGATGACTACCTTTTTGTTGAGGCAAATAGCAAGGCACTCTGCTTAATTTATAAGGAATTTGTGCAAGTTTTCAAAGACTATCATTTGAAAAGGCATTATATGCAAAAACGCGCTGCCAAATTCAATGGGTATAAAGGATTATGTCAAAAGGACGAAACAGCAGAATTGAAGAAAAGTCTGTCTTATCAACACAATTTTTTTTAATTTTGCAGTTCATTGTAAAAGACTGTTATGTGGTAGCACATTTAATACCAAAAAACCAAAGCCATTTGCTGATAGCAAGTTTATTAAGCAATGTATGGAAAGCATGGCAGATATAATTTGCCATGAAATAAAGAGGGATTTTTTTTTTTTGATAGAATCTCATTATGTTGCCCTTGGTAGAGTGCCATGGCATCACAGCAACCTCAAACTCTTGGGCTTAAGCGATTCTCTTGCCTCAGCCTCCCAAGTAGCTGGGACTACAGGTACCCGCCACAATGCCTGGCTCTTTTGTTGTTGTAGTTGTCATTGTTGTTTGGTAGGCCCAGGCCGGGTTTGAGCCTGCCAGCTCTGGTGTTTGTGGCTAGTGCCCTAACCACTGAGCTACAGGCCCAGAGCCACTTTTTGGTTTGTTTGTTTTTTTGTCCAGAGCTGGGTTTGAACCTGCCACCTCCGGTATATGGGGCCTACTCCTTTGAGCCACAGGCGCTGCCCTGTTTGTTTATTTTTGAGACAGAGTCTTACTAGAGTAAGTAGAGTGTGTGGTGTCATAGCTCACAGCAACCTCACACTCTTGGGCTCAAGAGCTCCTTTTGCCTCACCCTCCTAAATAGGACTAGAGGCACACACCACAGTGTCTGGTTAATTTTTCTATTTTTAGTAGAGACAGCATCTGACATTTGCTCAGGCTGGTCTCAAAAAAAATTTTTTTTTGCAGTTTCTTGGCCAGGGCTGGGTTTGAACCCGCCACCCTCAGCATATTGAACCACAGGCACTGCCCATGGTCTTGAACTTTTGAGCTCAGGTGATCCACCTGCCTGAGCCTCCCAGAATACTAGCATTACAGGCTTGAGATACATCGCCCAGCCCTAAAAAGGGGATCTTTGCTTGTTTGCTTTGAGACAGAGTCTCACTATGTTGCCCTCAGGAGAGTGCTGTAGTGTAACAGCTCACTGTAACTTCCAGTTCTTGGGCTTACACCATTCTCTTGTCTCAGCCTCCCAAGTATCTGGGACTACAGGCACCTGCCACAATGCCTGGCTGTTTTTTGTTGTTGTTGTTGTTGTTGTTGTAGTTGTCATTGTTGTTTGGCAGGCCTGGCCTGGGCTTGAACCTGCCACCTTCAGTGTATGTAGCTGGCATCCTAGCTGTTGAGCTACAGGCACTGAGCCAAAAGGGGATATTTCTAAAATCAGTTTGTCTCACCAGGATATGGCCAGGTGAATTGAAGAAGTTAGAAAAAAATGTATCAAAAGAAGTTTCACTCGGTTGCGCAGGCTAGAGTGCAGTGGTGTCAGCCTAGCTCACAGTAACCTCAAACTCCTGGGTTTAAGCAATCCTCCTGCCTCAGCCTCTTGAGTAACTGGGACTGTGGGCTCTGCCCTAACATCCAAAAATCAACTAGAAAGTTGATTTTTCTAGTTTTGATAGAGATGGGGTCTTGTTCTCACTCAGGTTAGTCTTGAACTCCTTAGCTCAAGTGATCCTCCTGCCTCTTGTCTCCCACAGTGCTAGAATTATAGGTGTGACCCACTGGCACCTGGCCGAAGCTGCTAATTTTAAATGTTACACTTTGGCAATGGATGATAGCACTGATACTGTAAATATGGCTCAGTGTACTTTTTTTTTCCTAAGAGAGTCTCACTTTGTTGCCCTGGGTAGTAGAGTACCCTTGGTATCATCATAGCTCACAGTAACCTCAAACCCTTGGTCTCAAGCAATCCTCTTGCCTCAGTTTTTCTGTTTTTAGCTCTTGCTCAGGCTGGTCTCCACCTCCTGACCTCAAGTAATCCACCTACCTTGGCCTGTAAGAGTACTAGGATTACAGGCATGAACCACTGTGCCTGGCCCAACTTGCCATTTTTATTAGAGGTACTGATGACAAATATAATGTTATCAAAGAAATGGCTTCATTGTGCTGTTAAACAACTAAATCAAGAGATTTATATGAAATAGTAAAAAATATGTTAAAACAACTTTCTTTTTTTCTGAGATAGAGTCTCACTCTGTTGCCCCAGGCTAGAGTGGAAGTGATTTTCTTGTTCATTGTCAACGTACCTGATACAGTTACTGATGTTGCCTCAGTGATGTTAGGTAAAAGAGAGTGGCTTGTAAAATTAATAAACAATGATGCAATTGCTGCCCAAAACTCATATTTGATAAAGTATCGTTGCAAAGTACATCAAGAAAATTTATGCATGAAAGCTTTAAAAATGGATGATGTTGTGGAAATTGTCATCAAGACTATGAATTTCATAAGGGCCAATTCCAGGACTTCCTTAAAAGTTTTTTTTTTTCTGAGACAGAGAGTCAAACTTGTCCCCCTGGGTAGAGTGCTGTGGCATCATAGCTCACAGCCACCTCTAACTTGGACTCAAGCGATCCTCTTACCTCAGTTTTTCTATTTTTAGTAGAGACAGAATCTCACTCTTGCTCAGGCTGGTCTGGAACTTGTGAGCTCAAGCTATCCACCCGCCTCAGCCTCCTAGAGTGCTAGGATTATAGGTGTGAGCCACGGTGCCCAGCCTCCTTAAAAGTATTGATACTGACTATGGTGACATTATTTTCTTTTTAGAAGATGCTAAATCGAGGCCAAATGTTGAAAAGATTTTACAATTTGCGACACATTTTCTAGTTGTTTATGTTATCAAAAACTATATTTGTTCCAGAACTTGATGATGAAAACCTGCTTACAGATTTAGCATTTTTAGTGAATTCAACTGTTTAAAGGAGTTAAACATTCATCTTCAAGATGAAACCAACTTATCAATGTAATATTTCAAACTATAACAGCTTTCCAAATAAAACTGAAATTATGGCAAGCTCAAAATAAGGCAAACAGTTTTTTGCATTTTACCATGTTGGCTAAACACAGTCCTGTAAACAGCGAAAAATATGCAGACTTGCTTTTCAATTTGATATAATAATCTGAAAATAGATTTCAAGATTTCCAGGAAAATAATAAATATTTTGGTGCGTTTGTGACTCCATTTTCACCTGCCGACTTTCAAATGGAATGCATAGAAATGACATTCAACTTAAAGAAAAATTTGATTATGCCTCTTTACTGGGCTTTTGTAGCTCCTGTCTTTCCAGAGATAAATATCCCTCACTTCACAGTCATGCCTTATTCATGTCATTGCTTTTTGGCAGCACCTACATTTGCGAGCAACTGTTTTCAAGAATGAAACACAGTAAGAGTAAAATTAGAACCAAAATATCTGACGAGCACCTTGAGAATGTACTGCTGAGAATTGCAGCTACTTCCATCAAACCACATACTGATGCATTATTTCTCAAATACAGTGTCAAATATCCCACTAGTTTTACACTGCGTACTTTTCTTTTACTTTTAAAATAAAAGTATCAAAAAAAAACAAAGATATTTTATTACCTAGATATGTACATTTTCTGTATTAGTGATCACAAACTTGGGACTTGCTCAACAATTTTGAAAGACCCTGAACAGGCTGCTGCATAATTAGGAATTATTATGTGAGGACTATTTTTGCTTATCTGAGGTGGTGGATATCGTTGTGGTAGATGCCTGTAGTCCCAGCTACTCGGGAGGCTGAGACAAGAGAATTGCTAAACCCAAGAGTCTGAGGTTGCTGTGAGCTGTGATGCCATGGCACTCTACTAAGGGTGACAAAGTGAGATTCTGTCTCAAAAAAAAAAAAGAAAAAGTTATACACAGACCTTTTATTTTGCTCATCAGCTGTCATTAGTGTTTGTGTATTTAATGTGTAGCCCAAGATGACTCTTCCAGTGTGGCCCAGAGAAGCTAAAAGGTTGAAGATCCCTGGCTTAGGCCATCACGATTTGTCCCTCATCCTGTCTCCCTAAAGCAGATTGAGGCCAGCTCCTCTAATAAGAAAGAATGGGGAGAAACAGAATAAGTGACCCATGGTATCTTTGCAAAGGTGTTGGCACTGGATGAGACCCAAAAGCTGCAGCAGCCAAGGCAGAGGCAGTGAGGGGAGAGGGAGCTTGGGGCCTTGTGGGCACAGCATCGGGGCTGAGGCCAGGCTCCACAGGGCTGCAGCCTGCACAGCCGTGGCACCTAGGGAGGAACAGGAACTTATTCTGTGGCAGTGCACCCGGGGTGATGTGATAAGTTTATTTAACCAGATCTGGGCCTGGACTGAGACAGCTGCAGTGCAGATGTAGAGGAAGATCTGATTGGAGTTCACCAGTTGAGTATGAGATTTGGGGCGAAGAAGGAGGCTGGCTGTACCAGAGGAGCCAGGCCTGGGAGGAGGGAGGTGACAAGGCACAGGTTTGCCTCGAGACACTGGGTGTTCTGGGACCTGCATGGTGTGCATTCAAGTTATCTCTTCATTGTGAGAGCACTGGCTGTACAGGTGTTAGGCCTGTTATACTCTTAGGCAATAGAAAGTGCTCCAGAGTCCTGAGCATGGTGACAGCATCTACCTCCACAGCCCAGCCTTCTCAGGTGACAGGTGACCTGTGGGGCAGACGGAGCAGCTGGTTGGTGGCTCTGGGACGGAACTGGTGTGGGAATTTGTTCAATAAGACATTCCTTGGTGCATCTTAGCAAAGTCCCCATTAGAAAGGGCTTAATATCTCATTCTCTCATGTCAAAGGTTTGTGCCAGCGAGTTTAAAGAGTTTGTGGAGAAGCTTAAGGAGAAGTTCAGTTCAGCCCTAAAGAATTCCAACTTTGAAATTCCAGACACACTCCAGGAGCTGTTTGCCAGGTAAGGGCTTATGGGATGGTTCCAGGTGACCTAACAGGGCAAGAGGAAAAGGTCAACTAGCTGAGACTGTCGTGGCGTCTCCCTGTCAGCACACGGCTGTTTGGCTGCGTTAGGTCCTGCAGCTAATCCTCCTGTCTCTCTTGCTTCTGGACACCTGATCTCTTCTGATGGGTGACTTGAAAATAAGAAGAGTCCTACTTTTCTTAGCACCTGCCAGGAGCTTGTGTTCATTCTCCTATTGACTTAATTCAGGCTTCTTGTCTAGGGGTAGCATTTTGCTAAGTTTACTTATTTTACATATGAGGAAACTCTGAGAAATAATGTGCCCAAGGTCACAGTGCTTGTAAGCAACAGGGCCAAGAGTTGAACTTGGGTGGGTCTGACTCTGGAGCCTCACTGCTTCCTGCTCAGCTGCTCAATATCTGAACATAGTTGTATGTGAACACAGAACCCTGTACAATTTTATTTATTTATTGAGACAGAGTCTCACTATATTGTCCTTGGTAGAGTGCTGTGGCGTCACAGCTCACAGCAACCTCAAACTCTTGGGCTTAGGCAATTCTCTTGCAGCCTGCCAAATAGCTGGGACTACACGTACTCACCACAACACCTGGCTATTTTTGGTTGTAGAAGTCATTGTTGTTTGGCAGGCCCAAGCTGGATTCGAACCCACCAGCTCCAGTGTATGTGGCTGGTGCCCTGTCCACTGAGCTATAGGCACCAAGCCCCTGTACAATTTTAAATCTTAAATGCTGTGAATTAGTTGTCCAAATGTGAGTCCCTTCTCTCCTCCATCCTCATCAAAAAAGCTCCTCTAGCCATTTTCTGAATTTCTTCCTATAAAGCAGTGATGTTCATCTGTCAGTTCCTGTCTGTGAACTGTACAGTATTTTTGCTCTCTGTAATTTCAATTGGAGATGTCATTCTTTCATTCATTTCAACACATAATTTATGGAGTGCTCAAAGAGCAACTTGTAATCATTTTCAAAGTTGATACCCTTTCGGTGTTTGGGGCAGTCGGGGGGTTAGATTTTGTCTTTGCAATAAAATGAATTCCCAAATGGCATGGTTTAAATTCAATCCTACAAAAGAAAAAAGAAAAAAAAATAATAAATTCAGTCCCACAGGTGTTTCAATGGCCTGTTGACCTATTTTAATTATATTCCCACATATTTGTAGTATAGTTATGGAGCAATTGCTAGTCATTAAAAAAAAAAAAAAACAGTCAAAGATTTCTAAAGCAGAGTTCATGACCTATTTAGAAGAAAGGAAAAGCTGCAATTGTCACAATGTAATACTAATTTTGATCCTGAGCATTGTGGCAGGCAAAGCACACATAATACGGTTCCGTATTTTCCCTTGTTTGGCTGAAAGTCATACATACGCTTTTCTGAAAAGGTGCTTTTTCTTGATACTAAATTTTAGGAGGAGTTTACTGTTGCAAAGATAAGTTTCTACTTTAGTTTTATAGAAACCAAGGAAATATCTTACAAATGGCCAGGCTTTTTAAAAAGCAGTACCATGAGTCATTCTTATATTTAGTTGCTTGGTAGTAATACAGTAAAATATTAAATAATGCTCAAAAAAATGATGGGGAGGCCAGACGTGGTGGCTCACGCCTGTAATTCCAGCACCCTGGGAGGTGGAAGTGGGTGGATTGCTTGAACTCAGGAGTTGGAGACCAGCCTGAGCTAGTCTGAGAGCCTGTCTCTAAAAATAGCCTGGCATGGTGGCAGGCACTTGTAGTTCTAGCTACTTAGAAGGCTAAGGCAAGAGGATCACTTGAGCCCAAGAGTTTGAGGTTGCTGTGAGATATGATGCCACAGCACTCTACCAAAGGTGACAAAGTAAGACTTTGTCTCAAAAAAATAAATAAAATGATGGAGAAATCATTTGCAGTTCTAGTACCTAAAATAGCTACTCTCTTTTATCACCTCACCAACTTAATTTTTTGTGATGAGAACAGTAAAAATCTATTCTTTCAGCAAGTTTGATATATATATAGTAGTATATTAATATTAACTATGGTCACCATGCGTCTTAGATCACTAAAATTTATTCCTCTTGTCTCACTAAAGTATGCTTTAAGCAGCATCTCCCCTTCTCTCCCCCTCAGCGTCTGGTAACCACCTTTCTACTCTCTGTTTCTATAAGATTTACTTCTTTAGATTACTTTTGGGTATTTCCTTCCAGTCATCTTTCTTGTGCTTATTTTTTAATTGCAACAAGCCTACATTTTTATGTCCTGCTCCCTTAACAATTAACAGCGGATCCTTGCCAATTCACATCTTTCCATGTTGCTACATAATTGTCAGTAAATACGCACTTCATATTTCCTCACCCTCATTTTCATAACAGGCTCATTCAATGGGCAGAACATGGTCTATTCTTAGTTTAGTTTAAGTACAGTGTTTGACTTCGGGTGAGTTTAACATTTCCCCCAGCATTTTAGCCGATAAATGGCCATCTTGAGCAAGCATCAGCTCAGAGAGTGAAGATTATGCTCTTCTTTTATTTCTTACGCAGATACCGAGTTTTGGCAATTGGGGATGAAAAAGATCAAATCCCGAAGCCGGATGAACTTAACAGGCAAGTACTGACAGAGTACCTTTCCTCAGCTACTTGATTTGGTTGCTCACAGCATAGCCCCAGGTAATCCAGGGCACACAGTAGTGCCCATTCTGTGTGTTGTTTATACTGCTTTTATGCTAGAACATCAGACTTCAGTACAGTTAACCCTGAACAACTCAGAGATTAGGGGATACCAACATCCTGCACGTTCAAAAACCCATATGTAATTTTTGACTCTCCCAGTAACTTGACTATCAGGAGCCTACAGTTGACCAGAATTCTGCCCTTCTGATACCACAAACAGTTGATTAACATATACTCTATGTGTTATATGTATTAAAATAAGCTAGATAAAAGAAAATGTTATTTAAAAAATTATAAGGACGAGAAAATATATTTACTATTCATTAAGTGGAAATGGATCATCATAAAGGTGTTTATCCTTGTCTTCATGTTGAGTAGGCTGAGGAGGAGGAAGAAAAGGAGGGGCTTGTCTTGCTATCTCAGGGGCTACAGAGACAGAAGAAAATCCCCGGGCGAGTGGACTCTTGTGGTTCAAACTGTGTTGTTTAAGGTCAGCTGTAGTTGCCACAAAGTCTATGTAGTCCACAGAGACTAAAATATACATACTTATTATGTAGCCCTTTATAGAAAAAGTTTCTGACCCCCTAACCTCAAATGTTACTGGCCTAGCTGTAAGGAAGGTTGGTGATCTCTAACAAACAAATAATTTTATCATTTATAAGTTATAATTTGGAAGGCTATGCTGCATAGCTCAATTATATTTTTGTTGTTGGAATTTTGGGGCTGGGGTTGGGTTTGGACCCGCCACCTCTGGCATATGGGGCCAGTGCCCTACTCCTCAAGCCATAGGCACACACACCCCATATCCCATACACACACAACACACCTGCTCAATTATATTTTTAGTTCCTTTGCCGCACCTCATTTCCCTCTTCTGTTTAATTTTCTGCCTTAAATATTAGACTTAAAACCTCAGCTTTTGGCTGGGTGCAACAGCTCACACCTATAATCCTAGCACTTTGGAGGCCCAGATGAGAAGACTGCTTGACTGCTTGAGCCCAGGAGTTTGAGGTTACAGTGATACCATTGTACTCTATCCCAGGCAACAGAGCAAGACCCTGTCTCTAATAAAACAAAAGAAAAACCTCAGCTTTGGGAAGCTATAAGCTTTCTCAACCTATGAGCTTTCCAGGAAAACCTCTGTTCAGAAAGCTCAGCTTTTTTCCCCCATCTTAGATAATCAACATTCAATTTGATTTTAGCTCTGTATTTTGGTAAGAAACCTATTGTCTTTGAAGGAAGACTTGTTTATTTTTTATTTATTTTATTTTCTGAGACATAGTCTCATTGTATCACCCTCTGTAGGGTACCATGGCGTCACAGCTCACAGCAACCCCAAACTCCTGGGCTCAAGCGATTCTCTTGCCTAAGCCTCCCAAATACCTGGGAGTACAGGTGCCTGCCACAATGCCCAGCTATTTTTTGTTGCAGTTGTCATTGTTGTTTAGCTGGCCCAGGCCGAGTTCAAACCCGCCAGTCTCAGTGTATATAGCTGGCGCCGTAACCACTGTGCTACGAGCACTGAGCCAAGGAAGACTTCTTTAGAATTGGAAGAAAATATAAGCACTAACTATATTTGTTAGTAGTCACATAAACTTATTCTAGGAATGTTACCCCTTATCCATTGGATAGAAACTTTTTCCCTACAAAAACTGATCAGTTGGCTTGGTGCCTTCTCAAAAAACAACAACAACAACAAAAAAAACTGATCAATTAAGTCTAAAAATCAGCATTGATTTTGTTTCATTTTGTGAATAGTCTTGGCATTTGTGTCACTTTTGTGAGATTGAAAGCTTTTTTGAAAAATAAGAATTGCTTCCCTGTAAGACCAGTGGTGCCTTGTGGCCTCATGTTGCCTTGCCGCTTGCTCCTCTTTTTCAGTGTGGATGACATCCACTACCTGGTGCTTCAGAACCTGATGCAGAGCACGCTGGCCCTCTCGGACAGTCAGATGAAGTCCTTTCAGTCATTCCAGGTGGGTGCTGGCTGCCTGGCAACACAGCTAGGACACAGGCCCTCAGAGGCCGTGCGGGTGAAGTGTGGGCTCCTGCTCTTCTCAGCTGGAGGCTCTCAGGAGGCCTGATTCCCCTGAGACATCAGCCCTTGCTTCTTTCATCTGTGTGTTTTATGTTGTTTTTATAGTTATATTTAAGATATACAACAGGATGCTGTGATATTTGTCTAAATTGTGAAAGAATCACCACATCAAGCTAATTAATATATCCATCATGTCACATAATTACCTCTTTTCTTTTAATAGTATGAACCAGGGGTCCTCAAACTTTTTAAACAGGGAGCCAGTTCACTATCCTTCAGACCGTTGGAGGGCTGGACTACGGGACAGGATAGTGTCGGCAAAAATACCCGGCAGGCCAGATAAATGTCCTAGGCGGGCTGCATGTGGCCCACGAGCCGTAGTTTGAGGACACCTAGTGTGAACCTTTGGGATCTCCCCCCTTAGCACATTTCAAGGGTACAGTACCTTGTTGTCACCTGTAGTCACCATGCTGTACATTAGCTCACCAGGGCATATTCATCTCACATAACCGAAGCTTTGTACCCCTTGACCAACATCCCTTCATCTCTCTCATCTTTAAAATATAAAGATAGGATCCAATGACCTCAAAATTCTTCCCAAAGCTGAGGATTTTCTTTTGTTTTATTAGAGATGGGGTCTCGCTCTGTCGCTTGGGCTAGAGTACAATGGCATCACTGTAACCTCAAACTCTTAGGCTCAAGTAGTCAAGCGGTCTTCCCATCTGGGCCTCCAAAGTGCTAGGATTATAGGTGTGAGCTGTTGCACCCAGCCAAAAGCTGAGGTTTTAAGTCTAATATTTAAGGCAGAAAATTAAACAGAAGAGGGAAATGAGGTGTGGCAAAGGAACTGAAAATCATAGCCTTCCAAATAATGACTTACAAATGCTGAGAGACTGTGTTTGTTAGAGATCACTGAATGGGAAAGCTGCCTCTCTCTAGGCAGTGATTTGTCTGTCTCCTGAGAACTAAGGTCTGTGCTGCTGCTTTATTGTGGCTGAAGGAGGATGAGAAAGAGGAAGGCAAATCCCTTTTAGCCCCATATTAAAGCCTGGAGCTTGGGAAGTCGGTGGTCTTATTGCTCTTTGACAAATATAGACCCTTGAGGTTCAGAGAAGTTAAAGCATGTGCCTAAGATCAGGGAGCTCAATCATCATACAAAACCCCAACAGACAGTTGCTGAGTGGAGCCTGTACCCAGCCAGGGCATTATTCTTTCTTGTCATTAATCCTCACAGAAATTAATTCCAGGTAGAACCCATTCACTTTGTATTTAATCTCAAACCCTGAAAATCTGCTCCTCTGGCTTATATTAACTGATCAACCTGGTTTGGAATGTGAGGGAAAAACAGAAAACAAAGGGATGATATTTTCTAGTTCTACTGGTGTAGACCCAGGTGGGCACTGGGTGTTTCCCAGGCCTGTGCTTGTTCCTATGGTCATAGGGGATAGAACGGTGGAAAGGACTGGGGGGAAATGGCGCTGTTTAGGGAAAATATGTGATCAGGTTTGAGTGTCTGGCTTCCAAATACCACCCTGGCCCTAGTCATTTAACAGCCCTGGCCAGGCCATGACCTTAGGCTGAGTGTGCCTTTGATCTCTCCTGTTTGCATTCATCACCTGAGGGTCCAGTGGCCTCCTGCAGAGACATCTGGGACCAACAAATTTGAGAGGCCCCGTAAAGCATTCTCCATGCCTACATTGCCATGACCCTGTACTTTTTTTTCTTGTGCCTGTTTTATACCTAGTAAACTGCATATATTTCAGACCAAGAGGCTGGTATCACACCGAGCACCCCTCTACCACCCTAGAATTTTGCAGATGAAGAAAGCGAAGCTCCATCTGAGCCCAGACATGGAACAAGAACAAGCAGTGTGGGATAAAAGTCCCAGGTAGCCCACAGGGCACATCTGGCCCATGGCTTTGTTTTGTTGGGCTTATACTTATTTTTTTTTTAATTTACTTCCAACATTGCACACAAGAATCTATCTTTCTGACTTTGCTCAGTGGCTATGGAGTAGACATTTTAGGTCTTCCGTCTCAGCAGTAAGTCAGAGCTGGATAAGACCTTAGAGATTCTTCCATCACTCCTTAAACAAGAAAGGCCAGCCCCAGAGGGAAGGGAGAAACTAGTTTCATAACCAGGTAATGGAAAAAGCCAGAGTCCTGCTGTCCAGCCGTGCCTTATAGCCTATATCCAATATCATCTTGCTGCTTTTTCCTTCTCCACTCCCCTCTCCAAATGGTATCGTATCTAGGCTCTGATGGATAGTACCAAAGGACCAGTCACTCTGCCTCCACTCCAGGGGCGTGGGAGGTCATCTGAAAAAGACCTCTGGGCCAGCAGGAAGCAGGTTACCTCTCCAGTGACTCCTGAGATCTGGCAGTGAGGACTGGGGGGCCAATAGTAATGAAATTGGGACTCCATACAGGACCCCCAGTAGATTCTCTCTGTAGCCATGAAGCAGGCAAAAGACCTCAAGCTTGCAGGCAGCTGTGTGTTCCCTGTGCCTGTGATAGCCCAGCCCCTTGGGAATCCATGCAGGGTGTGTGTGTGTGGGGGGGGGGGTGCTCCTCAGCTCACTATGTCTGGTCTGAGCCCTCCTGTCCCAAGGCAACAGTTGCCTGGGGAATCTGTCCACTCAGTAAGTATTTCCAAATGGAAGGGGAGAGCACAAAGCACAGAAGACTGTCAGAGAACTGATCCAGCTTGACTCAGTGCTCTGTGGGGTAGGGGGAGGAATGGTGACAGAATAGCCACCCTCTGCTTCTATCCTCTCTGCCCGTGTAGAGTGTTTGTCTCGTGAGAACTGATAGTGCCCACGCCAGGACTGATGCACGGCCAGTGCCATGTAGAGAACACATGTCTACACAGGCCTCAGTCTGACGGGCTCTGGAGAATACCTCCATGCAGCGTGAGAACCCCAAGTCCCCATGTTCTCTGCTGGAAGGCAGCATAGGGGTGGCTTGTAGTTGTCTCCATAGTTGTGCCCCTGCCAAGCCATGAGGCCTCAGAGGAATGCTTAAAGGCCTTTGTGCCTCAGCCTGCTGTCACTCGGCAGTCCTGAGGGTAGTGCCGGAGGGAACCTTCCAAGCCTAAAATCTTCAGACCATGACAGTGACTCTTGTTGGCCACCCCTTTTGAGGTGACAGTCTAGTAGGATTCTCAGGCTAGCATGTGCTGAACACTCAGGAGCTGTTGGTGGGCTGAGTCAGCCCTTTTCAGAAACCTGCAGTAAGAGCCCTGCTGATCCTGTAGTCCTCAGGATGATTTTCCTCTGAGCTGGGCCCAGGTCCATGTAATTTGCTTGCTGAGCCAGCAGGGGGCCTCCTTCCATGTAGTTCTCCATGGGAGCAGCAGGTGCTGGGGGCAGCAGCAGGAGTTAGTCTATGCTCTCCTGGGACTTCCAGACAGCACATAAGCAAATGAGGTCTGCAGGTAGAGGTAGCTGCCATGAGAATAAAACAGGGCAATGTATAATAATATATAACAATGTATTTATATCATACAGCACAAACAGAATAATATAATACAAACAGGATAATATAAATGTAGCCCCAGAGAATCAGATTGGAGAAGGATTTGTAATTTGAGGGGAAATATTTGAGCGGAGACTTTAATGTTGAGGAGTCAGCCATGCAGGGATTTAGGGGAGTAGCCAGTACAAAGGCACTGAGGTGGAATGCTTTGGCTTTTTCAAGAAAAGTAAGAAGGAGGACAAGCTGGGTGGAGGAGGCAAGGCCAAGAGGTGGGCAGGGTCCCACTCCCAGGTTCCTGGGTCCTAGCAAAGACTGGGTACTACTCAGCCAGCAGGATGGGAATGTGTGTCTGTTGTAGACATCCAGGGTTGACATCAGCTACTGTGAGAAAAGATCAGGGGCAGTGGAGAGGTGACATGGGGAAGCAGAACGACTAGTTAGTGGGAGGCTGTAGTGGGGAACAGCAGTAGCAGGGACAAGATGGACCCATGTAGATGCATTTAAGGACATATTCAGAACGTAGGGCCAACCAGGTCCACAGAGGCTTGAGTCAAAGTCTAAGAGACATAGTGATGACTGAGATGATTCTGCATTGACTCGCAGTATCTGCATCCAAAAACATGGGCTTAGAGGTGAGGAGCTTTCCTGCCTCTCCAGTTGTTTGTCCTTCTCTGTGGTCCTTGGAAGTACGACTTGATGATCTGAGAGTTGGGATTGTTGCTTCCTGTGCTTCACCTACACACCCGTGCACGCGCACATCAGCTCAAGCTCCATACCCCTCTTCCCTGGTCGCATACTTCCTCTGTAAAGGGTCAGCTGTGGCTCTGTGCAGCTGCATCCTCTGCCTCTTTCATCTAGCCACCTGGAGAATCCTGCTCACCTTGCCACATTGTATTACAGACTTTCCGCCTCTACCGGGAGTACAAGGAACAGATTCTTGTGAAGGCCTTTATGGAATGCCAGAAAAGGAGCTTGGTCAACCGGCGCCGGGTCAACCACACACTGGGCCCCAAGAAGAACCGGGCCTTGCCCTTCGTGCCAATGTCCTACCAGTTATCCCAGAGTTACTACAGGTAAGGGAGAGCCCTCAGTAGCCCAAGGTCAGGCTGAGCTACACCCTGGCTGCAAAGAGTAGCAAAGGAATCTTACTTTTTTTTTTTTGAGACAGAGTCTCAGTATGTTGCCCTCAGTAGAGTGTTGTGGCATCACAGCTCACAGCAACCTCAAACTTCTGGGCTTAAGCAATTCTCTTGCTGCAACCTCCCAAGTAGCTGGGACTACTACAGGTGCCCACCACAATGCCTGGCTATTTTTGTTGTTGTTGTTGTTGTTGTAATTGTCATTGTTTTAGCTGGCCCGGGCTGGGTTTGAACTTGCCAGCCTGGGTGTATGTGGCCGGCACCTTACCCACTGAGCTATGGGCACCACCCTGAACCTCACATTTTCATGAGAGAATGTGGGGCCTGGGCCTCCTGTGGCCTTGTGTGTAAGATGCAGGCTCAGGGAGGAGCTCCGTTCTCAGCACCTGCCCTTCCTCGTGTGGGAATAGGTGACACTGGCCGTATTTTGTAGGGGGTGCTACCATTTTGGCAGGTAGTTCTTTTTCTCTTGTTAGATGAGTTAAAAACAGTTTTGAATTTGATAATTGATCCCACTAGAAATCCGCTGTCCTGGTTGGGCATAGCTCAGTCCCTCATCCTCATAGTGCCGAGCCCTGTGCAGCCACCTCTTGGGCCTATCTGCAGCACCAGCAGCCTGCACGGGCCTGGGGTGGGGCAGTGCATTCAGAGGGGCATTTTCCTGGAGTTCCCATCTGAAGGGGCTCTCACTGTGTGACTTTGCACCACAGCACACGTGGCACCACCGGCCTCATAGCACACATACAAGCAGTCCCTTAGAACGTTCCTTAGCCATAGCCTTGACAGCTTCCTCTTCTCTACACTGTTCTTGCCAGGCCTGAGGCTGCCTGGGGGCAGCATTCACATGCTCGAATACACCACCAATCATCTTTTGCTTCTTTTACTTTATCCCTGTGCCTGTGGCTCTGGGCACTTCCTTCTTCCTAAAACCTCTCTTTGTTGGCCCGTGTCCGGTCAGGCCATTTGAGCTGGGGCCACTGCTCTGG
This sequence comes from Otolemur garnettii, assembly GCF_000181295.1. Taxonomy (NCBI): domain Eukaryota; kingdom Metazoa; phylum Chordata; class Mammalia; order Primates; family Galagidae; genus Otolemur; species Otolemur garnettii. The sequence goes on along the minus strand of NW_003852491.1, from coordinate 5,401,433 downwards.
CCCACACATTCTTATCTGGGAACTGAGGGAGTGATCAGCAGGTGAGGAAGATTCCGGGCCTCTTCTCTCTCACTGTTGTTACAGAGTCACAGAACATCACACTCTTGGACAGAGATAGGGGCTTGGCTCTGCAGGCACCAGATGGAGACAATGAGAACAAACACAGTGTCCTCTCATTTCCCTGGGAATCAGGGCCAGCTTTGTGTAAAGATGATACTACAAAAAGTACATTCCTCTTCCCTATTTCAGCAGCTGCTTCTAGTGAGCACCTGCAAGGTAGGATGTGGAGCATTGGGAGAAAAAACGGGACCTTGCCTTGGAGGTGCTCCGGCAAGTAGAGAAGAGATGCACATACAGTGCTCGGCACCCAACGCAGGGCCTTCCTGCACTTGATGTGTAAAAGAGCATCAGGAGTGGTAGTTGTACCATAGTGATTTGATGTGCTCAGAGTCCATCCAAATCAAAGTGTCCCATAGCCCATCCTCAGTCAGACCCTTTCTCTTTGTCTGTGTAGGATTTTTACATGGCGATTTCCAAGCACCATCTGCACAGAATCGTTCCAGTTTCTTGAGAGAATGCGGGCTGCTGGCAAGTTGGACCAGCCTGATAATTTTTCTTTCAAAGACCAGGATAATAACAACTCTACAAATGACATGGTGGCATTTTCTTTGGATGGCCCTGGAGGGTATTGTGTGGCTACTCTGACTCTTTTGTCCCTGGGCCTCTTGTCTGTGGATGTCAGGATCCCAGAGCAGATCATAGTGGTGGACAGTTCCATGGTGGAGAACGAGGTCATTAAAAGGTAAGAGCTCTGGGTTTGCAGAGCCAGGACCCCCGGCACCACACAGTTTGGACTCGAGCATGTCCACAGAACTTCAGGTGTCACTGTTTCCTCTTGTCACTGTGGTGTTGGTAACTATTTGTTTAGTCATTTGTTCTTATTCAAGAGACATGTGCTAAATTTTTCTGCTTTATGTCTGGCACTGCGCAAGGCATTTGCCAGACAAAGACAAGCAGAGTGTAGCAGTGCCTTTAGGGGCTCATGGGACAGGGCTTCCCAGATCAATAACCAGAAATGACAGGACAGTTTCCATGGTGTCCTCTGCTGGGGCCTCCCAGGTGCTATGGGAGTCTGCCAAAGAAGACCCGATAGAGCAGTGTAGGGGCAGGGTTAGAGAGGAAGCCTGGATTGGCCCAGGCTCTGTGAGGGTGTCAGATGAACTGGGGCTTCCTGGGAAAGTATTTTTTGGACATGATCCAGGCAAAAAGAACAGCTCTTGGAAAGTCACAGATCTGTGACCAGGGGTCGATGAGGTGTGTGAGAAGGGAGGAGGGAGGGAGGTGTGGAGCAGCAAACCACACTGAGCCTCAGCAACAGAGCAAAGCCAGAGATGGTTGCTCGGGCAGCCACTTGGGCTGGCCTATGTCCAGGCATCTAGATCTCAGTTCTCTTCTAGCTTGGGAAAGGATGGAGGCTTGGAGGATGATGAGGATGAAGAGGAAGACTTAGATGAAGGTGCAGGGAGCAAGCGCCGGAGCATGGAGGTGAAGCCGGCCCAAGCCTCCCACACCAACTACCTGCTGATGAGAGGCTACTACTCCCCCGGCATCGTCAGCACCCGCAACCTCAACCCCAATGACAGCATCGTGGTCAACTCTTGCAAGGTGAAGTTCCGGCTCCGCCACACCCCGCTGCCCACCCATCTCGGGCCCACTGGTGAGTGCTCCCCACTGGGGCTGGGGGAGGAGCTGGCCCATCAACCAGAGATGTGTACCTTCAGGCTTCAAAGGCCAGCTGTGTGACCACGGCTGACACAAAGCAAAATACCCCCTTCCTTGCCCCTGACACGAGGGTGTGTCCTGAGCCACCTTCTCAGGTGACAGTGCTGTCTCTCTCTCTGAGAGAGCTCACCGTGCTGCCTCTTAATCACGGTCATGGCAGCCAGGTGTCAGCAGCCAGCTGGAGGGGCTCCTGAGCAAGCGCAGCAGTGCCTTGACGCGCCCCATTTGCTCTTCATGGCAGCCCTCCTCACTGATCCTGGTTTGTCTCCCGGTGCCTACCTCTGTCATTCTGAAGTCCACTTTTAGGAAATTTTTAGGTATTATTTTTTGACCCCTTGCTAAGATAGGTAAATGCTCTGTTCACAGTCATGATCTCCTATCTCCTTTATTTCCAATTTAGTTCTGCTGATGACCTTTAAAACTTTAAATAACTTGTTAAACCACAGTTTCCCATGCACTCTCTCACCTCCTATGATGTAATATTAAGGCCCCTTTCTTTCCTGGGTTTCTGCCCCTTTCCCACCTCTGGCTGACTGACCATGATATGTAGAGGCACATCTCGGAGATACTACAAGTTCAGTTCTAGACCATCACAATGAGGTGGATATCACAGTGAAGCAAGTCACAAGTATTTTTGGTTTCCCAGTGTACATACAAGTTACGTACACACTGTACTATAGTAAGTGTGCAATAGCATTGTGCCTCCAAATGTAACATATATACCTTCATTAAAAATATTTTATTGCTAAAGAATCCTGATGGTCGTCTGAGCCTTCAGCCAGTTGTAATCATTTTGCTGGTGGAGAGTCTTGCTACCATGTTGGTGGCTGCTGACTGATCAGGGTAGTGGTTGTTGAAGATTGGAGTAGCTGTGGCAGTTTCTTAAAATAAGGTAACAGAGAAGTTTTCCTCATGAATTGGCTTTTCATTTTAAAAAAGATTTCTCTGTAGCATGTGATGCTGTGTGATACTATTTTACCTATAGTAGAATTTCTTTTGAAATTGGAGTTAATCCTCTCAAAACCTGCCTGTGATTTCTTCACCAAGTAGGTTTATGTAATAATCTAAATCTCTTGTCATTTCAACAATGTTTCCAGCATCTTCATCAAGAGTAGATTCCATCTCAAGAAGCCACTTTCTTTGCTCATCCATAAGAAGCAACTCTTCATCTGTTCAGTTTGAGCATGGGATCACAGCAATTTGGTCACATCTTCAGGCTCCACCTCTGACTCTAGTTCCCTTGCTATTTCTACCACATGTGCATTCCCTCCCCTGAAGTCTTAAGTCCCTCAGAGTTATCCAGGAGGATGAGAATTCGCTTCTTCCAGATTTTCCTAAGTTGATAGTTTGACCTCCTCCCATGAATCACAAACGTTTGTAATGGAGTCTAGAATGGTGAATCCTTTTCAGAAGGTTTTCAATTTGCTTTGCCCAGATTCATCAGCGGTATGGCAGCAATAACTTTATAAAATGTTATTTCTTAAACAAGACTTGAGTTGAAATTTACTGTTTAATCTATGGGCTACAGAATGGATGTTATGTTTGCTGGCATGAAAACAGCATTTACCTCCTCGTACATCTCCATCAGAGCTCTTGGGTGACAGGTGCATTGTTGGTGAGCAGTAATATTTTGAAAGAGATTTTTTTTTCCTCAGCAGTGGATCTCTACAATGGGCTTAAAATATTTAGTAGATTATGGTGTAAACAGATGTGCTATCATCCAGGCTTTGTTGTTACACTGATAGAGCACAGGCAGAATAGATTTAGTGTTAATCTTAAGGACCCTAAGATTTTTGGAATGGTAAATGAGCATTGGCTTCAATTTAAACTTGCCAGTTGCATTAGTTCCTAACAAAAGAGTTGGCTTGTCTCTCCTTTGAAGTTTTAAAGCAGCTCTCTGGAGCTGTGAAAGTCCTAGATGGCATCTTCTTCCAATATAAGGCTATTTCATCTACATTTAAAACCTATTGTTCAGTGTAGCACCATTCTCCACCCCTGATGTCAGCATTTGTCAGAGGCCACTCTGGCACATTCCCACTGGATCCCTGATCCTCTTGTACTGGAACCCTGTGCACCTAGGGGATCCAGGTGTGAGGGCATGGCAGCTCCAGAAGGCCCGCTGGGCTCCCCTGCTCCTGAGGCGCACTACCCATGTATGATGCACATCCTTATTTTTCCCTCAACAGTTTGAGCAAAACAATGAGCATTACACACAGCAAAATACAGTAATTGGCCTCATTTCAATATTGTGTCTTAGGGAATAGGGAGGCCCAAGGAGAGGGGAAGAGACGGACAGCTAGTCAGTGGAGCAGTCAGATTGCACACAACATTCATCTGCTAAGTTCATCTTATATGGGTGCAGTTTGTGGTACCCCAAAATAGTTACGACAGTAACACAAAAGATCACTGACACAGATCACCATGACAGGTAAAATAATGAAAAAGTGTGAAATATTACAAGAATTACCAAAATGTGGCACAAAGACTAAGAAGTCAGCACATGCTATTGGGAAAATGGCACCCTGATAGATTGATGCAGGGTCATCACAGCCTTCACTATCAGTTTACCACAGTTAGAATTCTGTGCTTTGTCTGAAGTTTGAACCAGGCAAAAATGCAGTGGTAATCTATAGTTGTGGCCTTTGCAGACATCTCTTATAGGAAGCAGCAGAGACCAGCCCTGGCTAGTGTGCGCAGAAGTGAGAACACATTAGTAGGGGCCCTGGGTACCTCCCAGGGTCTCAGGAGCAGTGAGCACGTGAGCATGAGGAAGGGATGGGACCAAAGCATCCCTGACTGAGGACTTCCCCTCCAGAGCACTGTGGGTTCATAGTCTTGGATCCCTGGCCCCGACCTCTGTGCCTTCCCTTTACTTCTTGAGCGGAAGGATCAGAGTGGCCAGAGGGAATCCAGTCCAGTCAGCTGTAGTCAGGGGCCCAGGGCAGAATATCAAGAGTCTGGCTGCCAGGGACCCAGTGTGCCCACTCAGAAGGTGACCCTGTGGCTGCTGGGGAGCAGAGAGCTGACACAGAGCATGCCTTGCCTCAGTGTCATATGCACGTGAGTCTGGGAAGGGGCCTCCTGTCGAGCTGCCTCTAGAGCTTCCTCCTTTTCCTCGCAGCCACTTCGCTGGACACGGTAACGGCAGGAACTGCCTTCCTTCCTGACACATTCACCAGGCTGATAAACCCCCAAGAAGACACCTACAATTTAGAAGAGTTTGTCCACCAATTGGAGGTGTCCGGGTATAAACCTGAGGATGTGTCTGCTGCTTTGGAGATCTGGGAAGCCATTGCAGGTGCTGGTTGTTTTGGGATTGACAAGGAAGAGCTGCACAGATGCTTCTCAGCCCTTGAGAAGACAGGCAGTGAGCACACACGGACATTCACAGACTGTGTCCAGGTGAGCTGTGCATTAGGTTCACCCAGGGTCAGCAAAGCAGAAGTTTCAGATCTTGGGCTAGATGCTCTCTGCAGTAGACTTGGTTTGGAGCTTACTATAGGGTGAGTGGTGGTGTTTTTTTTTTTTTTTAATTAAATTAGTTGTCAACATTTAAAACCAGTGCTTAAAATCCAGCCCCTCCTGAACATTAGAAGATCTGACCATGCTGGGCCTTGTTCCTTTGGCACAATTGGCTGCATCCCAGTAGCATTTGCCCCCCCAAATGGGCCATGTCATCCCTAGCTCTGTCCCCACAACTCCCTGACATCCTGTGCTGGGCCCACTTTACCTGCTGGATGCCCTTGAGTCAGTGACTCTTGAGTCCCAAGAGTGTGCTAACAGATGGACCTTTTGGATTATGTCCCTTGGCACCTGGCATGTCCCCGTCCCCTCTCGTGTTGTCAGCAGTTGGTAGTGGTCTGATGCATATCAGTTGCAATGTGTTGTGGAGGTATCTGCGTTGTGTCTTGGAATAGGAGGAGCAGCTAGCTCAGGCCTTGCAGACTGTAAGTACTAGAAGACCTAGGGACAGCTGGGAAGAAGAAGCTGTCCACCTCATAGTTCCCAAGATCCAGAATGGAATTGTGTCTGTCATTATCAAATGAGTTCTTCTGAGTGCAGGAAATATTGTTCACATGGGATTTACCTGTTCACAAAACTTGGTATACCGGTAGCCCTAGGAGGTGAGTGCAGCTCAGAGAAGGGCAAAGCTTTCCTAAGGCTGTAGGGGTGGAGCCCAGATACCAGGCTCCTGGGTTGCAAGCTAATGAGTCCGGCAGCTCCTGCTTCTTCCTGGGGCCCTACCTTGGGCCCCAAAAGCAAATACCTGCTACAAAGCCTTCCCAGACCTGTTACCCAGATGGGAGTCCTGGCTTCAGGATAGAGCAAATTTCTTGAACCCTTTGAGTTGTGGGGATTTTTAATATAAAAAATATAAAGAAGTATAATGATGACCCGTTTACCCAGTGCCCCTCCTCAGTAGGAGCCAGGACATTAGAAGCAGGTGTGGTATAAATATGAGAGTTGTTGTCATCCATATGGAATAATAACAGCATTGGCAGAAGAATTTACTGGAATTTGGGGTGTTGGGTCCTGTGGCCAGGCAGGAGGAGACTTGTAAAGTCATGTCAGCTTTTGAGGGAGCATCTGTGGTTGCATGAAGTTCACGTGTCTGACTCATTTAGTGAGTGGCCATGCTAAGTGTAGAAGGGGAAGGACACTACCCCAGTACACGGCTAGCTGGTGGCAGACCCAGGGCTAGAAGCCAGGCCTCATCCTGATGGACCTGGGCTTGCCACCTGTTCAGGATGCCTCACTCATCAGGCAGGGTAGCCCCCTCCACTCACCACTCACCGAGCCAATCCCAGCATTCCTGGATTCCCAGATCCAGTGTTTCTCTTGCTTTCCCTAGGCCCTCCTGGAGCAACACCAGGTGCTGGAAGTAGGTGGCAACACCATTCGCCTGGTGGCTATGGCCTCTGCCCATCCCTGGCTTCTGCACTCAGTGAGGCTAAAAGACAAAGAGGAGGAGTCTGACTCCCAAAGAGAAGACCATCTGGCCAGGCCTCTGGAGGGGCCTTTCAGTGAGGACAACCCCCCCGAGGGGGTGGTACCCCCTTGTCAGGTCCCCCAGAGCATCAAGAGGAGCGCCAGCTGGACCAATCAGAGTGGGGAAACCGATGCCGAGAGTACTCAAGAGCCCCCTGCAAAGAGGCCAGCTCTTCAGGATGTGTGCTTGGCCCTCAGCCCCGAGCCAGGAGCAGAAGAAGAGGTAGAAACCCAAGCCCTGGTGTTGTCTCCAGCTCCAGAAGACACTGTTGGAGAGGACCAGGAGACTGTTGGGTTGTCCAGCTCCTTGGGCCAAGAGCAGCTGAGCTGTCAGGCCCAGCTTCCAGAAAGCTCTGAAGACCCTAAAGGTACCACTTGTCTCCCACCCACCTTAACCCTACCCTACCCTCCTTCTCGGCCCTCACCCTGATTGCCCCACACCTTCCTTTGAGGTGGGAGACCTCCTGTCACTGGCTATAAGGGCCTTCAGCTTTTCAGGGCCTAAACCCTGAGATCTGGAAGATAGTCTTGTTCATAGTGTATTTCCACTGGAGGGCAGAGGCTGCCCACATGCCCACAGGGATCACTGAGTCACAAGTGCAGGCCTCTGCCGTGTGGTGTGACAGCGCCAGGCTGGCAGACATACCCATGCTGAGACACACCCTTCCTCTCCCACTTTGTAATCAGCAGTGGCTTTTTCATGTGGTTCCTTGGTGTTTTTGTTTATTCTGGGGTATCCTGCTTAGGGGGTTTGCACACACAGCCCTTGTGGTCAGAGCTTCTGGATGGAAAATGAGGTGTTCACTGGCTTCCTGTAGCGTGGAACTTCCTCAGGGTCTGGGAACAAGCTCCCCACACTTGTACTCTGTGGCATGTTCTGGTTTTGTGTGCTGGCACCAGGCTCCTGGCCCAGCCACTGTAAGGATGGGTGCTCTGAGAGGAGATGGGCCGTTGTCATTCTGTTATCCCTGAGCCTGGAAGTGCCTAGCACATGCTGGGCATTTGGTACCTCTCTGGATGAGTGGAGAAAGACACTCTTCCCACTTTGAGTCTCTCACATCCTTTCTTCTTCCACCAGGGTTGGCAGAGAGTTCTGGACCCAGCTGCCTCTCCCAAGCAGCACGGGAAGGGTGAGTGTGGGCCCATTAAGGTGCCTGGGGTAGGCCTGAGCTGAGTATGGGGAAAGTTTGGAGACCCAGAGTTAATGATTCACGTGAAGGCCTTTCATGAAGATGCCAGCTCAGAGAGTCTGCTTGACACAGTCATTCTCACTGGGGCATTTGGAAAGACACAGCAGGCAAGGACTAGACGTGCTGGGTGGTCACAGCACCCAGATTTCTCTGGAGTGAGGACTGTGCTTCCAGAACGTGCATAGTGCTGGCTGGGCTGAGAACCATGAGCCAGGTTCTTTCACCTGCATTGCTGGGCCCCCTGACAGCCCATGGTACCCTCATCCCCATTTTACACAGAGGATGCGGGGAAGTACTTCCCAGAGAGAGTAATCCCAGTGTCAGGGCAGATAGGCCCAGAGTGCCCAGGTGCTGGTCCAGGGCAGCCTTCTCTCCAGGAATTTGCACTTTCTTCCCCAGGACCACTGTGCTGTAGAGTTGAGAGGTGGCTCAGAGGCCGCAGAAGTCTTTGCAATGAGTAGCACCTTCCATGGTTGTGTGTGCTATCCTCAGTTTGGCCTAAGTGTCCCATGCTTCAGCTCCTAGGAGCTCCTATGTGGCCCTCCCAGGGCCTAGACATGGTCAGAGCCAAGTGACCAGCTAGTCTAGGACCTGTGGCATTCCTGGCCCCATGTGGCAGATCTGTCCCTAGGGTAGTAGCAAGAACCTTGTTCCAAGGCAGGTGTATCTGGAACCCCACACATGGTGCAGAATGGAGTGTCTGGATATCAACTTCTACGAGCTTGGCCGGGGTAGTGGGGTGGAGCTGGCAAACTCAGAGTCCTGAATCTTGTCCTACCCCTGCCAGTGTAGAGGGACTTGGGAGCTGTGGGCTCATTGTAGCCTTGGTCACCACTGCATCTGAGCAGGTCTCCACACTGTGGCTCCCTCAGTTGGCATCGTGGGTCTCCTGTCCACACAGGAGGGAGGGGGGAGGCCAGACAGCAGAAGTTGGACGTGCCAGCTGTGAGCCCCTATCCTATCTATGAACAAACTGCCGATTGCTCACCCTACAGGGACTGTGAGAGCGTCTTCTTCATTGGCCGCCCGTGGCGCGTTGTGGACGGCCACCTGAACATGCCGGTATGCAAGGGCATGATGGAGGCCGTGCTGTATCACATCATGACCAGGCCTGGCATCCCTGAGAGCTGCCTGCTGCGCCACTACCAGGGTGTCCTGCAGCCAGTCGCTGTGCTGGAGCTGCTCCAGGTACTCCTGGGGCTCAGCGGGGTAGGGGGTAGATTCCTGGGAATACAGCAGGTGGGAGGCTTCTGCTCCTTTCCCCTCCCCTTTCTGCTCACCTCTAGCTCCCTCTGCCCAGATCCCATCTGACAGGTGCCCCCTGCAGCCCCAGCCTGATGGGGCTTCTGCCCCAAGGCCTGTCCCTCACCGTGTCCTCTAGCAGTTCCATGCTGCCATCCAAGCAGAGAAATACTATCCTGGAACTCTTGCCTCTGATACTTTCTCTGTACCTAGGGTCACAAACTCACAAGCATACAGGGGTAAAGGAGCTTTGCAATGCTGGTGGGCGGTGAGGAAAGACCCAACCTTTCAAGGGCACCTGCCTCCCTGTGTGATAGCCCAGCATGCTCAGGGCTCCAGCTGTTTGAGAAACTGGAAGCTTGCAGTTCACCACTGAAACTTCAAATTTAAGGTGCTACAGGCCAATCAAAACCCACCCAGAAGCCAATCTCAGCCCACGGGAAGCCTGTTTGTAGCCCCTGATGTATAGCTGTCCTCAGAAGGGCGATTACTGTGGCGGCCCCAAGCACTGTACAAAACAATGCTCAAGCTGCTCCCACCCCTGCCCCATCCTTTTCCTAACCCCTCCTGGTAGATCCCTACTCATCTCTCAACGCCAAGTTCAGGTGCCTTTGTGACCTGTGTCTGATGTCTCTAGGGCCTGGAATCCCTTGGCTGTATCAGGAAGTGCCTGCTGAGGAAGCCCAAACCTGTCTCGCTCTTCTCCAAACCCGAGGTGGAGGAGGCAGAGGCACCTTCCAGCCCAGGCGAGAGCCCCACAGTGTTCTATGAACCCACGCTGGACTGCACCCTCCAGCTGGGCCGCGTGTTCCCCCACGAGGTCAACTGGAACAAGTGGATCCACCTATAGGGCACCTGTGGGCATCATCTCCCATCCCAGCCGCCACTGCCACTGCCACGCTGGTACCACCTGGTGTTTGGCAGACCCCACCAGTGCCCTAGGACATCAGTTCGTATGGGGCTTCCTGCAGCAGGTGCATCCCACCGTGCTGGGAATGTAGAAGGAGGCCACGCCTTTCAGTGCCCAGGCTCTACTGGGGCAGTTCCTTGGAACCTGCTCTATCATACCATGAGATGGTGCTTCTTGTCCCAGCTCAGTAGGGATGTGTTGGAACAGCTGCAGGGGCTGTGGTTCCTGTACTGTCCCCTCATGTCTTGGCTACTGCTGCAGCCTATTTCCTGCTCTCAGTGGAGCTGTCTGCTGCTCTCTCTGGAACCTGTGGTTGACTTGGAGAAAGCCCCAGACGGCTCACGAGGAGGAGCTGCCATATGGGAACAGAGCTGCCTTCCAGGCACTCTGCCTCCAGGCACATCCCAGAGCCATCATCGGGGACCAGTGTGGCTACTGGTGTTCGCTTGCCTGTTCACCTCCCATTCCCAACTCCAGCCACCTTGGCAGACTCCTGGCTCCTTGTGTGCCCAGGCACCACTGAGATGAAGGGCCTGTGAGAGACATGTCTCAGAACAAGGGGTTCACTGATGCCAACGGGCCCTTGCGGACACTGTAGCTCCTCCCCAGGCAGGGCACCCCACTCCAGCTGGCATTGAGCTACCCACTCAGGCGCTGAGCTGGGACCCCTTTTCTAGCCTTGCAAGTTACTTGGCAGGCCCCTGCTAGGCTGGGTACCCCACTTTCTCATCCTGGCTGGCAAGTACCTGCCAGCCCCAGAAATGAGGAAATCCCTATAAGTTTTGGTTTTGTTTTATTCTTTAACACCTTTTCTCATTTAAAAAAAAAGTCTCTGGCAGGTTTTTTTTGTTTTTTTTTTTTTAATTAAAATGAAGTAACATGCATTTAGTTTTGTGAGTGTCCTAAAGAATTACTGATTTTTCTGGGTGATTTCCCTGGTTTCAGCTGTGGAACATCCAGGAATGGCTATCTCCAATAGCACCAGGGGACAAGGGAATATACTGGTGCTTCAGCTAGCAGGCATGGGATGGCCGGCCTTTGGGATGAGAAAGACATAGTCCCTTCACCTGCCACCCTTGGCCTCAAAAGCCCTCCTGCTTTCTCAGCTAGTCCCTGGCCTGCCCCTGCACAGAGCAGCTCATCCTTGTGAATCTAGCAGCTCCCAGCCCAATGCCACGCCCAGGGGCAGCTCCACGTAGCTGGTGCTGTCAGCAGGTTACAGAAGTCATGGGCCTATAAGACAGATTTGAACTTCTCTTTAGCATACATTGTTCACATTTTTTTTTTTTTAGTTGCCACCATTTAAAAAATTTGGAGGATTCGCTTTTAAAAAAAAATTCAGACTCCTATCTTCTCTTAGAAAATAGAAAGTTCTAGTAACAGTGAACTTAACTTCCTACATGTGACAGTCACAAGTGCTGAACAATAGGCAGGACATGTCCCAACCTCGTCATCTGTGTCTAACACTCACCTGCAGCTTCTGTTATTCAGCAAGCCCTTTTGGGGGGACTTGTGATCTTATGGCGCCTGACCTGGCCAACACCCCTATCCTGGGTGTCCATCCTCCTGCCTGGGACCTGCCCTGACCTCAGATCAGACCTCTGGGTGAGGGGGACAAAGGTGGCCTTGGATTGTAGTCCTGGGGGAGAAGCTGAAGCTGGACAAGTCTTAGCATGAGTTTTTTCTTCTTTTTTCAATTTCATTTATATGTAAAAAAATTAGTATGTTTTGAGATTTTTTGAAGGGATTAAGTAGAATAATGGATGTGATCTACTTTGTGAACAGAAAACACTGCATGTGTTAATCTGGGGATACAGTGTGTGACGGGGGAAAGAAAGGTTTTGGGATTGGCAAATGTTTCTTAAAATACTGACCTTGAGAGGCTGAGGCAAGAGAATCGCTTAAGCCCAAGGGTTTGAGGTTGCTGTGAGCTATGACAGCACAGCACAGTACTCTACTGAGGGTGACATAGTGAGACTTTGTCTTGGAAAAAAAAAAAATACTAACCTTGACATTCATATCTCAGAGACTGAGTTTTCTCATCTGAAAAACTGGGGGCAGAGGAAGGGCACCAGGGAAGCTGAAGGTCACCAAGTGTGAGCATGTGGTAGGGTTCAGCCACATTGGTTCCCTTCCTTGTGGCCCTGAATGAGGGTCAGTGTGGATATATGTGAGGTGGGATGGAGCAGAGGGACCTAAAGCAGAGAGGGGACTTACAGGAGCATCACTGTACATTCCCTTGGCCATTTTGCCTTCCTTCCTCCCGCTACTATCATGAAACCCACCATCCACCCATCTGAGGCAGCTCTCTTCCAAGCTCTCCACAGGGGTCTCCAGGAGTCACAGTGGACCAGTTGTGAGCTTCAGGGGGCAGGCAAGTAACAAATGAGAGCCTCCCGGGAGGGGCCTCAGCTTAATACCAGGAAATGGTGGCGACTGTGGAAAATTAAAGTGGATATACCCAGACTGGGAGGAATGCAAATTTAGAAGAAAAATGTTAAGTACTAACCACCAAATAAAACCCACAAAGAGGCCAAAATGGGTCTAACCGCTCCTCTGCGCCCACCAGAGCAGTGCTAGGTGGTGGCTTCAGGTCATGCCCTCTGACTTGGGAAGGGTGCAGCATGGGTGCGCACAAACACCCTTAGTTTTGTGACCCCAGTGTTCCTGCATCCTATGTTCTCATCTGCCAGTGTATAAATCCATTTTCTTTTAAATGTTTAAAGCCTTACAGTTCTGGGCGGCGCCTGTAGCTCAAAGGAGTAGGGCGCCTGCCTAATATGCCAGAGGTGGCAGGTTCAAACCCAGCCCCGGCCAAAAACTGCAAAAAAATATATATATGTTACAGATCTGGTTGCAGCCTCCACCATCATCTTCAACCCCCTTCCCCGACCTGCTCTTTGCATTTACATCTATGTCTGTATACCCTGGAAAATATGGGGCTGTGACCCCATGTGACATAAAACCTTCCTTTAGGAGCAGCTCACTCTGCCACTCAGGAATACCCCTGCATGTCGGCATCTGCATGCAGAGCGCTCCCTTGTCAGCCACTGGAGTTTCCCCAGAGCTGATGTCCTGAAGTCCTGTTCGCTTTCCCTTAATGGAGATAATTAGAAATACCTCCTCATCTTGTTGCGCTTCATGGTGCATCCTTGAGGCTGCCATCTGGGGCTTGGCCTCTGTCCCTTCTCCAAGCCTTTCTTAGATATTGTTCAGCCTGTTGCTGCCAGCCACTTCCTGTGTCCCCGTCCCAGCCTCAGCCGAGTGACCACACACCCTGACAACTGTCCTTTCTGTGGGCCATGACACTCTTCCACTGAGGTTTTCCAAATGCGCATGTGTATATGCATGTTGTGTGTGTACATGTACATACGTGTGTGCTTGCCTGGGGGTGAGCATGTGATCTCCCTGCGTCATGGGAGCTCCATCTCACCTCCCAGTGCCGGGGTGGCGGGCACCCACCTAATCTGCTGAATTACAAAGGACCCTGCCAGTTCACCACCTGCCTCATCGCCCATATTCCCTGCCATAGAGCGCTGTGGCAATTGTCTGGGGTCCCCATTATAAGCACCTGCAGATGGATGTCCATGTCTCCGTCTTGGACAGCAGAGCGAGCCGGGACACTATGTTCAGCTAGCACCTGCCACTTACAGCACTCATCGGCAGATGGTGCCAGCGGCCCGAGAAGCTTTGTTTCCTATTGGCTTACTTTGGTTTCCCAGCCTGGGGCTTTGTCCACTCATGTTTGAGGGGGAGACCAGAAGTAGACGTTGAATGAGTCATAAAATTTGACTTCTCATAAAATTGGTGATGTAATAATGACATTTTCTGAGCACTCTGTAATGTGCAGACGCTGTTCTGGGTACTTCATACACGTTAGCTCCTGGTCTCACAGCAGCCAGAAAAATAAGTCTGTTCGATGTACCTATTTTTTTTTTTTTT
>NW_003852491.1:5385561-5387308 GCF_000181295.1 Otolemur garnettii | reverse complement strand
CACAGCAACCTCCAACTCCTGGGCTCAAGCGAGTCTCCTGCCTCAGCCTCCCAAGTAGCTGGGACTACAGGCACCTGCCACAATGCCTGGCTATTTTCTGGTTGCAGCCATCGTTGTTTGGCAGGCCAGGGCTGGATTCGAACCCATCAGCTCAGGTATATGTGGCTGTCACCTTAGCCGCTTGAGCCACAGGTGCCGAGTCATCGATGTACCTATTTTGTGTGTGAGGAAACTGAGGCATCAGAGGTAAAATGATTTCCACAAGGCTGGAAGCTACAGAGTGGACCAGCTGGGTTTCACCCCAGAGCCAGTCTCAGTGTCCTCTCCCCAACACCACCTCCCTGTGATTTGTGGTGGGACCCCCAAGAGAGCAGAAGGTCAGGGTTTCTCATCTGGGGGCATCAATTTTAGAAAGAAAAGCCTTCATTTGTCACCCTAGGGACGGGGGCGGGGGCTACCCACCCAACCCACATTCTGATCAAGTGGGGAGGAGCTTGTGCCAGTTTACACACTGCCCAGGAGGCTTGTTTCATCCTGGTGCCCCATCCTGCGGCCTTTCCACGTCCAAGGGCAGATGGCTGCTTCCTCTCTGCCCACTCCTTTGCCAGTTGCTGCTCTGCCACTGACGGATGCGTTGATCAATTGGTTCATTCATTCACCCATTCAATATTTTTGAGCCCCTGCAGAGAGTGCCTTCCATCCCCACCCTACCGGGCTAGATACAGAATGTGATAAAAGAGTGAAAGATGCACCACAGAGTGTAACGAACATGCTGGGAAAAAATAGGCCAGTGGTGTGTTGCATGTTAAATAAGGGCCCAGTCCAGGTCCCCCACTAAGGAGGGGACACCTGAGCACAGGTCCATCCTCTCCTTTTCTATGAATGTGCGGGTTTCTTGATGGCAATTGTCCCCTCTCTCATTTTCTTCCTTGTTGGGAGTTGATGCTTCTCCCTTAATGGTTGACAGATTGGGCTTCCAGGAGGGGTATAAGGCCTACACTGCCCCATCTCCCACTGGTCATCCCTTCCTAGTTTCTGAAGATGCATCTGGGCCTCGAATGCCCTGATGTGGCAGCCAGACTCGTGTAAACCACCTTCCTGGATAGGTGGGAGGAAGGGGCTCCCCCCGCCCCACAACAGGGAGGCCCACTGGAGCACAGGACGTGGGATGGAGAGTGCATGAATTCTGGGCAATTCACTGCACCTCCAATTCCTTCTGTCCCCTTCCCTTGTTAGAGCATCAGGGACACCCAGACAGCATCCTAGGCCTACCTTTCTGTAATTGTCATGGTTGGGAGCTGGGTTTGGGGTGCTGTAGATTGTGGCAGAAGGCAATGCAAACTTCACAGCATCTGGTTGGGAACCTTTGAGAACTCTCTGTGGAGGAGACTGGGAACAGCTGTGGTCACAGCCCTCTTTTCCTCTGACCCAGAGCCCAGCTCCACGTGGTGCTGGAAAGAAGGAAACCCATATCCAACCAGGGGCTGTCCCCTCCCTCTCTGTTCATCCCCAGAGTAAGCCGAGAGGCTGATTCCTGCCCCTACCTTACAAAAGAGAAAACTGGGGCTCATTGTATCAGAATGTTTATTGCAGCCCAATTCATAATTGCCAGGTCATGGAAGAAGCCCAAGTGCCCATCAATCCACAAAGGATCAATAAACTGTGGTATATGTACACCATGGAATACTATGCAGCCATAAAGAAAGATGGAGACTTTACCTCCTTCATGTTTACATGGATGGAGCTG
>NW_003852491.1:5355210-5385216 GCF_000181295.1 Otolemur garnettii | reverse complement strand
AAAAAAAAAAAAAAGAAAAATACCAGTGATATAGTAGTAGAAACATATGGCTAAGACATGGATTAAACTTTTAGCTCTACTAAAACAAAACAAAACAAAACCAAAAAACCGGGGCTCAGAGACAGGGGGGAATTTGCCCCAGGTCATTCATGAGAAATCAACACTGGAGCTTGGTCCTCTGGTCCCTGTGAATGTGGCCTTTTCCTTGGGACAGCAGGAGTGTCCTTATCACTGGGATGATATTAGCATAATGCTGGAACTCATTCTGCTGCAAGTGACAGAAACTAAGCTCAAACCAGCTTAAGCAAGAAAAGGAAATGTATCAGTTCATGGATTCGGGCAGGATAGGTTGGGTTACACTGCAGTAACAAACAGCCCTCATCACAGCAGCTGAGAACAAAGTGTGCATTTTCTGCTGACAATACGCACCCATCACAGCTGAACCGGGAACTTCAGCCTATATTTACTTACTTGAGGGCCCAGGCTGAGAGTAACATTCTTAACTATCACTGGTCACTGTGGCAAGGAGGAAGCATCATGACTGTCAGAAAATGCTCTGTCCAGAAGCAAGCCTTGCCACTCCTGCTCACAACTCATCAGTCAGTCTATCACGTGGCCATGCTGGACCACAGGGGCCAGGAGGTACAGTCCTGCTTTGTGCCCAGAAGCCAAAAGCTGAAACTATTTAGTGGATGGTGTAATGACTTCCATACTCATGGAAGTCCAAGGGAATGGATGTAGTTTCAGGCATGATTGGATCCAGGAACCTAAGCAACACACTGGGAATGTGCCTCCATCTTCTCATCTCTGCTTTCTCATGTGTTGGCTTCATCTCGGGCAAACTGTCCCTTCCTGTGCCCTCTCTACAGCTTGGCAAGTCCAGCAGAAAGAGAGCATAGACCGGGTAGGGTCACATGTCTGTCCCTGAACTGTACTGTTGCTGGGGGATGGAATGCCCTATTGGCCAGGCCTGGGTCATGAAGCTACTTTCAGAGCTGGGGTCAGCCACTGCCACAGCTATTACCTGGGAAAAAGCAATAGGTACTCACAGGTGTTTGCTGTTTCTTACCCTTTTGATCTAGCTCTCTTCCAGCGGAGCAAGATGAGGAAGAGTTGAAATTGGCACCTGGAGAGCAGTGTAGGTTCTGATTCTGACCACTAATTCAGTGTGTGGCCTCAGGCAGGTCACTATTTGTCCCACCTGTTAGATGGATCACCCTGCCCCTCTGAGCCTGCAGGTGGCAGGAGTGGGCTGTGGCCTCCATGGTGGGGGTTGCTATCAATCCTCCTTTTTCTTAAGAGGTCATTGCATGGACTCTGGGGGACAAGGAGCTGCCTTGCCCTTTGCTCCTTGGTCACACTTCCAGGCCTTTGCCCAAACTCTTCTTTCTGCCTGGAATAGCTGGTGCCCTTAACAACTGCCATTCATTTTTCAAAGTCCAACAAACACCACCTCCTCCCTGAAGTCCCCTGTGATGACCCTTCTGGGCTCCTAACAGTAGTGTGCTGGGGCTGGCTCATAGGGACCAGCCAGGAGACCTGCCAAATGCATCTCTTCCCAACTCTGTTTAGAGTCCAGTTGGGAACTTGAAATTGGCCACAATGGAAGTATTTACCCCATGGAAATAAGCAAATGCTACAAATCAGGCTTTATTGAGTGTCCTCTGTGTGCCAGGCTGGGGACAAAGCAGAGAACAAAGCAGACAAAGCTGCTGACCTTGCAGAGCTCATGCTCCCATGTCCATCTTTGCTCCGGCATCTGTTCGTCTTGGTCTACCCGTCCAACCCTTTTTCCTTCAAGCTTTTTACAACCCTTCTCTGGGTCCTCTTGTCTATCCATCCTGTGTCTCTCCAGGTGGGCCAGCTCTTGTCTCCATCTGTTTGCACCTGTTGTGTCCCCCTTCAAAGGTGGTATTTTGAGGAGCCTTTTCTGCCCCCAGCCCAGCCTCAATCAGTCCCAGTTGTCCCCTCCCCCACAACTCTGCATGCAGAAGAGCTGAGCTGACCAGCACCTGGAACCTGCTGCCCCCAAGAGGGTGTGAAAACCACAGCACACCTTGGCCCAAGAGTCTCCGGGGTGCTGGGGGAGGATGGTGAGAGTTGCTCACCCGTGCAGGAGCTGCGGTTTCATTCTCATGCTCCTGTCTTACATACCCTATGCCAAGTTCATTGTTCCACTATTGAAGTCATCAGTGTTCTAGAACTTTCCTCGTGCCAGGCACCCCCAAGGACTCTCAAACATTCAGCCATCTCTCTGGACCACCCCATTTTATAGATGAGTCATGGAGAAGCTCACAGCAGGGCTGACTTCTCACCCAGCTCTGCTCCCAGAGCAGGCTGTCTCCTTCAGGCGCCGCCATTCAGCCTGGCCCCCGAAGAAGACGATGGGGCCCATATGGGCCTCGGTCTGGGGTGGGAGCATCCCTGCTTAGAGCTTCTGAGCTGAATCAGACTCTCTGCTGCTTTAACTCTGCTTGGTCTAGAAAAAGCCAAGCCACCTCTGAGAAAGGCAATCTTGGAGGGAAAACCATTCTCCCTGCCCATTTGTCCAGGCTGCCACAAGTGCCCCAGGGGAGGGTCAGTGGGCCTTGTGCCACCCTGAAAGTACTTTGTGCTCAATAAATAAATAGCTTTTGGGTGCATGGAGGGGATTTTTTTTTTAAATGTACATCAGAAGTCAGTGGTGGGGGCTGTTTTTAAGACACAAGACTAATTGATTTTAAGTCTGGAAACTCCCCCCCACCCCCGAGTGTCCCCCTGCAGGGTGGGACAGCCCCACAGGTGACCTGGCTGTCACTCTTAGCTGGTTTTCTCACCCCCGCCTGCCTCCTGCCCAAGCCTTGCTCCTGGCCGCAGGAGGAAGGAAGCTGATGTTTATTGAGGGTCTGCTCTGGGCTGCATAATATTTGTGGGTGACTTGCTCGTTTCTCCAAGGCAGGCCGTGCCATCCCCCTTGTCCAGACAAGGAAACTCTGGCTCAGAGAGGGTAGGTGACTTATTCCAGGAAGCACAGCCAGGAGGCATCAGAGTTGAGATTCAGACCTACATCCTTTAGGCCACCAATTCCTCCCACCCCCAGGGTCACTGTGGGCACACTCTTCCCCTCCCCCTTGCTACTGAGACATGATAAGGAACAATATGGACTTTCTGTTGCCCTGGGAGGACCTGGTGTCTGTCACAGGCTATCTCTGGTCCCAAGAGGCCTGGGCACGACCCTGGAAGGATGGGAGTCTGTCATCTGTGTGCCACGGGCACACTTGCCACACACATTCACGTGCAGGGAGTGAGCGCCACAGGCTCAGATACACGTGTGCAGGTGAACACATGGCACACCCCAGGTGTGCACTGGTGTCCATGGGCACATGCAGTGTGCACACGACATGCCAGTATTCCCTGAGCCACATGCATGCACACACACATGAACGCATACACACACACACACACACACACACACACATGCTGTAAACATCAAGCTTAGATGCCCGTCAGGCAGACGGAAGGTTGCAAGTTTCTTCACACCACAGCCCAGGTGACCATGTCTCTGACTTGGGGTCCAGTAGCCTGGTCAGCCCTAGATAGCCAGCCAACCTCATTAGCTGGCCTGGGGCCCAGGTCCTGAAGGTGGGGGGGTCATGACCACCCACTGGCGGAGGTAGCTTCTGGGGGGCCCTTCGTCCCTGGGGCTGGCAAAGTCACACTCCACAGGGCTTCCGCAGTCAGAGCCCGCAAAGCCACTGTCAAATGTGTCCATGTCCAGGCCAGCGGGGGGCGAGCTCGCCTCACTCTCTGAGACCTCTCCGGGCGGCCTGCCATCCCAGGGCGGCCCCACAGCCCAACCCTCTTCATCTGTATGGGGCAGCTTTAATCTGTCCAGGAAGCTGCCCAGGGGCCCTCCCAGGCCAGGGCCACCAGCCGAGACACAGCCACAGGAAAGGACTGTGGTCCCTGTGCCCAAAAGAGGGTCTTGTAGGCTGGGGCCAGGATCCAGTCCAGTGTCCAGGTCCAGAGCTGGGTAGCCGTCATCCCCACAGCTGCAGGGCCATGTGCACAGCCCCTCTGTGTCTGCCACAGTCACTGTGTCAATGGACACCAGGCCATACGGCCGGTCCCTCTCCTCGCTACAGGCTGAGCCACCTGAGCTGCGGCCCATGGCAGGCACTGGGCCCCAGCAGCTGGGCTCAAGCACGCCGTCAGATTCCACCAGGTCTGCTGGTTCTGTCAGCTCGGCAAGCTCCGGCCCCTTCACTAGACTCTGTGGTGGATGGCAGTTATACACCTCCAGGGTCGAGGGTGTCCCTGAGCTCCAGAGCCCCAGCTCCAGGCTGGAGGCAGTGACAGGTGAGCCCACCCATTTCTGTGAGAAAGCAAAAGAAAGAGAATCCTGGGTCAGGACAGGGGTGAGGTGAGAGTATAGAGACAGACACAGAGACAAGACAAAGGGACAGTAATAAGGAAGGACAGAGAAACCGAGACAAAGACACGGGGACAGAGAGAGAGAATAGAACCACAATGTGCCCTGCCCAGTGGGAGTCCCTGCCTCTGTCCTCTCCCCACTCTGGGCCTCAGTTTTCCTACCTGTAACAAGGAATTGCTGCTGTCTCAGTAGCCTGCCCGCTGAGACAACCATGGTCCCATGGCCTGGGCAAGGGCCAAGATTCCCAAGTCTAGCAGGGCCTGAAGTCTGAGTGACAAAGCCCCCATCCTACCCCATCCTCTGCCCTACTTCCTCCTTGACATTTCTGGAAACCTAGCATCCCTCTGTTTATGCGTCCCACCAGACCAGACACTCAGCCGAGACAGAAGCCTCCATCTCTTTAGTCCACGGCTATATCCCCAGTGCTTGGCGCACAGCGCGTGCTCAATAAATGAATGAGTGGAGTAGAACAATGAGATGTCATTTGGAAAAGGCTGTGCATTTTGCAGATAAAGGATGAGGGTGGTGCTGGCTGAGGCAGTGGCCCTTGAGCTCTGAGGAACCCCCTTTCCTCCTTTACCAGGAGTCCCACTCGTGATGCAAAAATTCCTATTTGATTGGTAAAGAAAATCTCTGAGAATGGGAATCTCTCAGTTTTGACCTGATCTTCCTCAGAAAATTCATCTCAGAACTATGATGTAAAGTCACACTGATTTAAAGTCAGTTCTAATTTGTATGCCCTTGAGCCAGTTAATTACCTTCTCTGGGCCTCAGTTTCCTCATCTGTAAAATAGACCTACTAGTAGTACTCACCCACAGGGTTGTCACGTGGGTTATATGCATTAATGTTTCTAAAGCTCCTAGCAGAGATCCTGGTACATAGCAAGTGTCATATGAGCACTGGCAAAAATCTCAAAATAAATTTGACACTTGAGCTTTAGGGAAGAGGAAAGGGTAAGTCTCATGTGGGTTGGAGCCCAGGTTCCTTCCCTGCCCCACTCAAGTAGCCTTGCCTGGGTCTCCTCATGAGTAGTACCCTGGGGATGGCGGAGGATGAAAGGAGGGAGGGTGCCTAGCCCTGTTCCAGGTCCTTGTTGCCTGACTTGCAGGCTGGGCTGCTGCAGGTGGGGCTGCCCTTCCCCCTACCCACATCCTCTCTGCGGTGGCCCCTCCCACTCCTGCAGGAGGAGCTCTAGACTGGCACAGACAGCCCCACCGCAGGGGAGGTGGCAGCCTGTCTGGGTTGGAGAGTTGTGCAGGCAGGGCCAGACCCTTGGTAGAATCCTCTCCACCCCAGAGCAAGGGCACCTAAAAAAGGACCTGGAGGCCAATTTGTGACTCAAGGGACCACTAGGCTGACCCCTAGTTTGGCTCCTTGGGCTGGGCTATGCTGCCTGATCTTGTTCAAGTCCTTTTATTTATTTTTTTTTTTAGGACAGAATCTCTGTCACTTGGGCCATAGTATAGGGGCATCATCATAGCTCACAGAAACTTCAAACTCCTGGGCTCAAGCAATCCTCCTGCTTCAGCCTCCTGAGCAGCTGGAATTATAGGCAACCACCCCCTTGCCTGACTGATTTTACTATTTTTAGTAGATATGAGGTCTCACTCTTGCTCAGGTTGGGCTCGAACTTCTGAGCTCAAGCGATCCTCCCTGCTCCATCTCCCAGAGTGCTAGGATCATGTGTCAGCCTGATCTTATTTAATTCTTATGCCAATTTTGCACCACTGGAGTTATTGCCTGCACTTTGCAGATGGGGAAACTGAAGCTTGGCTTGAGAACTGGCTGGGACCTTGTGCTGGGCCCTGCAGGGTGAGCTGGGGCTGTGGTAGGGCTCCTGAAGATAAGGGGCTCAGAGGGGTTTTTGTCACACTTACCTTGAAGTTTCCTCTGTGGATCTCATCCAGGTCCTTGAAGAACTTCTCTGGGCTGGGCACCAGCCATACCTTCTCCCACAGCCTGAGCAGGCAGAGATGGGATGAGGCCCTGGGATGACAACACCCCAGGGCACCCTGGCCTCCCACTCCGCCTCCCCAGCTCAGCACCTCCCTTCCCTCCCAGCGCTCAGTTTCTACCTTTGTAAAGGGGGAGCGGTGAGTTTCCCTCAGATTCCTGAAGACCCATTGAGGTTGAGGGCTGGGCTGCCTGTTGTGAGCTGAGCCAGCACTATACCACCTCTGAGCCTCAGCATCCTTGTGTACAGCCAGGAACAATGTGTGCTTGTCACACAAGTCCCCCTACCCCACCAGTTGGCTTCTGTGTCCCTTGAGTCTCTTAGCTTCTAATTCACTGCACAAGATCACAGCTGAAGGCCCTATTTCAACCCCACCTCCTCTACTCCAGGGCTGTGTGACCTTGGGCAAATTGTTGACTGCTCTGTGCCTCTCTTTCTCCATTTGTAAAATAGGGGTAACTGTAGTGTATCACAGGCACAGGGGTGCTGGGGGTGACATGAATGCCCAGCAGACAATAACCTCAGTGAGTTGATTATTATCGTCATCACTGTCATTAATACCATGACAACAGGTGTGTCCCTCCACCTGAGGTAGGTCACAGAGGGGCTCTGGCCCAGGCTGACCACTTCCCTGCCTCCCAGTGCCCTGGCCTCACCTCCAGGACGGGTGGGTCTTCAGGCTCCAGATGATAAGGCTGCAGACCACGACAAGTAGCAGGAGGAGTAGCAGGTGAGGGTCCCAGACCTCCTTTATGTCTGCACAGGAAGCATATAAAGGGTTAAATGGCACTAAATCTATGAGAAGCCACATGGAGCAGGTGTGGTGAGAAATGGGTCTGGGGTGGAGGAGAAGGGGTGGGAAGCCAGACAGAGCCTTGAAGTGGTGATAGATCTGGGTGTAAATCCTGCTCTTGAACCCCACCCCTAGCAAGTAATGTCATCTCTCGGAGCCTCAGTTTCCTTATCTACCAAATGGGCAGAATGATTCCCACTTCAGAATTAGGAGGATCAAATGCCTGGTAGAAGCAGCAGCTGGCACCCAACACAGGGCCTGGCTAGTAGGGGCTCCAGAAATGTCAGATGGCTACATCTGGAAGTGAACAACTGAACGGACACCTCCCAGCCATGCTGGGACAGCTCAGGGCACAGGGTGACTGGACAAAGACAAGATTTGGTACCAGGAGTGGGGCGTCTACATCAGTCACACCTACCCTCCCTAGGGGTCTGAAAGATGACTGGGTCACTCCACTCGCTCCAGGTCCCTTGGTAGGAGGAGCCAGGCTGGGGCCCTGCCCGCACCTGCAGCTCGTAGCTTGAGTCTTTCTGGAATTCCAAGGGGAGCAGGGAGACGCTTCTTGAGTCCACTGAGATCTGCTTTCTCTTTGGGCTCTGTCAGGACAGGGAAAAGGTACATAGGGTCAGGTTCAACCAGGCCACCCCTGCCTCAGGCAGAACCATCCCCTTTTAGGCCCCATCAAGGCTCAGACTCTTCCTTTCCCCTAAGAATCAGGCCATGCCTGAGCCCTGGCTGCTCCAGCATGGGCAGCACAGACTTAGCACTGCCTCGGCCTTACCTGTAGTACAACCCTTTGTTCTATTTCTCTTTGATCCCAGCTTACCCACTCACTGTCCTGGCAGTGGAGCCTCCCTGCTGAGACTGGGGATGTCCCAGGAGAAGTAGCGGTCTGGGAGCATCCCAGACAGAGGACGCTTTTTTTTTGAGACAGTCTCATTATGTCACTTTGTCACCCTCTGTAGAGTGCTGTGGTGTCACAGCTCATAGCAACCTTAAACTCTTGGGCTTAAGCAATTCTCTTGCCTCAACCTCCCAAGTAGCTGGGACTATAGGTGCCCACCACAATGCCCAAGTATGGTTTTGTTGTAGTTATCATTGTTTAGCAGGCCCATGCTGGGTTTGAACCCTCCATCCCTGGTGTATGTGGCTGGCGCCCTTAACCACTGAGCTATGGGCGCCAAGCTAGAGGACGCTTTTAGAATCTCAGCTAACACATTGA
Source organism: Otolemur garnettii (assembly GCF_000181295.1). NCBI lineage: Eukaryota > Metazoa > Chordata > Mammalia > Primates > Galagidae > Otolemur > Otolemur garnettii. Next base: position 5,376,832 of record NW_003852491.1, on the reverse strand, counting down.
CATTCTCAACAGTGGCCATTTCTTGAAGTCTTCAACTATAGACATCTTAGCAGTGGCTACTTCTGGAAGTCTTCACCTGGGGACATTCTAAACTATGGAATTTATGAAAATCATCAACTGGGAGCATTCTAAAGGACAGATAATTCTAGAACTCTTCAGCTATGACTGCTCTTAGTAGTGTGCTGGAAGGACAACTCTTAATGTCTTCACGTGAAACAATGGGCACTCTAACGCTGGACCAGAATTCTTATCATTCCTATTTCTGGAACTCTCCAACCATGGCCAGTCTGAGCAAGTCTGAAGGTTACAGACTGCCTCATTTCTGAAACTTCCTCTATTGTGGTTGTTCTAGCCTTGAGAAGGAAGCTGAGGAAGTGACAGTCCCTTCCTCCAGGGCTAGAGAGAGATGGATAAGGGGTCTCCTACCTCAGGGAGAGGTTGGGGACAGGGCAGGGGAGCCATTGTGGGGAGTGCTCACATCCTCGGTGTACCCTGGTTCCTAGTCTTGGCTATGAACCACAAGGCTCATCTGTCTGTCAGAGCCCCCCACCCTCCAGCCACCTGGAAGCCCTTGCAGTCCCAATGCCCTTGTAGTTTCCATGCCCAAAGCTGGGCAGACCCTCTCCTTCCTCACCAGGGCCGAGGGGTCCCCACGGTTCCTATACTGCAGCTCATACTGAAGCTTGCCCTTCAGTGCGTAGAAATCAGGTTCTTCATAATCGGAACACCAAGAAACGTTATAATGTCCCATGAAGGTCACAGTCACGTTGAAAGGGGGAGCCGGCTTGACTAGGTGGGAAAAAAACAGAAAGATAAAACAGGAGGTGAGGTCGCCTCAGGTGAGAAGGATGTGGTGGTGGGAAGAAGTACCTCCCCCACGCCACGCCTGACCCATCATTTATGGGATTAGCAACTCTGAATAAACTGAGGTTCCTCAGTTTATGCAATGAAAAGTGGGAGGTTTAGATTGGATCAGGGCTACAGACTCAGGGGCAGGAATAACAGACATGGGAGAAGCAGGTTGGGGGACTTTGGAAAAATGAAGAGTGCTCCTGGGCTAAGAGCGATGGTCAGGACGCAGGCTGGGCAGAAACGCAGACCAGGTGGCCAGATCTTCTAAGTCTTCTAGGGACACACGCACACACACACACACACACACACGAAATCCACATTACTGTGTGAAATCTCTCAAGTTTAAGGTTAGCTATTAATCCAAAAACTTTCTAGGCAACGTGTTAGCCAGATGCATGCCTTCAATTTCTGTTCTAAATGATGGCATATCATTTTCTTTCAATCCCAGCTGCCCTGGGACGTTCATAGACTCTACTTAATGAGTGAAGTAGAGTTATGAATGAATGAATGAACGATGAAGGCTGCCCTTTCCTTAGCCTGCACAGCAGCCCTGACACCCGCGGTGGCCCCATGAGTTCGATTGAACTGTCCTTATCTTTGCGACACCTTCCAGCAGGTGCAGGGGCCCAGCTCTGGGTGCCCCCCTCAGGAAAAAGTTAAGATCAGCACTCCAATTTTGCTTTATCCCCAATTTGTCTTACGAACTTGAGCACGACCTCATGTACCTTAGTTTCCTTTCTGTAAAGTGGTACCAGTTCCTGTGTCTTGAGGCTTTAAATTTACAGGAACCAAGCTACACAGCAGAAGGTGGCAATATGGGGGAACCACATGACAAGTGCTCTGTTAGCATAAGAAAGGAGAGGTGGCCTCTGCCCCCCAACCATCTCCTCCACTTTCTATTTGCCACTGTCTCACATTCTACACTCTTCCCTGTCCCGTCCTGTGGGACACGGTTATTCGTGGGGCGAGGGGGACCCAGCCTGTAAAGAATAATGGGCGAGAAAGAGAAACGAGACCAAGCAGATTCCTTGTCAAGGTCTGTTTTAATGGAGGTAATAGGTCAGTTTTTTTAGCACTCAGAGAAGACAAGAGGTGGGGTAGAGGAATGCGGGAGTTAAGGTTGAGCTGAAGCTTGCATCAATCTCCTGCTGGGAATGTAAACGATGTGTCTGAAACATTTTATGGCTTCTCTGGGAAGAACAGCTCCTTGTCTGATAAGGGAAAAGCAGCTCCTTATCTGATAAAGGTTAGCATACTCCCGAGGGTGGGGATGGGCGGCCATCTGGCGTCATTTGGCTCCTGACACTTCCCTCCGTGACCTAGGACAGTGCCTGGTACACAGTAGGCCCTCCATAAATATTTCTCAAATTAACAAAAAGGAGCTCTGAAGCCGCTGATGGTTCTGAAACTTGCCCTGAGGCCCTCTCTGTGGCTCCGGGCAGGAGAAGGGATGTGTTCTCTGGAATGCCATGGCGAATGCTTGATTGTTGTTACTCCTACTTTAGTGATGGGACCTTTTGACCAAAGTATAGAGAGTGCCAAAAAAAATGTATCCACAATTTAAGCAAAGCTAAAACTGTCTTAAATGTGTAATACACATTTGACTTCTGCAATTACAGGAGATGCTCAATGTGACTTGTGTTCATTTTTGTTATCAGTATATATTGCGTATCACAATTTTAATATGGAGTTTTCCTTTCTTAAAATGTGTATACAGTTTCTCAGGACCCTCTGTAGTTCCTAACCCCTCTTTTCTCTTCCCCAGGGCAGGGGAGGCCTGTTTCAGGGCTTGCCTGCATGGCTTGGGCTTGGGCTTGGCAATGAGGAACCATACAGGGATGACCAGGTGACTAAGAACACCCCCCGCCCCAAAACATACACACACTCAGGGGATGTTTGCAGATCTTAGGGGGCAAGGGAGAGGTTGCTCAGCTCAGAGAGAACCAGGGCCCAGGAGGAGGACAGGGTCTGGGCTAGGGTGGGAGTGAGAGACAGAAAGTTACTTCCTGCCTCAGCTGGCTGGGCTGGCCTTAGACCCTGGCAGGGAGGAAGGAAGGGGGCCACAGAGAAATGCTGCTTGGAGCCACCCTGCAAGGGGAATGGCAGCTGAGAGGCTCCTCCTCTGCCCTGCTCACGTTCTGGACCCTCAGATATTAGTTCCACCACAGCCAGGACCTCCTGCTTATGGACGCCCCCCTACTTCCTGCCTGGAGAAAATCCCATGCTTCCCTGGAGCTAATGAAGGGAAGAAACTCAGGAGGTTTGTTCTTGTCCTAAGGACACTCAGTGTCCTTAGCTTGCCTCCTCATGGGGACAGAATCTCAGAGGGTTAGGGTTAAAAGGGTGGCAATTACAGTACAAATGGGAAAGCAGTCTAAGAGGTAGGATGCCTTGTCCAAGGTCACACAGACAGGCAAGGGCTGAGCCAGAACAGGAACCTGGAAGTCCTGGGTCCCAGGCCAGCTCTTTTCCATACCTCTGCTGCCTCTCTTTGGGGTGAGGCCCAAACCTAATATCAGCCCATTACATTTTAGTAAGAAGTAGTACATCTATAAGTAGAACTCTAAGGGGTGGTAGAGGATACAGGACTGGTCAGGGGGCCAAGAGGGCAGGGGCCCACCCTCCATCTGGTCTTTCCTCAGCCTGGGACCCAAAAGCTACTCACTGATGTTAGCCAGGATAAAGCGGCCACACTCCTGGGAGTGGTTGCCAGACTGGTCTGTCATGCTGACGCTGAAAATGTCGTCGGCCATAAAGTAGAACACATCCATGTGGCACGTGTACTTAGCATGTGTGGTGTTATGGGCGGACCTGTGTAGGCTGCAGGAGGTGTCCTCATCTTCCAGTTCGTTATGCTGGTCTTCCCTTTAAGGACAGAGCAGTCAGTCATGGCTGGAGGCCAGGGGGCCTCAGTGCTTAGGGCTGGAGCAGAAGCCCAGACTCTCAGGGGTGGGAGGGTATTTGAGGTGGGGCTGAGGATCACCTGGTGCAAGCAACCCCTTCCTGGGGAAGGTGTCCCCTCCCCTGCACCTTTCCTGGTGGGTCAGGTCAAGGCTCTGTTTATATACCTCCAAGGGACAAGGAACCCAGTGCTTCATTTAGGGCAGCAGCTCTCAACTTTAGAAATACGGGCCATTCTTGCTTGGACCAATCCTGAATCTGTTCCTGTCAGTTCCAACAACTGGATCACTGGATGGCGGCTAAGCACTGTGGACCTCCTTCCCTCCTTCTGGCCAATATCCACTGAACCCCTCATTAGAGCACTTGCTGAGGACTGAGAGCCACATGAACCTCATCCCTGCTCTGGGTGAACTTCCAGGGGTGCTGGGGTGGGGGTGTTTGGGGTTTGGGGAAATGCTCTGCCTTTCTAACTTCCACTGGACAAAAATGACAGGTTTTGAAATTTGTATAGGAGTTCACCAGGTATTTATTTCCCTACGTACATGTTCAGGTTCTGAATATGACTACCCTCCAGGGCCCATGGAAATATGTGGACTGAGTTCTCTGCTAAATTTGCTGCAACAGGAGCTTCTGTGGAAGTTTCTTTAGAACTTCAGAAGTAACTGCTGGAGAACAAACACTCTCCAAGTCTCCAGTCTGGGTTTACCAGAGGTGCCCCTGCCTTACTTGCCCTCCCGGAAATCTATCCCCAGCCAGGGGATCTTTTAAAAAGTCCTTGTTGCTGGGCACAACAGCTCACACCTGTAATCCTAGCACTCTGGGAAGCTGAGGCAGGTGGATTGCCTGAGCTCACAGGTTTGAGACCAGCCTGAGCAAGAGTAAGACCCCGTCACTAAAAATAGCCAGGTGATGTGGTGGGTGCCTGTAGTCTTAGCTGAAGCAAGAAGATCATTTAATCCCAAGAATTTGAAGTTGCTGTGAGCTATGATGCCACAGTACTCTACTGAGGGCAACTAAGTAAGACTGTCTCAAAAAATAATAATAATAAATAATAATAATAATAAATAAGGCAGCGCCTGTGGCTTAGTGAGTAGGATGCCGGCCCCATATACTGTGGGTGGCAGGTTTGAACCCAGCCCCGGCCAAACTGCAACAAAAAAATAGCTAGGCATTGTGACGGGTGCCTGTGGTCCCAGCTACTCGGGAGGCTGAGGCAAGAGAATCGCCTAAGCCCAAGAGCTGGAGGTTGCTGTGAGCTGTGATGCCATAGCACTCTATGGAGAGTGACAAAGTGAGATTCTGTCTCTAAAAATAAATAAAGTCCCTGTCATCCCTGGCCTAAAACCTTCCAGCAGCTTCTCTCCACCTGTATGATGGCATCTGGCCTTCTCTGCTTATTATCTTCCCTCACCCTGGCTCACCATGCTCCAGCCACACCCACCCCCTCCCTAGTCTTCAAACTCACCAGCGATCCCCTTGCTCCCCTCACTCCCCTCTCTCCAGGCCTTTGCACTTGCAGTGCCCTCTGCCTGGAAAGCCCTCCCTTCTCATCCAGAGGGACCACCTATGGTGAAACAGACCCCCTGCCCATGTCACTTGCAGTTTGCCTGAAGTCTAGTGTCCCTTTCTGTACAGCACTCATTATCCTTAAGTACCCTGCATGTCATTTTGTGTTTACCGCCTATCTCCCCTGGACACTGCCTGACTGTGGTATATCAGCTCCAAGATGTCTGGGGCTTTGTCAGCCTTGAGCCTGCAGAATCCCCAGTGCCTGCAACAGTGCCTGACAGGAACTGAAATGTGTTTTGAATGAATGACAAGCTGATGGACAACAGAACGAATGGGAGCTCTTCCTCATCCTGAGCTGTGTGTGGACTAATAGGGAGCTGTGTGTGCACAACCTCTCTGAACCTCAGTGTTCTCATCTGTAAAATGGGAGTAATAACTGTGATCATTCACACGAAGCCCACAACAGGAGGCCTGACACCTGCTAAGTGCTTAAAAAATCACACAGGAGATTGGCTGTCCTCAGGTCTCAAAGCCACAGTCAGGACTATTTGGGCAAGGGGTAACCTTTGAAGCAGGACAGAGCAGCCTTGCGGTCACCTTACTATGCACTCAGACAAGTCCTGTGATCTCCAAGTGGTCATCTGTAAGGAAGGCACATTGGTCCCTGTCTCACCGAGTCTTCTTCGGGCCAGAATGGTTGAGCGAGCTCCCAGGAAGAGGCAGCTACTCCTGTTGTTGCTAAACTACTGGCCAGGTACATGGTACATCCAACTCAGTCCTGCCCACCCCAGCCCTCTGAGTACCCTGAGTTGTATTCCCAGGCTTGGCAAGGCCCAGCCACTTACTTACCAGACAAGAGTGAGCATGCTGGGGTGGAGGGTCCACATCTCTAGGACACAGGTGATTGTTTGAAGGTAATCAGTGTAGCAGATGAGGTCTGTGCAGCCCCAGCCTGAAGGGTCAGGGGAGAGAGAAGCCTTGGTGGGGGGTGGCCGGGGACTGCAGGGCTCACCCCTCACCCCATTGAAGGCTGGATGGTGAGTGGAGGGCAGGGGTACCAGACCCAGGATGAACTTGGTGACCCAGGGCACATTAAAATGTAGGTCTGGGGCCTGGGATCTTTGCCAACTGGGAAGTCCTTCTTTGTGCCCCAAAGTTTCAAGGCTGGCTGTGGAGACAAGATGCCCGTAATGTGGAATATAGTGAGCTGAGCTGGTCTCTACCTCAGTACCCTCCCTCCAAGTCCCATGTCTGGCCATTGGGTCAGTGTCGCTCCTGGCCAGGCTCCCACTCAGAATGGTATATTCCGAGCACCCCAGATGTAGGGTCGACTGAGCTAGCACAAATCCACACAGCTTCAGAAGGCCAGAACCTCACGGAATCAGTGATGGTGAGAGCACTTCACACCTGTAAAGTGACAGGAGGAGCCCGCAGCTCTACAGCCATTGGTCCCACAGGACAGAGCTCGTCAGAGATGCAGGAAATGCTTCCAGGGGTAGGAAAACTTGAGAAAACTGAGAAGCCCAGCAATACTTCTACAAAAATGTCTGTATTACCCTGTGGCCATAATGACACCCTCCCCACCCCACCCCCACACACATGCCTGAAGTGATAAATGTCTTGCTCTATCAGGCAATTTTATTGGAAGATATAATATCTCCCCACCTGCCACACATTAATTGTTTCACTCTGTTCTAAAATATACGTACACTCATAATCTAAATTTTGTTAAATATTTGACAAAATAAACTTTATAATTTGTAGTTTTGTTTTGTAAAATCAATTACCAATGTGACTATTTTCCCCTCACTATTTACTAAAAACCTTGTTCCTCTTTTTGAGTGGATTCATTTTCAGCGGCTTTTCTTGTTTTTCTTTGACTAATGAATACCCGTGAGGTGGTGGCACGTTCCCTCCCAGGTCTCCCTCTAGGTCAGAAGGTAAGCTCCTTCAGAGCTAAGGACAGTGGTGCTGGAAACATCCTTTAGCCCACTCCCATGCCACCGTGGAGGTGAGAATGAGGAGGGTCCAAGACAAGACCAAGTTTATTTTGTCTGTCTTGTTCCGGACCACTGAGACTCCTGGTCCATTTTCTCAGGCATACACGTGGCAGACATTGCTAGTCGATCACAGCATCCTCCCCGCCCCCTCTTGCAGCCTCAGGATCCTTCTCAGCAGGATTCTCCAGGCAGCCACCACCAAGGGGCCTGAGTCATGAAAAAGAATTTTGCTCTAGAAGGGGGCTTTCCTCAAGGAGTTACACAGAGCCTGTCAGTGGGACACAGAGGGGCAGGTTCAGGCACTTTGTGGAGAATGAGGACTGATTTTGGCAGAATCTAAACCCAGGGCTGCAGAATCCTCTGCATAGCTGTGGCTTCTCTGAGGGATCTGGGAATGTGGGGGCTCAAAAGTTTGTCCTCAAACTTGGGATGAAACACTGGGGAGAGAACAGCAGCCCCTGATATGGCATCAGGGACCAGAGGGAGTGAAAAAGCAGTCAGTATCCTGGCCATCTCACCCCTGGGCAATTAAAAGCGTGCAGGAAGCAGTGAGACGTGCTCAGTGGCAGTGCGGTTTCCCAGCTCTGTCACTGTGGACGGTTGCCTCAAAACCACCTCGCCTCCCTATTTGTAAGCTGGAGATACTGGTGCTCCCCAGAGGCGGTTGAGGTGTCCAGATGACATGGTCACTCACTGAACAGCAGCAGAACTTAGTGGCTCAGATCACGCTATGGCTTGAATGTATATGTTCGCCCAAATTCACCCGTTGAAACTTAATCATCAACTTGATGACATTAAGAAGCAAAGCCTTTAGTGGGTGTCTGAGGTGTAAGAATGGAACCTGTATAAATGGATTAGTGACCTTATAAAACAGCTGGAGGGAACCAGCGTTTGGCCCCTTTTGCCCTCTGCCCTTGAGCTGAGGACACAGAGTTCAAAGTGCCAACTTGCAAGCAGTGAGTGCCAACCTGCTGGCACCTTGATCTGGGACTTCCCTCCCTTTAGAACTGTGAGAGATAAATTTCTATTACTTATAAATCATCCAGTCTCAGGTAGTTTGGTACAGTGACACAGTGGACCATGAGTGTCAGGAACCAATCCCAGCTCTGCCACTGCCCAACAGTGTACCCGTGAACCTGTTCCGTATCTTCTCTCAGCCTTAATTTCCTCCACTAAAGACTGGGCATCAGTGCAGCATGGACCCTGCAGGACCACTGGGAGAATGGAAGGACATGATGCTCAGGACTCAGTGTACAGCAAGGGCTTGCTGTTGACACCACGAGGTGTCAAACCCGGTGGGTGATATTTGCCATTCAAAAAGGGAAAATAAACTCCTAACATCTGTTTCCTCAAGTTGCTATATGAGGCGCTGGGTCTTTTGGTAAAAACCAGAGAAAAATGCCTATGAGTCAGCAGGGCAGCCACTGAGTTCTTCCCCTGCCCCTAGGCCAGCCTCCATGTACGTCCTGGATGCATCCCACCTCCTCATGGCCCCCTCCCCCGAGAAGGCCTCCTGGGTCTCTTAGCCCCCTCAGTCAGACTCCTGGCTTTCCCAGCCCCGGGCTCCAATGTCTCTCCATCTGACTGCTGCACCTCCTGGTCCTCCAGGGGTTGCCTTCCAAGGGTTTGGCTCCTTTTGTCTCCACCCCCGCCCCTGCCCCCTGTCACTCTGGGAAATGCTGGTGCCTGCTGAGGATCCAATGACTGTTCAAATTCATCTCCAAGGAGAGTTATTACATAAGGAGAAACTGTGGTTAGACCAAAGATAGGACTTCCTCTCTGAGTTAGGAGGCAGCCTAAGGCAGAAAGGAGTGGAAATGAAGGATGAAATCCTTTATCCTTCCATTGAGAACTGAAGCCCCAGGCCTGTGGGCTGGGCCGCTGCAGACTCACATGTGCCACTCTGGCTAATGAAGCTCTTTGGTTGCATGGGTTCTGACTAATGGAAAAAGGGCTACTCGTGACTTGGCTCAGCCCTCAGGGGACAGTGCCATAGATTCCAGCCATGTCCTGGAGCCCACAAGCCCAGCTTGACCCCAGCTCAGCTTTGTGGGGGAAGGTGAGGCCCCACCCCACCTGCAGACTGTGGGGCAGCTACTCACCACCCTGCAGTGCCAGCAGAAGCAGAAGGGCTGTCCAGCCACGGGGCGTGGGCATGCTGACTCCGGGAGCTGCCAGGGGAGTGGCTGGAGCGAGGCCCAAGCTTGGAGGCTCCTGCTTGTCCCCGTCCTTTCCTTGGCAGATTGACCTCCAATTCTTAGATCTGTCTCAAGGAAAAAAAAAAGTCTGAGGGTCCTGTGGATGACCCCAAGGGTTCCTGCCCATGAGGCATGGGTAGTTCACCTGTGAGTCCTACCCAGCTCTGCCCGTCTTCCTCCCAGCCTCTTCACACAGTCACAGACGAGGTGGCTTGGAAGAGAGGGGAGCTTGCTGTTCTTCTGCCTTTGCTAGGCCTACCAATGTAGCAGCATGTGTGAATTTATCTATCTAAGAAGGGAGAGAGGGAGGGAAGAGGGAAGAAGAGGCTTGAACAGCAGCCTCTGTAGAGCAGCTGTCTGAGTCCTCCTTCCCTGAAATACCTGCACTGACAATCGAGTAACTTGGAATCCTCCTGAAGAACACATCCCAAGTTAGCCCACAAAGGAGATCCTGGAGGACTTCAGACAAGATTAGCCCAAGAATGAGGCTTCTTACTCCATCACAAAGCCCAGGTTAGCCCACTGGGCACACTAGGAGATCCAGGCTTTCCAAACCCAGGCAGCCTGGGCTCCCTGCTTCTTTCTGGCCGAGATGGAAGAGGCTCTTTGGGGAGCGGAGTGAGTTTATCCAGGAAGAGTGTCCTTTGATCCTTGAGTAGAGATGGCCCACCAGGCCAGCAATGGCAGGCTCCTTCTGGCACCTTGTCTATTGCACCCACCATCTCTGTGTCTGTCTGGGGAGGTGGCAGTCAGAGGCCAGTAGATCCACCTGCCCAGGCTCCGGAGTTCCACCCCGACAGGCCCCTACAGGACACCTGTGCAGGACCATCACATGTGTGGCTTTTTCCAGATGCCACTGGGGTTCCCCCAGATCCTACTCTGGCCTCATCAATAGTTTCCCCTGACCTTCCTAACAAAGTCACCAAGAAAGCAGTAACAAAAGGTACAGGCTGTAGGGGACAGAGGTTCAGATCACCAGCCGTGTAGCTCCGGGCCAGCACCTTGCCCTCTTTGAGCCTCATCCAGTGGAGATAGGAAAGCCTACTTCTAAGGTTCTTATGAGAATTCAAGGAAGGGATTTTCAGAAAACCCTGGGCATGGCCCCTGACACATAGACACTCAATAAATAGCTGTGATTAACATAGAATTTAGAACATCAGAAATGGAGGGGTCCCAGAACAATCCAAAAGGCTCAAAATTCTGGCCTCATTTGTACATTGTGTGCCCTATTATTCCTCTATTATATTTCTATAAATGAAAACTTGAAAACTTAACTCAAACCTCATCCTAAGCAATAACATTCATGGTTACACATTTTTTCTAACACATTTTAACACGAATAACACCACTGTTAAAATAGTGTTGGGGTGGACAGATACCCTTTAAGTTCCCATGGCCCCAAGACTTGCAGGAGCCCTGCTATTATGCTTTGAAGGTGTGATCTTCAAAGAGGGGGGAGTCTGTGTTTGTACCTCACTGTTGTGTGGCACATGCGGTCAGACAATTAGGTTCGCAAACTTGTCCTAGGAAAGTGCTACATAACTTGGCTCTGAATATCACTGCGGTCACCTTTGAGGTACTTCCCTTGGGAAGCTCTGCATCAATGCCAATGCCTAGTCCAACCTTCAAAGCAATTTTGGAACTCTTTCTGGAATGACCATCAGAGCTGTCCACACTCTAGCAAAGAAGTGCTTTTGGGGGTACCTGCTGGAAGCTTATAGCCGTCTTTGTTGTGTACTAGAGTGAGCCTGCCTGAAACCTATGTCAATATTGAGAAATACAGATCCAGAGTCCCCATGGCATCATGTGAGGACCTGGATCCAGCCATATCTGATGTCAATCCCTCCCGGACTTTTATTTCTAGTAGTCAAAGAGCACCTATGTTCTCAGCCATGTTGAATTATATTTCTCTTGGTTGCTACGAAGGAGTAGAGAGAAGGGCCCAGAAATTGAAGCCTGAGGATCTTGGAGCAAACAGCAGCTCTTTTCTGGTGCTTCCACTGTCTGGCATCAGTTACCATCTTGAAAATGGGAACAATACTGACCACCACACTGGCAGTGTGTGTTAAAGCAGGTGTAACAGTGCTTCGTGAGCTGTGAAGTGCTATGCTGGGGATGGCTTCATAATATTACTAGCCTTCTGCCCTGAATTACTCAGCACCTCCCCGCCATCCCAGGCCCCATCATGGGTCTCTGCCTCTGCACAAATTGAGTCTTCTCCTTGAATACCTTCCCAGCTCCCATCCTCTAAGACCAAGTTCTCATGGCCCACCTGCTCCATCCCTGGAATGGAACATTGGAATGTTCCCCTAGTGCTATTATCTATTTGCTATTTATCTTTACCTTGGTTCTCTTTTTCTAGTCCAATAAGCATGTGCCAGAGAAAAATACTATCCCACTTAATAACATAACTAGTATAAAATAGAGAGGCAGCAGGGGCCATGTTAGTTAAGTTGCAGACTGTGGAGGGGCCTCCCGCAGTTCACATCCCAGCACTGCCCCGACAGGCTGGGTAACCTCAGGCAGTTTCTTTGACCTTTTTGGGTCTCAGAGTCCTCATCTGTAAACCAAGGATAATAATAACAGTACCTACTGCATAAGTCCTTGGGAGAATTAAATTAGTCAATTTTTGTAAAGCATTTAGAACACTGTCTACAGATAGTAGATGTTACATAAGTGTTTCTTAAACAAAACAAATTACCATAAAACTAAATACAATGAAATGTAAAAAAAATTAAATACCAGGAAACAAAAGACTGTCATTGAATTTTAGTGAGCGGCTACTACCTACCTAAGACTTCTAGGAGCTAGAGATCTGGTTTGTCATTGTTTAAAGGGGGAGATTAAAGAATATCAGAGATGTGCTTAAGACATGCTAGCACCTGACTGAGAATTTCAACACCTTCGTTGTCAGGGCACATGGGATAGGTCACTGGTAGAAGATAGAAAAGGGTCTAATTCTCTCACAAGGGAATCCAGGGCCTTTTAACACTGCCTAAAGTAAATTTCTCACTTACAGGGAACATCAACCTTTAATGATAATGACTTCTCTGTCTCTCCCTTCTCATGCTTCCATAGCACCAAGTGGGGGACAGTCCCTTGGTCCCAACTGCCCTTTCTTGCCTGGAATCCATCCCTTTATGAGTCTTTCTACCCAAATGCAGATCAGACTGCCAGGTGTGTTTCCTGAAGGAAGGATAGAGGATGTCCCCAGAGACTTCCTGCCATGGGAGCCCCTGCAGCAAATCCCTCTATGGCACCTCCTCCCGCAGCACCTCCCTCTGCAGCACCTCCCCCTGTGACACCTCCTTCTGCGGTCTCCTACAAAAGAGCAAAGAGCACTGACTGGGAGTCTTCCAGATCCCAACTGTGTGTCCTCAGGCAAGTTACCTAACCCCTCTGATTCCCTGTTTTCTCATCTATAAAATGAGGGTTATGAATCTTTGCTGTGGGTCTGTTATGAGTATATGAAGCCCCAGAAAAGACTTTATCCACTGGCTCCAGTGCTGAGAACTGATTTCTGAAATTTTGGTAACTCAGACTAAAAGTTGGCCAAGGAGGCCTCGGGGAAGTGAAGAAGTTTGGAAGTAGGAAATTAGAGTAAAGCAAGTGCTATGGAGAGTACAAAGTGCTTAATTTCACAGTCAGCAGGGAAATGCAAGTGAAAACCACAGTGACACACCATTCTAATTTTGTTCAATTGACGAAAATTAAATGTCTGACAATATTACATGTTGGTGAGGATATGGTATAATAGGAGCTCTCATTCACAGCCAGTGGAAATGTAAATTATTGCTACTGGAGAAGAGTTTGGCATGATCTAATAAACGTGAACAAGCACCTTCCCTAAGATGCAGTAGCTTTGCTTCTACCTACTAAAGAAGCTCTTCATATATGTATAAGAAATATGTACAGAAATGTTTATAACAGCATTAATTTTAATAGTGCCAAATTGGAAACACCCTAAATATCTGTTATCAGGAGAATGAAAAACTAAATTGGAATATAATCACTCAGTGAAAATTAATCATCTGCACCTATAAAAAATAAAGCAAATGACTCTTACAGACAAAATGTAGAGTGAAAAAAAGAGAAGGACAGAAGCATATTAACACCATCTATGTCATGTTTACAACCACATACAAAAATTCTATACATTTTGTAGCTGAGTATACACATGTATATTCTCTAAGAATACAGAGAAATATATGGGGATGACAAACATCCAATTTTGAACAGTGTAGAAAAGGAGGAGGGGTATCAATGGTTGGTAAAGCTACAAAGGGCATCGATTATATTGTTCTTTATACCTTTTTATGTTTCCGAACTATTTCATAACATTTTAAATGGAAGCAAATATGAGCTTTGTAAAGTAAAATCTTTACAAAGATTTGCAAAAATATGAGGACTTCCACTTCTGGCTATGATGAGGCGGCTGGTATTAGACTAATTCTCCCACTGAGAACAATTACTAATGCTAATCAGGAAAAAAAAAAAAACCTTCATGAGACAGCAACAAAGTTACACCTGAGAGAAGAAAAATACATTGAAATTCTGCATGCAATTTTATCTCAAATCTTTATCTAAGTCATGGAAAATAAGTAGCATGCCAAGAAACCTAGGAGAAAGCACCTGCCAGTAGCCACAAAACCTAAGATGGTATTTTGGAAGTTTTACAATGCTGAGGGAAGAATTAGAGTTCAAGGCCTACCAAGAAAGATGGTCCCTGATAAATCCCCAGTTATTTAGGAAAAGCTATTCCTTTGGAATAAGGAAAAGTAGAAATAGTTCAGCCTTGACTCCATCAGAGTGATCTGTCCATAAACTAAATGTCTGCTAGGAGAAAATTTAAATCTATCTGGGGAAAGTTAGCTTCATGCAACCTCTCATATTTTACAATGTCCACCATACAATTAAAATTATAAGGCAGACTAGGAAATAGTCAATAGAAATAGACAGGCAGTTATGGGAAATGGCATTCTTAGACATGATTTAAAATAACTAGGATTTAGTATGTTCAAGAATTCTACTAGAAATATAGAATTTATTTAAAAATAGATGTCTTAGAGCTGAAAAATATAGTATTGAAATTGATAAGAATTGAAGAGATGGGGTTAGTAACAGATTAACAACATCAGAAGAGAGGACTAGTGAAGTGGAAGAGTGATCAATAGAAAATGCCCAGAATGAAGCTTATAGAGGAAAAACTTGAAAAGAGCAAAAGAGGTATATGAGACATTGTAAAAAAAAATCTAACATACATATATTTGAGGTTAAGAAAGAGAAGAGAGAGAATAAGCCAGAAACAATAGAAGATATGCTGGTTAAGAATTCTTCCAAACTAACAAAAAACATTAAGTTACAGATTCAAAAAGCTCTACAAATCACAAAAGGGATAAATACAAAGAAGCTGTCATCTAGGCACATCATAGAAAACCCATTTAAAAAAACTAAAGATAGATATGCAGAGAAAAAAGCTGCTTCACCTTCAAAGAAGAAATAATAAGGCTGACTGTCAGCTAACTTTTCAACAGAAATGATGGAAGATAGAAGACAATGGAAAAACTTCTTTAAGAGCTGAAATTTGAAAAACCAACTTAGAATTTTATATCCAGAAAAAATATTCTTTCAAAATGAAGGCCAAGTTAATATGACAAAGGGATTGATAAAAATATCACAGTTAATATCGTACTTAATGGCAACAAAAAAACATGAAAGCTTTGCTCTAAGATCATGATCAAGACAAAGATGTCTACTCTTATGACTTCTATGAAACATTTTACTAAAGTTCTAGTCAAGGTAATTAGGCAAGAAAAAGAAATAAAAGACATAAAGATTGGAAAGGAAGAAGTAACTCATTACTATTTGCATATAATATGATCTTGTACGTACAAAATCTAAAGGAATCCACACCCAAACAAACAAAAAGCTATTAGGGTTAATAAATGAATTTGGTTCAGTTGTAGGATATAAGATTGATATACAAAAATCAATTATATTTTTATACAGTAGCCATGATCAATCTGAAAATAAATTTAAGAAGGTAATTTTATTTATAATATTAAAAGAATGAAATAGAAATTAGTTACATGAATGTGAGCTAATTAGTTTATTACTGTGAGACTGTGCACTTAAACATTGTTGGTCACAAACATTGTTGAAAGAAATTTCAGAAGACCTAAATAAATGGAGGATGTTCTGTGTTCATGGATGGGAACACTTAATATTATTAAAATGACTTCCCAAAGTGATCTAAACATTCAAAGTAATCAAAAGTCCCAGTGGGTTTCTTTTTCTTTCTTTTTTTTTTTTTTGCAGAAATTGACAAGTGTATCCTAAAATTTATAGAAAAATGTAAGAGGTCAAACAATCTTAAACAAGAAGAACACAACTGAATGAGTCAAACTTTCAGATTTCAAGGATTACTACAAAACTAAGGTAACCAGATTTTAACATTGGTAAAGCAGGACACCATTGATGGGGGTGGGGCGGGGGCGGAGCCTGACAAAAATGCAAACTTTGATAGGCAGTTCTCAATAATCACTTCTCAACAATTATTTGTTATTATTACAGTTTAACATTATAAAATTAACAAAAATAATATAATACTCATATCCTGGCGAAACAGCCACATGGCAGCCGAAAACCGTATATTCCCTTACTGTTCTCCTGTCTGTTTGTACATTCTTTCCAAAAATTGGGACGTTTTTAAAACACTGCAGGATGCAGGACAAATTATTAAAAATAGGGACTGTCTCGCCAAAAGCGGAACGTCTGGTCACTCTATACAAAACTACAATAATCACCAGTGTGGCACTGGCATTTAGACAGATATATAAGTCAGTGGAATTGAATTGAGAGTCCAGAAATAAGTGCATACATTTATGTTCAATTGATTTTTGACAAGACAAGTCAATGGAGGAAAGAATAGTTTTTAAAACAAATGATCTTCACACCCCTGGCAACTGGATATCCACATGCAATACAATGAAGTTAGATTCTTACTTCACATCATGTGCAAAAATTAACTCAAAATTGACCAAAGACCTAGATGTAAAAGGTAAAAAGAAAAAACAAAAAAACTACTAAACTTTTAAAATAAAAGATAGGTATAAGTCATTATTACCTTATGTTAGGCAATAGTTTCTTAAATATAACACAAAATTCACAAGTAAACAAAGAAAAAATAGATATATTTAAACTATATCAAAATTTAAAACTTGGCCTTCAAGGGAAGCTTAATAGTTTCTACTATTAAGCAAGTAAAAAGACAACATAGAGATTGCAAAAAGTATTTGTAAGTCATGTGTTTATTAAAGTACAGTGTTCACAATATATAATGAATCCTTGCAATGCAGGATCTAAAAGACAAAAAACTCAATTTAAAAACATGCAAAAGATTTGAATAGGTGTTTCTCCAAAGAAGATGTAGGAATGACAAATAAACACCAGAAAAGATACTTATCATCATTGCTCGTTAGAGAAGTTCAAATAAAGGCCATAGTAAGATACCACTTCGCATTCACTAGGATGGTAATATAACATTAATGATAAGAAAAAGAAGTGTGAATGATAAGAGGGAGAAATTGAACTTTTATACATAGCTGGCACAGATGTAAAAATGATGCATCGACCATGGAAAAGTTTTGTGGTTTCTCAATAAGGTCCATATGTCGTGTGCTATATTGTGGTTGACAACAGATTGCTTCTATAATGGTGGTAAGATGAAAGTGAGGTGAAAAATTCCTACCACCTGGTGACGTCATAGCCATTGTAACCTAGTACAATGTGTTACCCAGGTGTTTGTGGTGATGCTGGTGTGAATCAACCTACTGCATTGCCAGTCAGACAAAAGGTGCGCGTACAGTTCCGCATAGTACATAATATTTCATGATGATAATACACAACTGTATTACTGGTTCATGTATTTACTATGCTATCCTTTTTATCATTCCATTAGAATGTGCTCCTTCTACTTATAAGAAAAGGAAGTTAACTGTAAAACAACCTCAGGCAGGTCCTCCAGGAGGTATCCCAGAAGGCATCGTGATCATAAGAGACAAAGCTTCATGCATGTTATTGCTCCTGAGACCGTCCAAGTGGGACAAGATGAGGAGGTGAAAGATGTTGATGATCTTAGTTTTTAATGACAACAATAAAGTTTAA
Source organism: Otolemur garnettii (assembly GCF_000181295.1). Taxonomy (NCBI): domain Eukaryota; kingdom Metazoa; phylum Chordata; class Mammalia; order Primates; family Galagidae; genus Otolemur; species Otolemur garnettii. Next base: position 5,359,206 of record NW_003852491.1, on the reverse strand, counting down.
AAAGTAAAACTGGTGGCGCCTGTGGCTCAGGGAGTAAGGTGCCAGCCCCATATGCCAAGGGGTTTGAGCCTGGCCCCAACCAAACTGTAACAACAACAACAAATAATAGATAAATAAATAAATAAATTTTTAAAAAAGAAAAATTGTTAAAAATAGGAAAAAAAAAAGAATAAGGATACAAAGAAAGAGAACAATTGTATGCAGCTCTATAATGTGTTTGTGTTTTAACCTAAGTGTTATTACAAAAGAGTTATAAAGTTAAAAAAAATTATAAAGTACAAATTATAACCTAAGGCTAGTAATGTCCTAGGCATTTACATTGACTCATCACTTACACCTAGAGCAATTTCCAGTCCTGTACGTTCCATTCATGGGAAGTGCCCTATACCGGTATATTTTAAAATCTTTTATGTCCTACTTTTACTGTACCTTTCCTGCTTAGACACACAAAATACTTGCCATTGTGTTACAGTTGCCCATAGCATTCAGTACAGTAATGTGCTGTGCAGATTTGTAGCCTAAGAACAACAGCCTATATAAGGTAGCCTGGGTGCATGGGAGGTTATACCATTGAGTCTGCGTAAGTGCACTCTATGATGTTTGCTCAATGACAAAACTGCCTAACAATGCATTTCTCAGAATATAGCCTTGTTATGTGATGCATGACTATACAGTTACCACAGGACCAAGAAATTCCATTCCTAGGTATATAGTGAAAAGAATTAAAGAAACATGTCCACAAACCCCCCCCACACACACACACATGCAACCTTGTACGCAAATGTTCACAGCAGCATTATTCAGAATAGCCAAAATCTAGAAGCAATACAAATTTCTATCAATTGGTGGATGGATAAACAAAAATGGGTTGCTGGAGGGGTGGAGAGTGACTGATAACAGGTATAGGGTTTCTTTTTGGAGTGATGAAAATGTTGTGGGGTTAATGATGATGGTTACACAACTTTAAGAAATATACTAAAACTTGCTGAATTGTACTCCTTCCAAGGGTGAATTTTAAGTTTTATGAACTATAACAAATACAGATTTTTGAAAATAAAGGCAAAATAAGTATCTTTTCAGACAAAAAAAAGTGAGAGAATTTGTCACTGTAGACAAATATAAAAAGATAGAGTACAGAGAGTTTTTCAGGCAACAGAAAACTCATACCAGATGGGAAACAAGGTACTATAGGAGGGAATGATGAGAAACAGAGAGAACTGTAAAATCTAAATGAATAGTAACTGCTTAAAATACTAAGGATAATGTCTTATGGAGTTTAAACTATATGTAGAATTAAAATACATGACCATGAAACCACAAAGCTGAGAAAAGGTGAATAAAGCTAAAGGCTACTATATAAGGGGACTTCAAAAAGTTCATGGAAAAATGAAATTAAAAGATAAAAATAAAAACATATGCCATTTCTCAACATAATCTCCATCAGGTTCAAGATACTTTTGTAAACAATAATACCAGCCATTTAGTCCATCCGTAAATAGCCAAGGTCCTGGAAATTTGAGCATGATAAATTAAATCTCCTAAAGATTATGCACACATAATATATATAACTCATATTCCCTTAATGGTCAAATGTTGAACACTTTCTCCTTGAAGAGAAGAAAAAAAAAAACCCAAAGATGCCTTATTGTACTAGAAGTCCTAATTAACACAAAGTAAGAAAAAGAAAATATAAATTTATGAAGATTGGAAAACTAGAAGGGTTGAAACAGTGAGGACTGAGTACCCAGAGAAGTCCATGATATCTATTAGAACAAAACTTGTTAAACAAGGAAACCTAAGACAAGATGGGTATTTAAAAATTTGTTGTATTTTTAAATATCATTAAAATTGACAAAGCCTTAGTGAGATTAAGAAAAAAGAGAGATGACTCAAATAGCTAAAATCAAAAAGGAAAGGAGACACTTTGCAAATGATGCCACAGAAATAAAAAAGATTGTAAGAGAGCACTTTGAACAATCGTATGCCAACAAACTGTATACCTTGAAGAAACTGAGAGATTCCTAGAAACATACAACCTACCAAGACTGACACATGAAAAAAAATAGGAAATCTTAATGGATCTGTAATAAGAAAGGAGATTGACTCAGTAATCAAAAACCTCCCCACATTAACTTGTAGCTGGTAGGGGAGAAAAACAAAAACCTCCCCACAAAGAAAAGCCCAGAAACAGATGGCTTCAATGGCTTCACTAGAGAATTCTACCAAACATTTCAGGAAAAAGTAGTACCACTCTTTCTCAAACTCTTCAAAAAAAAAAAAAAAAAGATGAAGACAAAAGAATATTTTCAAACTCATTGTATAAGGCCCCAATACCAAAGACATAAGAAAACTACAGACCAACATTTCTGATGAATATTGATGCAAAAATCCTCATCAAAATACTACCAAACTGAATTCAGCAACACAGTAAGAAGAGTATATACCGTGCTTAAGTGGGACTGATCCCTGGAATGCAGGGATGGTTCAAATTACGAAAATCAATAAATGTAGGGCAGCACCTGTGGCTCAAGGAGTAGGGTGCCGGCTCCATATACCGGAGATGGTGGGTTCAAACCTGGCCCTGGCCAAAAGTAAATAAATAAATCAATCAACAAATGTAATACCAACATCCACAGAACAAAAAACAGAAATCATATGATCATGTCAATTGATGCAGAAAAAACATTTGACAAAATCAACACCCTTTTGTGATTAAAAAAAAAATCAACAAACTAGGAATAGAAATAAATTACCTCAACATAATAAAGTGCTGATATAAAAAAAACCCAAAGCTAAAATACGCAATAGTGAAAAACTGAAAACTTTTTCTTTAAGATCAGGATCAAGGCAAGATGTCTACTCTTGTGACTTCTATTAAACATACCACTGGAAGTCCTAGCAAGAGAAATTAGGCAATAAAAAGAAGTAAAAGACATCTAAACCAGAAAGGAAAAAGTAAAATTATCTCTGTTCACAGATGATATGTTCTTACATGTAGAAAACCCTAATGATTAAAAAAACCTGTTAGAACCGATACATGAATTCAGCCAAGTTGCAAGATACAAAACCAACTCTCAAAAATCACTTGCATTTTGTACACTAACAATGAACAATCCAAAAAAGGGAATCAAGAAAACAGCTTCATTTACAATAGCATCTAAAAGAATAAAATACTTATGAATAAATTTAACCAAGGAGGACAAAGGCTTGTGCAAAACATTATTGAAGGAAATTAAAGAAGACACAGATAGGTGGAAAGATATCCACGGTGATGGATTGGAAGGCCTAATATTGTTACAATGATAATACTACCCAAAGCAAACTATGGATTTATGCATTCCCTATTAAAATCCCAATGGCATTTTTACAGAAATAAAAAAGTCCATCCTAAAATTTGACTGAGATCTCAAGGGATCCTAAATAGCCACATTTTTTTTCCTCTTTTTTTTTTACTCACCACTATACTAACGAGAATAGCCAAAACAATCTTAAGAAAAAAAATAAAGCTGAAGGCCTCACATTTTCTGATTTCAAAAAAGCAACATAGTATGATAGTGGTATACAGACAGACACAGATACATCAATGGAACAGAATAGATAGCCCAGAAATAAACCCTCATGTACATGATCAAATAAATGTTCTTCTACAAGGGCTCTGAGTCTACATGAGGGGGAGAAGATAGTCTTTTGAAGAAATAGTGCTGGGAAAATGCATATCCATGTGCAAAATAATGAAGTTGGACACTTATTGTACATCACATATAAGCACTAACTCAGAATGGATTGAAGACCTAAGCATAAGACCTGAAATGATAAAACTGCTATAAGAAAACGTAGAGGGGAAATCTTCATGACACTGGAATGGGCAATGATTTTTTTTTTTTTTGAGACAGAGCCTTGTCAAGCTATCCCCCTGGGTAGAGTGCCATGGCATCACAGCTCACAGCAACCTCCAACTCCTGGGCTCAAGCGAGTCTCCTGCCTCAGCCTCCCAAG